>NW_004443948.1:86652-110169 GCF_000243295.1 Trichechus manatus latirostris | reverse complement strand
AGGCCTTGGTAGCTGTGGTCCATTAGTCCTTCAGACTAATCTTTTCCTTGTATCCTGTTCTCTTCATTCTCCCTTGCTCCCAAAGGGATGAGACCAGTGGAGTATCTTAGATGGCTGCTCACAGGCTTTTAAGACCTCAGACGCTACTCACCAAGATAGAATGTAGAACATTGTCTTTATAAACTGTGTTATGCCAGTTGAGCTAGATGTTCCCTGAGACCATGGTCCCCACACCCCTAAATATTTTTTATACCAATTTTGAAAGATGTATTTCTTAATAGCAATTTGTAGTCATGATGGCTTTGAGGAGGGTGGAAAGGCACATTTTCAACTTTTACAAAGATTCTCACTTTCATGGCTATCTTCCCTAATGCTTTTCAGTCTCCAGGTACTTAGGTCCAGGTTTATGGTTTGTCTGTCTTTAGGCACTGGATACACTTTCTGCGTGCATTGCTCATGATAAACTTAACAGGTATTTGTGTAAATGTCACACTGCACGTAAAGTGACAAGAATTTCACTATAATTTGGCATGAGGTGGAGCATTACTTAGGGGACATACATACAAATGAGTTGAGGGAAAACATTTTGCTGTTAGGTAGTTTGGAAAATGACTATTACGAACATTTTTGGCATTTTTGTGGCCTATACATACTATATGAAGCTTTAGCAAAAATCTACTGAGGTCAGCAGCAGCAAAAGATTAACTAATGGGTCCTTAAACTACTAGCAAAATGAATCATATTAAGGATTCAAAAGAATAAATCACTACTTATAGATGCAGAATGGCTTACATGATTACCGCAAGACACAGTATATGAGAAGGTAATACCATTCGTAAAATATGGAATAAAATAGACCCATTTACTGGAAGTTATTATTTTTGATGTGAGTACTTTTTGAATTAGTAGAGCAAATGTTAATACAAAAAGCTTGAACATTCAGGCGAGAGAAAAATAGCCATCCTACAGAGAGCTGAACTGGGAATCTAAAACGTTAAAAGCTATTTAGCATTTAGTAATCCTCCCCCAAAACAAAAATTAGCACCCTTTAAAATCTGACACTCCCTAACACTCTTTGACGGTTCTTGTCAAAACCTTAGAGGCTCTGATTTGAATGAAATATTTATAGGCGAACACCCAGCGGGGGAATGAAGTGGGCTGACTCCACATGGGTAGCATATTGCCTCCTCAATTATCTTTGCCTTGCAATTCGTTTAATCTGCCCTCCGAGGTTTGCACCATGTTTCTTAGTCACCTCTGGGTCTTCACATCAGTCAATGTTCAAAAATAGGGACTGGGGAAATATTAGTACCTGTTTCATCTTCCACGGATCTTCTCTTTCTCTAAAATTATCGTTGATTTTTTTTGGGCTCAGTAGTGTTGTGTTTTGGTTTCTGTTTCCAAATCTATCCAAATTTGGCAGGTTAGCTCCCATGTATAAATTCAGCTGTTTTCATGTTTTAGACCAAATCTGGATCATAGGAATGAAGAAGAATGGGATGGAAAAGTGGTAATAAGGAATCCTACTTAAAAGCTATGTGCATCAAATTGCAACGTTAGTTTGGTTCTACTGGGAGTCTAGTGACTTAGTCTTCTGGAACTTGGGTTTTTCTTCCTAATTTCCATTATTATGGTGGTAGCAATTTTGTTTTCTGTTTCTATCACTAGTTATCGAGGCCTTGACTCCAGCTGTCTGGAGTCTTAAATATCGATTCTGGATCTCTTTGTTGCTTATAATCTCCAGCCAGTTTTGAGTAGAACAGTTCATTTGCCCTATCCCTTCTTTCCTGTCTAGGCCATAAACTCTTGAAGAGTAAAAGATTTATCTGCTCTATCCAGCTGGAAACTATTGACCAGAAGTTTAGCACATTCATGTACTTTACCTGGGCTCACAACAAAACCAGAGTTCCTAGGTGTTCACATCTAGTTCCAGATGATGGCATATAAGCAACAGTGTGCCATTTTCAGGCTGAGGCAATGAAGACCACATGTGCATTGTCTAGGTGCATGTTCTCTCTCTCTCTTTCTCTTTTTCTCTCTCTTTTCTGGATGAATGATCCTATACTGACTATGAAAACATGTGTTGAAGAGAGTGAAACTAAAACAAGGATTACCTCAGTCCCAGATGACTGGATGGCAAAGAACTCCTCTTGCTAATCTGCATTGGAGTATGGTATGTTAAGCCACTAGATTTTTAGGTTATTTATTTATTGTGGTGAAAATATATACACCAAAACGTTTGCCAATACAACTTCCACATTTACAATAGGTTGTTTTTAAAGAAGTTAACTTACTTTAATTTATTCAGAAATGGACTGTGATCATAATAAAAATCTAAAATACACGGCAGTGACTTAGCATTAGGGTAACAGATATCAAGGGGACAGATATTGGTGGCTGAAAATATGGCAATTCATATAAAACACTGACAATACATGTGTAAAACTATAACCTGCCACCTGAGAGGCAGAATATATGCCTGCTTAGCTGACAAGCCTAGGTGAAATGAATTGAAAGAATAAAAATGTTAGTATATGTTGGCTAATATTACTTGGGGTAGGCATAGATAAAGGTGACCCCAGTGGGTTTGAACCACCTACCTTTCGGTTAGCAGCTGAGCACGTCAACTGTTGTAATACCTTGGGATTTCCAGGAAAGAATTAATAAATTTTTAAACAGAAATGAATGGAAATAGAGAAAGTCCAGAACCTGGTCCTTGAAGAGTTGGAAAAGTTGACTGTTTCTAGCTCTGAAACAATTGGAGATAAGATTTGCTACCAAATATGACTGAGAAAGCTTGTGAGCAAAAGAAGTCTATTAAAAATAGCCTCATGGCAAAGATCAAACTAAGGACACGACCTTCCTTGGCAAGCCTGATAGCCTCAAGGCAGCTTCCATTAAGTTTGGAGAGAAAGGCCTGTTAACAAAAAAGCAAATAAATACATAAAATTTGGGAACTATGTCCATGAAAGGACTTTGCTTATGTTTGCTGTGTATTATACTAACTGGAAACAAGTTATTCAGAAGCCTAAAAAAAATTTGAGGAAATTTATTGCTAAAAAAAGCCATAAGCTAGGACTAAAACTCTCTGACTGAACCTTAAATCAAACTATTTGAACTTCAGCCTTCCATAAGCAGAAAGTGAGTTCTCCAAGCTTTTCAGCCTCCAGAGAGGGCATAATTCCAAAATTTATTTTAAATGCAGTTGTGGAGGATGATGACATGGAAGAATCCCCTTACTCCACCTCACAAGGTCAGGGACCAAGAACAGAATCAGGGTCATAATATCTTCCGCGTGGATTGAGGATTAGTATGTGCCAATAGGAGCCCTGATGGCACAGTGGTTAAGCACTAGGCTGCTAACCAGAAGCTCAGCTGCTAACCAAAAGGGCAGCAGTTTGAAGCCACCAGCCGCTCCTTGGAAACCCCGTGGGGCAGTTCTACCGTCTCCTATAGGGTCGCTATGAGTGGGAATCAACTCGATGGCAACAGATTTGGTTTTTTGGTTTGGATGTACCAATAACTGATTTTTTTTTTTTTTTTTTTTACATTCTTCCCTTTTTTGAATGGGAGCGTTCGTTGTAGTTACCTTGTCCCTAAAAAAAAAAAAAAAAAAAAAACAGTTGCTGTGGAGTCAGTTCTGACTCATAGGGACCCTGCAGGGCAGAGTAGAATTACTCCATAGGGTTTCCAACGAGTGGCTGGTAGATTCGAACTGCCGACGTTTTGGTTTGCAGCCGAGCTCTTAACTAGTGCACCACCAGGGCTCCACCTGTCCCTGCTATACTATTATTTCGTGGATATTAGAAGCAGGCAGATAATTTCTCTTTTTAGTTTTTTTTTTTCGTTAGTCACCAGACCCTGAAAGCGACATGAGGCAAGTTAAAAAAGACTTTGCATCGTCAGGAAATCCTGGACTTTCAACAGATTACAGTGAATGCTTGGGTCTTTGAGTTCTCCATGGAAAGGGGATGAGTGTGTTCTATATGTGGGATGAAAAGTAAAATAGATCTTTCTTGATAACAAAAGATGATTATGGGAGAGACAATGGCATGTGTCCACCAAACTTTTTTTTTGGGGGGGCATATTGTGAACTGCATCTCCTAGCCAACTTGCAACAGATAAGCTATGTGACTGGAGTCTGGTGAATGGAATGTGGGCGGAACGGCTTCTAGGTCTAGACCATGAAAATCTCCCATGCGTAATCATTTACTCTCTCTCTTTTAGGACATCCTGGGAGTTTATGGGAAATCCTGGTGGCATAGTGGTTAAGTGCTACGGCTACTAACCAAAAGATTGGCAGTTCGAATCCACCGGGCGCTCCTTGAAAACTATGGGGCAGTTCTACTCTGTCTTGTACAGTCACTATGAGCCCGAATCGACTTGACGGCAACGGGTAAAGGTAATGGGTATGGAGTTTATGTATTCAAGATGATGGCATTGTAAGCTGAAAGAAGCCAAGTTCCTGAAGCAGAGCTCTTTCAACCCCAACCATCATTTCACTGGATTATGACATAAGCAATCAATAAGCTTTTATCAAGTTAAGTGACTGAGAATTTAGGTTTTATTTTTTTTACCCAGTTGTTAACCTACCCTAATACACTCAATATTTGCAACTTCTGGTTTTTCCTGAAGACAGTGTTTTTGGATTTATTTTGTACTTTTTTATACACCTATCCTTTCTGTTTTGTTTAATCTATAATTTTATCAGTATAATAATTCCTTAGATTGATTTCATAAATTACTAAATTGAACACTTGGTTCATTTATTTGTATTATTTGTTTAAAGTGAAAGCATTTATATTTTTAATTTTATTCTGAGTGTATTTTTGGCAACATCTCATAAATTTTGACATATTATTTTATTTTGTCATGTTCTATTTGTCATTATTTTCCCAAGTGTTTCTAATGGCATTTTAATTGTCTCATTTCTATCTCCTCTCCTCACACAGAGTGAAATCTACTAAGCTTCTGACTTGAGGATTGACTGTGAGTGTTTGTTTTCTTCTGAATCTTCTTAGGTGTTTTAGTGGGAATATTACAGAAGCTAGATTTTAGACTCTTAGTCAGAGGTGACTTAAACCATGACAGGCAACTTTTGAACCTTTTTACTAATGCTCACACAGAGATTTTACCGGGAAATGCCACCAAATAAACTTGAGTTACCCTTAATTTGGGGAAATAATTAAAATACACTTCCTTGTGGATAATAATTCTTTCCTCATTTAATTTAACAGTTTGCCACTCCTTTGTTTATAGCTCTAACTTTTAAGGATGGTAGAATCTTGGCTGTGGGCTAAAATATCATGAAGATTGGAGTAGTGATCCACGCTTTGAGCAGCCAAGTCTAAATCAACCTTTGAAATATTACTTGAGTTGGCAAGAGACAGCCTGGACCAAGGACATTACCGCAAGCCAACAACTTTTGGAATAGTAGATAAAGCTCCGACATTCATACCAGCTGTGACTTCGATTAAGTCACTCTTCTTGCATTTTTGGCTATCTGTCTTAAATTTCTGGCCAGAACTTCTCACACCCCGTACAAAAAAGGGGATATAAGGAGGCCAAAAAAAGTAAGCTGTTATTTACTAAATTTATTAAAAACTAAATAACACTACATGATGAGTTAGCAGAGGTCAAATTAGCTATAGAGCCTAGAGCATGTTCAACCGCATAAGTAAAATCCTTTGATAGCATGAGTTTAGAACAGTATTTGATAATAGTATTTGTTAATATCTACTGAATGCTTATTGTGTGCCAGGCACTGTGCTAAGCACTTTATGTTTCTTCTCACTTTAAAAAACTTCTCAAACTAATGACAGAAACACGTATTACTATTACTTGCATTTTAGAAACGAAATAGGAAAACTGAGAGTTAAAAAGGTAAGTTACGTAGTCAAGTTCACACAGCTAAGGAACAGAGCGAAATTCAAACTGAAGTCTTTTTGATTCCAGTATCTAAACATAAAAACAATTAATGATGGAAATATAGTTCAATACCACTGATTTTACATAAAGTCCTTCAGGTCCAGAGACTATACGACCTTTCCAAGGCCACACAGGTAATTAGTCATATGGTCAGACTTTCAGGTACTGTGTTGAAATACTATGTTATTTTCTACACATCACAGCACTGTGTCGACTTTTAATTTCACTTAGGGGCCCTACAACCCAAATAATTACCAAAACATAATCTAGATGATTAAATATTAGAGATACATTTCTGAATTTATATCTGTCAATACTTGAGTTCTTATAAAATTCCTGCTTGGTAAAAAAACGGTTTACAATAGATAATTGCAACATCTCTATCTGCATATTTCACAGAGACATTTTCAGGATCAATGAAATAATATAATGCCTGTAACATACACAACATGAAACACCAAACATTATTTAGATACGTGACATGACATCCATATCATTGTTGAATTTATGACTGAGATCATTTCTCGCTATCAGCTGCCCACAGTGCGGAGATTCAACACCACAGACACTCCCCTGCTGCCTCCCCAAGTGGTTCTTTCCTTCTATGGTTAGGTAGTTAGTAGTATAAAATGTTGTGGTTGTGCTACGCTGCAGGTAGCAGAAAGTAAAGACATGATCACAGGCACAGACTCAGCAATAGAACAAGCTTTACTGGCACGTTTAATTACTTCCAATAAGACACTACACCAAAATGCTATCTTGCATTTCCCCAAGGTCCAACCACAAGTCCATTACTGCATGGTGAAAATTACCAGGATCAAGCCTAAAACAGTGCCATCTAGTGGTTTCCATCTCATAGTAAAATAAATATATGAATTCCCATCTCATCTCTAGCCTAAAGCTTTTCTCTGTGAAAAACCACCTTTAACAAGGCGTTCTCAATAAAAAATTGAGTGAGTTACAAAAAATTATGGAATATAGCTGGTTGTTTCATAGTAAAGAAATTCCCCAAGTGTTTTTTCAGACTTGAAACAATAATGTGTACTCAATTGAGGAGCACTTTCAGAGTAGGGAAGAGTCTTCTTGTTCTTTAACTTTATTAGATGTGTGCTAGTATTTTCTCTTAAGGAGTGCTGGTGGCACAATGGTTAAGTGCTCGACTGCTAACCAAAAGGTTGGCTGTTCAAACCCACCAGCTGCTCTGTGGGAGAAAAGACCTGGCTATCTGCTCCTGTAAAGATTACAGCCTAGGAAACCTTATGGGGCAGTTCTACAATATCCTATAGTGTCGCCGTGAGTCAGAATCAACTTGACAGCACGTAACGACAGTCCCGAGAGGTGGGAGCCAACTTGGATTGTCTACTTTGTTCTTACTGTCTTGACAATTCTGAAATCCATACACTGCTTGCCAAGCACCCATCATTTTCTAGAGAAAGAATGAAATAAATCATGATTTTTTCTTTCAGTCAGCTTTTGTCTTTCTGTAAAAACAATTGTCTTCTTAGTTACTTGTTTCTTCTCTTTTCTATGCAGCATGATTGTCCTTTTCTTTGTCTTTTTATATTCTACTGGAGGGTCATTTCTTGTCTTATTTGAGTATTTCTCCCATCCCACTGGTAAATTCTTTCTGATGCTCTTGCTGATGACCAGTTCTGGACTTGCTTAATTATATATATTTAGAGTTGTATCAAATATTCCATTTTAAACTTTCATTACAGCTTTTGATTATACAACACCAAGTAAATTTTAACTACTTAAAACCTAGAAATAGAAATAGATGATGCATTCTTAATCTACATTTCCCTGTAACTTAAATTACTTCTTAGAGGCCCGGCAACTTTGGAAGCTTCATTAACCATCTCACGTCTGTAAAGCTACTATGGTGCTTTTACAACCAGTTACTATCTTAAATATTGTAAAAAGTTGGTATGTCTACATTCATGGCTGGATTACTCTCTACACATGATCAAAGTTAAAAAAAAAAAAAGTCAAAAAAAAGGGGATATTCTTTTTAATACCTGCTCTTTATTTTTGCCTAAAATACGTTGTTGTTATTAGCTGCCATTGGGTAGGGCCCTGACTTATGGCAACCCCATGCACAAGGGATGAAACACTGTCAGGTCCTGTGTTGTCCCCATGTTAGGTCACCATCTGTCAGGGGAGGCTTGTGTCTTGCTATGATGCTGAGCAAGTTTCAGCAGAGCTTCCAGACTAAGGTGGACTAAGAAGTAAGGCTTGGTGATCTGCTTCTGAAAATCAGCCAGTGAAAACCCCTATGGATCACAATGGTCCCATCCACAACCGATCGTGGGGATAGCGCAGGACCTGGGAGCATTTCCTTCCATGGTGCATGGGGCCACCATGAATTGGAGGCTGACTTGAGGGCAGCTAACAACAACATAAAATCTCAAAACGATGATATGCTTATTTTATGACAAAAGAAAAGGAGATTAGAGTTAGACACCGTGTTACAAAAAGTTCAGATAGGAAAGCAAACTTCAGACTCCAGTCTGAGTAGGTTGCAGGGCTATGGAGCATAGGGTTGGGTGTGAGAAGAGCCTCGGTGAAAGACCCTGTGCTTTAGAGGTTTTCGCCTTTAGGTTTCCTATAAGTCCCATCTTTTATCCTTTTTTCCTAGGCCATGGGGAAACAAAAATAACAGCAAAAATCTTGGGACTTGAAACTGGAGTACTTCCACTCTGACAGAAAATAGGCCCCAGCCATGCCAAGTTCAAACTCTGAATGTATTTTCTCACAGTACCATTGTAGCATAGTGTTTAGGTTTCACAGAATTCTCAGGACAACAGGGCTCTGCTTTGGCCTCCTTAGCTATCTTGTTGTCTCTAGGGAAAATACAAACTGAGTCCTAAATAAATAACTAGAACCCGAACTCTTGGAAAATACTCCATTTGGAAGCTTGTGGGTGCCTTTACGCTTAGAAATATCAAAGAAATTCTTATTAGCTTTTCTCCAAGCTCTCCTGAAAATCTCGAACATTCTGACAACCCTAGCAGAAGTCAACAGGAAGACCGAAGGCACACACTGTTGAACTTTTGAACTGTGAAACAGCATCTATTTTCTTAGTTCTGTTTGTTGACTTCTTTGATCTCATCTTATTAGAAAGCTAATACCCTAACATTTTAGCATATTTAAAATAAACTACTTCAACAATCCTTCAGGGAACTCAGCTTAACTTTAGCCTTTTCCCAGTCTCCAAAGTTCTTTACTGCTCTGTGTACTCACCTTCATGGAAATTGTCTGTTGAGTAATTCTCCCTAACTGGGAGTTTACTTTCTGAACACACTCTAGGCAGGCATATTTATGTTTCATCATTTGAACATGAACCCTGTTTCTAATTCTGTGACTATCTTTGAAGGCTTACTCATAAAACTAAAGGACCCAAAGGAGTGGAAGCCCTGTCTATGGTGGGTGCAGTGGTGGGAGGGCTGCCTGGGAAAGCTGTTTAACCAGAGTCTCACCTTCATAACGGGTCTCAAAGTTAGACTTTGGGTATAATCTCAGAATAAGAAATTAATATGCAATTACAGACACAAATAAAGGATTGAAAGTTGGTCATCATCCTACACTTTAAACTTGTGTTTCTTACCCAACTACACTATGAACTGATATTTATTTTTAAACACTAATTCTGTAATTATCTTGCAAATAGCAAAATATGTTGCATTGTAAATTTTGCTTTAAAAGTGTTAGTGTTTAATGTAAACATGAAAATCTAACCACCATGGCAAGGGACAATGTTGGTAGCATTTCTGGAACCCATTTCCCCCCTTCCCCTTTCCAAATATCAAATTTCTTTTGGCTCTATCTATCATGGGTTGAATTGTGTCCCCCTAAAATAGGTGTTGGAATTGTAATCCCTATACATGTGAATGTGATCCCATTTGGGAATAGAGTTTTCTTTGTTATGTAAGTGTAAGTCCATATAAGTGTAAGGTGTGTCTGAAACCCAATCACTTTTGAGATATAAAAAGCACAGATTAGTCAAATACATAGATGTCAAGCCACATGAAGATTGCCAAAGAACCTAGGAACAGAAGGTGAAGAGACAAAGACCTTCCCCCAGAACTGACAGAGAGAGAAAGCCTTCCCCTAGAACTGTTGCCCTGCATTCAGAATTCTAGCCTCCTGAACTGTGAGAAAATAAATTTCTGTTTGTGAAAGCTGCCCACTTGTGACTTTTCTCTTATAGCAGCACTTAGGATCTAAGACAACATCTCTCACCTGCTCACTATATTCTCAATCCAAGAATTGGCCCTAGTTGGCTGGAACCAGTCAGCAAGTTCCATTCTCATAGCCACAGTCACTGGTTCAGGGATGGAATGTAACATCAGTGGTCCAACTTGACTGAGTTCCAGGACTCTTTTGTGGAGAGCTGTAGGGTTCCTTCTCACAATAGATTTGGAAGAGGAAACATTTGTCTTATACCATGAGAAGAATGAAACATAAGATAGTAGAGAGGAGGAAAAGAAAGAAAGAAACCGTATCTATTCAGTGAACAGCAGAGCAGAGAGAGGGAAAGGATCAGGATCCCAACTCCATACAATCAAAGATCAACCAATCCTGAGGCCAGACTTGTCTAAGGAACTTCCATTTTTAAAAAAGCCAGTCTGAGTTAAATTTTCTATTATTGGTCACATAAACAGTCTTAAGCTTTTTCTATAATCCTGGTATGGAATTTCTTAAATATTTAATATCCAGAGATCCTCCAAATCTTGAAACAGTCAAGGTCTCTCTCAGCCTTTGAGCAGCCTTGACTCAAACTGATAATTGCCTCCAGCTGCATTCTAATCCAATCTAGGTTTTCCAGTGAATCAGAAGTCTGAGATGCGAATTGTCACCAGTTCTCAGGAATAGTTTAATGGGTTTAAGAGGTTGCCATACTGAGGACCCAGTATACCTACCCTCTACTTTACATAATTTGATTCCAAAAAACAGAGTGAGATGCAAAAAAAATGTTAACTGAATAGGATACGATTTTGATGCAAAAATATGCTATGTAAAATCTATTATACATTTTATTCCTTTTGGGAAGTCCATTCTAAGTAGAAGCTAACTGTAAAACAATGGCCCTCAACTGGGCATAATTATGCCCTCCAGGGGATGTTTGGCAATGTCTGGAGGCATTTCTGGTTGTTACATGGGAGGAGGAGGTGCTACTGGCATCTAGTGGGTAGTGGTCTGGGATGCTGCTAAATTATGTTGCAGTGTACAGGACAGCCCCCCACAATAAAGAGTTATCTGGCCCAAAATGGTAATAGTTCCAAGGTTGAAAAACCCTGTCCTAACCATATAAAGCTGTCACTGGGTGGTACAATTATGTATTCAGCTGTTAACCCAAAAGTTGGCAGTTCAAGTCCACCCAGAGGCACCTTGGAAGAAAGACATATTGACCTACTTCCAAAACATCAGCCATTGAAAACCTTATGGAGCACAGTTCTACTCTGACACACGTGGGGTCACCATGAGTTGGAATCAACTCGATGACCATTTAAAGGTAGCAAATGAAACTAATGACTTAGCTGTTGACTTTTCTTTCACTCTTGGTCACTCTTTTTGTTCTCTCTTTTGTGTACTGGGTGAACTGAGTGTTGACAGTTATTGCAGAGATTTGTAGTTCAGATTTTGATTCTTCTTTGTTATTGGAGGACACTGATAATCTTGAAGATTGGCACAACGTTTTTTCTGTGATACAATTAAAAGACATAGAGGGAATATTCCCTAAGCAAATGATGACAGTTATTTTTCTTAGCTGCTTGTCTCTCTTTCTCTTTCTCCCTCCCTCCCTCTTATTTTTAAGTAAGTTTCTAAGAAATTCATATTTACAAGGCACTACTTATTTTTTGTTTTTTTGACAGTTGTGTAAGATTTTTACTGCCTTTGAAGAGTTTGAAATCTAGTAGTGGAAATGGGAAAAACATTCAAATATTTTAGTACAACCCATTGCCGTTGAATCAATTCTGACTCACAGTCACCCTAAAGGACAGTTAGAACTGCCCCATAGGGTTTCCAAGGGGCAGCTGGTGGATTCCAACTGCTGACCTTGTGGTTAGCAGCCGAGCTCTTAACCACTGCACCACCCGGCCTCCATTTTAGTACAAGGGAGTATATGATACCTGTCATATGTGATATCTAACTACACATGATAGAGGATAAACCTGTGATCAGGAGGAATTTACAGTCTACCTACTCCAAGGTGTATATGCTGTTAGGCAAATATGACTACACTAAAGGGCCACTCCCAGCTTGTCACTTTTCTCTGGTGGCATCTCTAGGACAACAGATTTCTTATGTGCTCTTAGGGACTTATAGTCAGTTGTCTGGGGTGAGGCTGCCAGCTTTAATCATTCACCTTCCCCTTGTGCAAAGACAGTGAGGAGAAAACGCAGCTCAGCAAGGCTGAGAGGGCATGAAATTGTGTTAAGCAACGCTCATGACAATGACTGGATTTGCTATTTTAAAGTAAGTGACTAAATGTTTTTTTGAAGTTGTAAGTTTCCTGTGCTGCTAAGTGTAAAGGTGACCGCTTTGTGGTGGGCGCTCAGCAGTTTGTACTCGACAGCTAATCAGGTTGATTCATTTGGTGAGGTGGGCAGTGAGCTCAGTTATAAAGCAGAATTGAGTTCTTACCTCACTCAGACATAACACCGTTCATTTTTTTTTTCTTTCTCCTTTTTTTTCTGAAGGAAGAAATAGCTGTGCTGACTTCTCTGGAGAACATTGTGAAGACTCAATGAGGTTTTATATTTGTAGCAGGAAATACGATAATCTGTGGAACAAACCCAGCTACTTTATTGAGTTTGCTAGCAGCCATTCAATAAATGGTTTAGGCTGCTTATCACAAAGGGGAGTTGGAGTTTTCGGTGGGGACCATCCTGAGTTTATTCTAGCTGAATCTCAGTGCCAGTAGAGTGTAAAATGCTTGTTTACCTATTGCTGATTGCATTCGAGCTCACCAGACCTATCAATGGCTTAGTATTACCAAGTTTCTCCACAGGATGGCACCCATCAGTTAAAAACAAAATTTACAGTGTTAGCAGAACTCACAAAAATAGAGATGGATTAAATTTTCTATTAGGCTTTTCAATGTTTAGGGTTTATTTTGATACACGTTTAACTTGATCATAGTGAGCGAGGGTGGTGAGGGTGTTTGCCAGGAGCTGGAACAGACAGATGGAATTTGTGGTACGTGCAGAGTGAAGTGGCATCACACCTAGGATGGAGTTGCTAATGAATGAAGCTGAGCATTGAAGAGCCACTGATCACCACAGGGCCATTTATGGAATTCAATTTTTTTCTTTCATTAGATGATTAGCAACTAGCAAGAGATCAAATCAGAACTAGTAGAGCCTCATGACAATGTAAGGAGCAAAGCACAAAATGATTTGGGTTTTGGTTTGATGAAAACAGAGTACCAATAGCTTGAGAATAATAAAAGTATAGCATTTTAGCTACATTGTCATAGACACCACGTAAGGCAACATTCATTGGAACATTTCCGATGAAGAAAAAATAAGTTCCAAGGAGACGGAGTCATTTTTCAAAGCCAAGACTAAGACAAAGGCAGTGGTGACCCCAGTATTTCTATTTAGAGAGGACTTAGCCAGTGCGAAGGAGAATGAATGGACATATCTTGAAGCTGTGTATACCCAGCAAATATATTTTCACAATTAGAGTCATGTTGCAGACCAATGAAAGTAGCAGTTTCCTAAAAAGTACCTATTCACTCTTAAAGATAGAGAAATGTCACTTGTCCATATGAAAGGAAGTAGTTATTATTAAAAACACTTGGGGCAGCTTGGGAGGTTGGTAGAGACTGGGGGTAGGAGCACCAGCAGTCCCTCAGTCTACTCTTGGCATTATGGTGGAATCTGAGTCTTCTAGCCCTTTCTCAGATCTCTTTCCACTGTGGAATGTGTTCTTGAACCTTTCAAAGCTCTGCAGAGTGAATCACTGCTGTGTTTTCTGGAGAGACTCTCCCTTTGCCCATCTTTTACACTCCATCTGTGTGCCTGTTGTCCTTTTGCCCACTACATCTTGGTGGCCTTTTATGGCTCACCCTGTCAAGTACACTACAGATCACTTTGAAAAGAACACTGAAGTACTCCTGGGGGCATTCTGTCCTACTGGGGAAAGTGAAGTCACTGTGCCTTCTTTCCACTACCGACTGCCAACTCATTACAATTACATAGTGTCTCAGAGTTAAATTATTGTGTGTAGGCAAATACACTTTTCTTCATGTTTGTTGATATCAGCTGTAAAGCTTATAGAAGCTCATGGAGCTCTTGCAAACGAAGGCATTTTATTAAAAAAAAATGCAAAACAAACAAACAGAAACAAGCTACTAATTATAACATCTTGGTGTCTGAAGACTCCTTCGGCATAAGTCCCAATTACAGATACAGCAGACCGCATCTGGCTTATTAAATAAGAATCTTCGGAGGGAATGGTTTTAAGTACTGATTCCTGTAGCTGATGGGAGGGGAAATGCTGATTTGCTCTGGGACTGGGAATCTGTATTTTTAACCCATCCTTCCAGGTAATTTTAAAAGGCAGAGGTCAATCCAATCCTATACCAACACATGAATCCTCGCTGCATCCAACAAAATAAATGATAAAATTTAAATTCAGCCATCCTATAGTTGGAATCGACTTGATAGTAACTAACAACAACATTTCTTTTTTGGAATCTGTAATAATCTTCCTGTATATATTTGTCTTATTTGTGCATTTCAGTACTAGCCAAAGGAATCTGTGAACATTGTGTATTAAACCACTTTGGAGTCCAGTGTTGAAGAATGCTAAAAATTACAGCATTGTGATTATACATTGCAAAAGCAATCTTCCAAACCCTTCCAGCTGCTAACATTTGTTGTACTAAAAAAAAAATAAAAAAATAAAAAATTGTACCAGTGTTTTGAAAGCAGGCGCATGTAGCACCTGGCATGTCCAGGATGTCCCTTACGTGTGTTTGTTTGCATAAAGTCTCCTCAGGCCATGTTGGCAATGCCTTCATCTTCCTGAATCACAGTTTTTGATGACATTCTGTTGGGCATAGAAGAGAAAAACATCCCAGTCTTTTTTTCTTTTTGTTTTTTCCCTCTGATATTATCCATATGTAAAACCCCAGGCATGAAAAGGACTTTGACATCTTCGTTAGCGCATGAACAGAGCAGTTACAATTCCTTTGACAAGAAGGTATGGAAGAATGTGCTCGGGCAGGCACTTTTTGCGTTTCTCCCCCCACTGCCTGTCCTCCAGCTTGACAAGCCGATTCCAGAGGCCAAAGAAAACATCGGTCGCTTTCAGGTTGAGAGCATTTGTTAGGCATCTGAGAGGATGGCTTTCTTGCTGTCATGTGTCAAGTCACGCAACTTGAAGGGAGGCAGTCGGCTTGGACTGCTTGCTCTGCGAGAGCAGCACTGACAAGCAAGCGGCCCAATTAGAAACTGAACAAAAAGCATTTCACCATGGGGGACACCAGCTTACTCTACCCACTATGGCGTTGTTAGTTAGACTGACAGGCAGCAAGGAGAGGTTGCAGTGACTGAGAGGAAGTGGAAACAGAGTTCACATTTCGTCAAGAGTCAGGAAATCACTCTTTTTCTCTCTGTTGTGGGTGAGTTGTTGATCTTGAAAAGCAGGAACCCCATTTACAGCCTATTTCCCAGGCTTTTGTTAATAATTTAAATTATTTTATTGAGAGACATTACTCAAATCTATTGTCTCAGTATGCTTAATGTATTCAAATTTCTCCAGCCTATGCATTCAGGTAAGACCATTAGATTTTACTTTCTTGGAGCTACAGGTCCTTGACCCTCTGCAGATTTCACCTCTGGGTATTTCTTGATATTCTCAAGAAGTGCTTTACATATGCTCACTATCGTGTTCCATCACAGTGGGCACCATGGTGCCTACCTTGTTTGCAGAGCGTGTCATGTTCAGCCGGACATCCCTGTAAGCTTGTGGTCTGTCACTGCTCCCAGACATTGCCACAGACTTACTAGACCCCTCCTTGGTTCTGTGTTCCTTGCCAAAGGTACGAGAATGTGTCTTTGGATCATAGTTTGTCACTGCAACACCATCAGCAGTATGGTCCATGTTTCACATCACCCCTCTTGAGAACAGATTTGTCATTTCCCCGGGAAGAAGAATCTTCTTTGCTCTAAGATCACTGTCCAGAATTCCCTTATATAGACACTCTTACCCTTTTTTCAGATTAATGCATAATAGCTAATAATTGATATTTTCTAAGTGTTTAATATTCCAGACACTGTGCCAAGTGTTTTACTCAAGCATCTTACTTAACTCACGTAACAAACCATTTGTTATGGGTATTATTAAAATTATCTCCATTTTACAGATAATAAAACCCAGGGACAGAGAGGTTAATGAGCTTGCTTAAAACCATTGAGCTTTTAAGTATGGAATTAGGATCCATTGCACTACATTGTATGTGTACTTGCGATGGTTAATTTTATGCGTCCACTTGGCTAAGCTAAGGCTCCCAGTGGTTTGGATGAATGCTAGACTAGTTTCTTTTCCACCATGTAATGTAATATAATGTAATGAATCAATCAGTTGAAAGGTGAGCTTCCTTAGGGTGTGGTCTGCCCTTAGAGTATAAATAGATATTTTGGCAGTTCTGTCTCTTCACTCTGCATTCTTCCCGTTACCCGACCCACAGAGCTTGAGATGCAAGCCTGCAGAAGTTTCCAGCCTGTTGCCTGACCTACAGATTTTGGATTTGCCAGCCTCTACCATTGTGTGAGCCAACCTCTTGAAGTAAATATCTCTCTTTATGTGTGTGTATATATATATATATATATATATATATATATATCTATCTATCTCACTGGTTCTGTTTCTCTAGAGAACTCTGACTAAGACAATATTCTACTGGTGAAAATACTTCCTCCTGAGGGATTATGGACTCTTTTGTTCAATTTATTGCTAAACTATAGTTTGTTTCATCCAGGACCTCAATTATACCATAATAATTATCACAGTGTCCCAAATGTGTAGAAAATTATGTATTTTATAGGCAAAAGAAAACAGACAAATCAAAATGATTTTAAAAATTAAAGTAAAAACTGAGCAGGCTAAAGTGCATGTTTATTCAGTATCCTTTTATGAAGCCAAAATTGGACACATCCAGACCAGCTAATACATTGTAGGCAGTAATATCTCATATATTATACCCTCTCTGCCCATTAAGACCAGATCATTGTTCAGTCTGATGATTTCCACCTCTAGCTACTCCCCTTGATTTGACAGATACACTATCCTTAAAAGTTTCCCAGTCCTGGAATTCTTTCCTGATTTTTGTTTCAGCCAACATTTTGGAGTTTTATCCCTGGATCATTTTCTCCAGTGTCTCCTCTCCCTAATATCTCCATCGCAAGATTTAGACAATGATGTTATGTGCCCTTGACTCCTGGCCTTGCCCAGTCAGCTTTTGTTTTAGATACAGGTGAAGATAGACAGATAGCACTAAATTTCAGACTCTGAAAACTCAAGGGCAAGGAGGGCCAGACACTTCTAGTACAGGAAGATCTCATAATTTGTCTCTGTAAAATTTGGGGCCCCAGGATAGTAGAGGACGAAGAGCACAACATGTCCTCTTACCCTTAGTTTATCAGCCATTGCCTTGTAACCTTTGGCCTCCTGTCAATACAAACTTGAGTGAAGAGACCAGTGGTGACAAAGACATTTCTTCAGCTCACAGAGATCAGAGCCAGGGCTGCTTGAAATATATAAACAATCAATTGGTTCTCTGTATCTGTTAGCTTTTGCTATGTAATAGACCACAATCTTAAACAACAAGTCTTAAAACACAGTCTTAAAACAACAATCATTAATTCAGCTCATGATTTTGCAGGCCAACAGTCTCAGCTGAGCTCAGCTGGGAGGTTCTTCTGGTCTTAGCTAGTTTCACGCATGTCTATGTAGTGTGCAAATCTTCTTGAGGTCTAGGCACAGAACTGACATATCATCACTTCTGCTGCATTTTGTTGACCATATCAAATCAAAAGTAGGTTTAAATTCAAAAGGAGGAAGAATGAATCCCACTCTTGACAGAAAAAGCTGCAAATTCATATTTCAAAGGAATTCAGAGAGGAGTAAAAGATTATGGCCATCTACCACAAGTGTGTTCTAAATACAGATACATCTAATATTTCTTTGAATTGCTTTATAACCTAAATAATTCTCAAGCTGTTTTATTTTCTTTTTGTTTGCTTGTTTGTTTTGCAAATGTCAGTCAACAAGTTTCTTATCTCCAAGAGTCTTAAAAAGTATCCTTTCTAAGACTAGGCTAGATCTAATCTTGGCCCTCTAGCTATTTACTGTGTAAAACAACAAGATTATAGATACATGTTCAGAAATAAAAAGCAGAAAAAAAAAACTTTAAAACAAAATAACATAATAATACGTTTATATCTTACACAGGCAAAAGAGAAGAATATGGGGAAAAGTATTACATAATGGAGGGAAGTATAAGCAAAAAGTTATGGGACTTTCATGTCTTGTCTGGGCAAAAGAAGGGAAAATGGCTGTCCACGGCCATTGGGAGGAGTAGTTGTTGCCTACTACTGGCTTTGCTTTCTTTCTTCTTATGCTTAGAGGGTCAGGGCTCTGCATGTCCTTGTCCTTCCACTGCACCTGCCCTGCAGACCTTCAACCCTGGATCAGGCCTACCAGTCGTGTGCACTCCTTATGAATTGTCTGCTGTGCAGTCTTGGAGAAAGTAACATCACTGGGTAGACTGGTGTCACTGCTGGGTCCTCAGCCATGTGTTAGAATCTGTTCATGTGTCAGTCCCTCTCCTTTTCTCCTAATCAAAAATTCCACATTTCTATCAGTATCCTCATTCTCTTATCTCATCTCTCAAAGAAAATCAACAATATCAGGCATAATACTCCTAACTTCCTTCTCTCCACTCATAAAATGATCTGTAAAAGCGTATACTCTTCTGCGGTCTGTCTCATTCCCTGTAAGAAAAGTCTTCTTGTGTCTAGTAAACAACAATGCTGAATGTTTAGTAGCACAGATTATGAGCTAGACCATCATGTTCAAATCTTGTCTCTGTCTCTTACTAGCTATGTGACTTCAGTCTGGTCTCAGCATTTCCGTCTCTACTATGGGCATAGTTAATAGAGTAGTGTGAGAATTCCCATTTAATGTGATGTGTTTAGCATGATGCCAACACATAGTTATCATGAACGGTATCTGTTTGTTTCTTAGTGCTGCTATAACAGAATTACAAGTGGGTGGCTTTAACAGATATTTATTTTTTTACACTTTAGGGAGATAGAAGTCCGAATTTAGGGCACTGGCTCTAGAGGAAGGCTTTTTCTTTCTGTCTGCTCTGGAGGAAGGTCCTTGTCTCTTGTCAGCTTCAGTTACTCAGTTCTTTGGCAATCTTCATGTGGCATAGCATCTATCTTCCCCTATCTGTGCTTCCTCGATTCTGTGCCTAATCTGTTTTTTTTTATATCTCAAATGTGATTGGATTTAAGACACACTCTACATGTGTATGGCCTCATTAACATAAATATTAACTAACAAAAGCTTTATTCCCAAATGGGATTATGTCCATAGGTATAGGAGTTTGTATTCCAATACATATTTTTGGAGGCCACGATTCAATCCATAACACTATTCACAATACTTAGATTCTGATTCAATCTCTCATATTTTCAGAAAATGTGCTCAATCGTGATGAGACTCTTCAATATAGTCTATTCTTATCTTCCAACTGGTTCAAGTGTGTTCTATATTTTTACTTATTTCTCCTTTTATTATTATGAAATTTCAAGTGACAGACTATCACTTTGATTGATGCAAAGTCCATCTCTTTTTAAAAAACAACCATTTAAAACAATTGCTTTCTTGTGCCCTGATTCCTTTGAATGTTTGTCTTATCTTTTTCTTTTCCTTCATAGACACATATGTTTGATAGAGCTAGTTACTTCTCTATCAAACATATGTGTCTTTCTTCAACTAAGTATAAACTTTTAATCTATCAGCAATATTCAGTTTTTTCCAAATAAACAAATCTCAGTGGCTTACAACAGAGCTGTTTAGTTCTGCTACATGTAAGTTATACCCCCTTCCTGTGGCAGAAGGGAAGTGTAGTAAGCTAAGGCGAACCATGCAATTGCATTTAAAATTTCTGTTTGGGTGGCAAATGGCAAACCACCTCACATTTCATTGGTCAAAACAAACCACATGACCAGACCAAAGTAGTGAGAAGTGTAATTCTACCCATAGGAAGTAGGTAAGATACACAGCAATTGGGAGATAGGGTGGTGTATAATTCTCTTACAGGGAAGGTGGTAGTGAAAAATTGGAAATAGTACCCTCTAGCATGTCAGTCTACTAAAATATTTTCTGATATCCACTTCAGTAAACAATTAGGTGTAAGATTGTAGATCTCAGCTTTGAGTTCTGGCTACTCAATTGTAATGCCATTCTCAGAAGCCTCAATATCCCTATCTGTAAATGGAGATTATAGTTCCTAGTTCTTGAACAACTTATAGGGTGTTGAAATATTATATTTAAAGCACTTATAAAAATGCTAACTGTATCATCAACATCATCACCAGCACTACTCTACAGCAGGGACCAAAATGAGCTATTCTGAAAATTTTAACTGCTTCTACATTGAGGGTCAGGTGGAAATTGAAATTTATCCTTTAAGAAAAGGAGCATAGTCTTCACGCATTTTGAGAAGGACTGCTTTAGAGCTCCTTTTGATTTGTATAGATATGAGGCCACTGAAATGATTCATATTAGAATGTTTAATAATGTTAGATAATATAAAAGAGTTTGCCTTTCTATCGAACATTTTATGAGTAGAGAGAAGGAGATTAGGAGCATTACGCTTGATATCATTGATTTTCTTTGAGGGGTGAGATAAGAGAATGAGGATACTGATAGAAATGTGGAATTTTTGATAATATAAGACAAAGTTTTCTTTATCGTGGGTAGAGGGTATCATTGTAGAAATTAATATAATATTAACTGATTTTTAAAATGTGTCTTCTTGAGTGTCCACGTATGTAGTAAGGGGCTCAGTTTTTGAGGGAGAAAAGAAAAATTCTATTATTTAACTTATTCATTTATCAACTCTTTAATATGTTCGTCCTTCAATTCAACAGACATTTATAGAGCACCTAGTATGTGCCCTGGTGGTGCAGTGGTTAAGAGCTACGGCTAGCAGTTCAAATCCACCAACCACTCCTTGAAAACCCTGTGAGGCAGTCCTACTCTGGACTACAGGGTCGCTGTGAGTCGGAATCAACTCAATGGCAACGGGTTAGTATAGACCACCACCACTCATCTGTTAGTGTGATATACTATGCTGATTTGCATGTTGCTGTGATGCTGGAAGCTACGACACTGCTATTTCAAATACCAGAAGGGTTACTCATGGTGGACAGGTTTCAGTGGAGCTTTGAGCTTAAGACAGACTAGGAAGAAGGACCTGGAGATCTAACTTCTGAAAAAAAATTGGCCAGTGAAAACCTTATGGATAGTGGTGGAACATTGTCTGATATAGTGTCAGAAGATGAACCCCTCAGGCTGGCACTCAAACTATGACTGGGGAAGAGCTGCCTTCTCAAAGTAGAGTTGACCTTAATGACGTGGATGGAGTAAAGCTTTCAGGACCTTAGTTTGCTGATGTGGCATGAATGAAAATGAGAAGAAAAAGCTGCAACGTTGATTAATAATTAAAACATGGAATGTACGAAGTATGAATCAAGGAAAATTGGAAGTTGTCAAAAATTAAATGGAATGCTTAAAGATCAATATCTTAGGCATTAGTGAGCTGAAATGGATTGATATTGACCATTTTGAACCAGACAATCATTTTGTGTGTGTGTAATGAGAAAAGTGTTGTATTCAGTGCACATTGACAGTTTTTTCAGTTCCATTCATAATTACAATAAGACAATTCTCTTGCTTGTTAAGTATGTGCAGTATTTACTTAGTTTGAATTAAGAAAAATGTTAAATTTTCAAAACCCTGAAGTTATTATTGAAAGCTTATATCCCCGATGAATATGTATGTTTGTGAGTGTGTATATGTATACATATCTACTCTTTTATACAGACCACTTAAAACATAATTTTAAAAGCTGTCCTTTGCTGTATTTCCTGTATTCCTGTATAGTCTACTATATCGGTAATGACAAATTGAAGAGGAATGGTGTCACATTCACTGTCAAAAAGACATTTCAAGACTTATCCTAAAGTACAATGCTGTCAGTGATAGGACAATATCCATATGTCCACAAAGAAGACCAGTTAATAAGACTATTATTCAAACTTATATACCCACCACCAATGCCAAAGATGAAGAAATTGAAGATTTTTACCAACTTCTGCAGTCTAAAATTGATCAAACCTGCAATCAAGATACATTGATAATTACTTAAGGTTTGAATTCCAAAGTTTGAAACGAAGAAGGATCAGTAGTTGGAAAATATGGCCTTGGTAATAGAAACGATGCAGGAGATCGAATGATAGAATTTTGCAAGACCAATGACCTGTTATTTGGAAATAACTTTTTCATCAACATAAATTGTAAGTATACATGTGGACCACACCAGATGGAATACACAGGAATCATATCCACTACATTTGCAGAAAGAGATGATGGAGAAGCTCAGTATGACCAGTCAGAACAAGGTCAGGGGCCTACTGAAGAACAGACCATTAATTGCTCATATGCAAGTTCAAGTTGAAGCTGAAGAAAATTAAAACAAGTCCATGAGAACCAAAGTACAACTTGAGTATATCCCACCTGAATTTAGAGACCATCTCAAGAATAGATTTGATGCATTGAACACTAATGACCAAAGACCAGACAAGTTGTGGGATGACATCAAGGACATCATACATGAAGAAAACAAACGGTAGTTTAAAAGACAGGAAAGAAAGAAGAGACCAAAATAGGTGTCAGAAGAGTCATTGAAACTTGCTCTTGAAAGTAGAGTAGCTAAAGCAAATGGAAGAAATGATGAAGTAAAAGAGGTGAACAGAAGATTTCAAAGGGTGGCTCGAGAGGACAAAGTAAAACATTATGCTGAAATGTGCAAAGACCTGGAGTTAGAAAACCAAAAGGGACGAACACGCCCTACATTTCTCAAGCTGAAAGAACTGAAGAAAAAATTCAAGCCTTGAGTTGCAATATTAAAGGATTCTATGAGCAAGATATTGAATGATGCAGAAAGCATTGAAAGAAGATGGAAGGACTACACAGAATTACTGAACCAAGAAGAATTGGTTGATGATCAACCATTTCAGAAGGTAGCATATGATCAAGAACTGATGGTGTCAAAGGAAGAAGTCCAACCTGCACTGAAGACACTGGTGAAGAACAAGTCTCCAGGAATTGATAGAATACCACTTGACATACTTCAACAAACAGATGCAACTCTGGTAGCACTCACTCTTCTATGTCAAGAAGTTTGGAAGACAGCTACCTGGCCAACCAACTGGAAGAGATTCTTATTTGTGCCCATTCCAAAGAAAGGTGATCCAACAGAATGGGGAAATTATC
>NW_004443948.1:83772-86209 GCF_000243295.1 Trichechus manatus latirostris | reverse complement strand
ATGCAGATTACACAACCTTGCTTGCTGAAAGTGAAGAGGACTTGAAGCATTTACTGATAAAGATCAAAGACTATACAGCCTTCAGTATAGATTACACGCCACTATAAAGAAAACAAAAATCCTCACTGCTGGACCAGTAAGCAACATCATGATAAACAGGGAAAATATTGAAGTTGTCAAGAATTTCATTTTACTTGGATCCACAATCAACACCCATGGAAGTAGCATTCAAGAAATCAAATGATGTTTTGCATTTGGCAAATCTTCTGCGAAAGACCTCTTTAAAGTGTTAGAAAGCGAAGATGTCACTTCGAGGACTAAGGTGTGCCTGACCTAAGCCATGGTATTTTCAATTGCCTCATCTGCATAGGAAAGCTGGACAATGAATAAGGAAGACAGAAGAATTGATGAGTTTGAATTATGGTGTTGGCAAGTAATATTGAATATAACATGAAATGCCAAAAGAATGAACAAACCTGTCTTGGAAGAAGTATAGCCAGAATGCTCCTTAGAAGCAAGGATGGCAAGACTTTGTCTCAAGTGCTTTGGACATGATATCAGCGGGGACCATTCCCTGGAGAAGAACTCCTGCTTGTTAGAGGGTCATCGAAAAAGAGGAAGATCCTCAAGGAAATAGATTGACACAGTGGCTGCAATAATGGTTTCAAACATAACAATGATTGTGAGGATGGTGCAGGACCGGACAGTGTTTGGTTCTGTTTTACATAGGGTCACTATGAGTCAGAACCGACTGGACCGGACCTAACAACAATCTAACAATAGTATATGCCAGGCATTGGGCTAGCTGCTGGTATTACAATAATGCACAAACCCCCAGATGTGGTCTCTGCCTTCTTAGATCTTTTCAGTTTTGACTTCATCTATGCTTAGGGGTAAAGCAGATCAGAGAGACTACATAGCAAGAGATCATAGCAAGTGGAGAGGTTCTGAGAGAGCCCCACATGAGAGAAGCCAGAGGTAGCAGTCTGGACAGTGAGATGAGTGGTGGTGTCGGAAATGAATTATAGAGTGTATTAGTACCTTCTGGAAATTGTCAAAGAAACGACCGCACAACAACAACAAATCAGAATGGACACACAACAGAGTAATGACTTGGGCTATTATCATTTGTACATTAAAGGAAAAGGGGGCCCAGGCGACTGGCAGTTGTTGGCTTACTTGTTTACTTTTCTCCTCTCACCCCTTCAAATAGGACACCTAAGACAATGACCCTTTTTACAATATCCTAATATCTACCACAGTGCATGGGCGTAGTACGTATTTAAAAGTTGTTTGCTCTTAGAACAAATAGAGAGTTTAAAAACATCTGAGCCAAAGCTTTTGTCTAACTCCTGGATGGCTTTAGTCATCAAAGGGCCTTGTGAATTTAGAGAAGGATGCATTGTAAATTTGAGAATTTGAAAAATGTGGCAAAAATTTGCATGTCTCAAGTGAGAGGATGGACAGGTGGTGAGGTTCTTGAATATGCATAGAGGCATTTTAGGCCATATGTTTTCCCTGTAAGAGAATCCTTCCTTAATAATAAGAGCTAGCATTTACCTTCTGACAGGCACTTTTCTAAACGGTTTACCTGAATTAAGTCAATGAATGCTCTCAGCATCACAACAAAAGTTAGGTTCTATTATTATCTCCATTTCATAGATGAGAAGACTGAGGCATAGGGAATTTATATAGCTTGTTATATATTACACAGTTCATGTGCATCAGAGCTGAGATTAAGATTCAAGCAGTCAAACGGAAAAGCCTGCATTCTCAACCACTGGACTATATTGCCTCTTTTCACAAGCCACTGTAAACCATGATGAACAGAGGTTGTGATATTGTATTATAAGCACAAGAAGCACAATTCCAAGGAAGTAGATGCCCTACCTCCTTTCTGGAAATCTGTTTTGTAGTTCATATATGTAAACAGACCTGGTTTCTCAAAGCTTTATTAGAGAAGCCAATATATAAACTGATGCTAACTTTAAGTAGAGTAGAATTTATATTGCCCTTGATGGGGTCCAGAAATTGACAGAATGCAATCAGGCATTTTTTAGTTACAGACACTAAAAATATTGTACTCCTTTTCTTAGGAAGAGAAGTACAATGAGGAAGGAATGTTCAGTGGCCTGGAGTTTGAAATAGAAACTAGCTTAGTCTTCCAGTGGGATTGCTCCAAGGAGAGGTGGCTGTGTCTCTTCATAGCAGATCACCCTAAATGGCTCCCCACACATGTCCTGGGGCCTGTACTTGGGCTTTCAACAAGAGTGATGGAGGCTGTATTTATTTCTATTTTTATTTTATTTATTTATTTTGTTTCATCCTAGACATTACAGATTTTGGCTGATACATCAGTTCAGATGTTATCTTCAAACATAAGCCTTGAGATTGTGAAACACGATCTAGTATTTCAAGGCAGCAATTATTTGTTCAA
>NW_004443948.1:80918-82520 GCF_000243295.1 Trichechus manatus latirostris | reverse complement strand
TTTACCATGAATCTGTTTTGGTTAATATTATTTTCTAAAAATTAAATGCTGTAAATACTGTTTTGCAACTTACATTTTTACTTAATGTTCTGACATAGCTCTTTGTATAGATCAAATTTATTCTTTTTTAATGGCTGTATATGTATGTATACCTTTGTTTAACCAATCCTCTGCTGATGGAAATTCTTCCCTCAATCTTTCTCTATTACAAATAGATTCTAATGACTTTTTTATACATATATCTTTACTCACTTATGAGAATATCTCAGTTTTATCAAGTTCGCTAAGTGAAACTGATGGGTCAAATGATAAGAAACATTAAAATTTTAGTTGTTGTTGTTGTTACTGTTGAGAGAATTCTGACTTGTGGTAACCCCATGTGTGCAGAATGGTACATTTTCAAGGCTGAGAACTTCCAGCAGCTGAGCACCAAGCCTGTCTTTGGAGGTGCCTCTGGGTAGCTGTGAACTACAACCTTTGGGCTAGTAGCTGAGTGCTTAACCATTTTTGCCACCCAGGGATCATAAATTTTAGTAGATATTGCAAAATTACCCTTCAAAATGGTGGTACCCATTTATACTTCTAACAATAGTGTATTAGAATGTGTATAAGAGTTTCTATTTCCCCATTTCAATGGCTGACGATTGGACAGATTTTTTAAAAAATCTTATTATTGTTTTTCTCTGATAGTTTTGTAGTTGTTGTTGTTAAACATGAGGTTGAGTGAGCATAATTAATTGCTTACTGGCCATTTACTTATCTCTTTGATTGCCTGTTTGCATCTTCATACTTTTTTCTATTGGATTGTTCATCCTTTTATTGATTTTTAGGAGCTCTTTGTATATATGCAATTATTTATTGTATGTGTTGCAATTATTTTTGTACTTTTCTATTTATCTTTTTACTTCATTTGTGTTGTATTTTATGTGTATAAGTTTTAAATGTTTAGGGAACCAAATTCATCTATTTTTTAAAAAGAACTCTTCATGCTTAAAAATGACTTCTCTAACCCAAGAATGTATAATAATAGTTTTCCATGTTGGAATATAACACTTTTGTGGTTTTTATTTTATATTTCACATTAAGAATTTTTATTCATCTGGAATTAAATTTTAATATCTATTTATTTTCAACACTAAGCATTGCTTAATATTAAATAAGAATAATATTTGAATATTTGTATCTAAAATATCTACCACCCGTCAGTTTGCCATGGTATGGCAGCTTGTGTGTTGCTGTGATACTGGAAACTATGTCACTGGTATTTCAAATATCAGCAGGAGCACCCATGGTGGATAGGTTTCACTGGAACTTCCAGAATAAGACAGACTAGGAAGAAAGACCTGGTGATATACTTCTAAAAATTAGCCAGGGAAAATGTAATGGATCACAGAAAGGGGAAAATACAGGACAGAATTTCAAATTCTCATGGAGTCCAGATTTTCTGGAGATATGGAGGCTGGATGAACCCCTGAAACTATTGCCCTGAGATAATCTTTAAACCTTAAACCAAAAATATCCCCTGAAGTCTTCTTAAAACTAAACAATATGGTTGTTGTTTTTACATGCCGTGGAGTCGGTTCCAACTCAAAGTGACCCTGC
>NW_004443948.1:77821-79168 GCF_000243295.1 Trichechus manatus latirostris | reverse complement strand
TCATTAACTCAATGAAGAGCGGAGAATCAGCCAGGCAGCCCACCATGTTTCAAGCATCTGTCCCTACTTGGTACCCATAAAACATAACAACTGTATAAACTTTTCTACTAAATGTTTATATTTTAAGGCAATTCTATAAATTCACTACAAGTAAACAATAGCAAATTGTATTGCTGCCAATTAGCATCAAAAAGCATCTATTTGCTGTTGAAAAAGCTTGTCTAGGTCATTATTTTTCTCTTTCTATAGCTGCTGTAAAAAGTTGGGCACATTAAGCATGCATTGTGTTTGGGAACTTGCAAAAAATGCTTGTCTTTACAGCACTCTATTTCAATTCTCTTGATTGTTCAGCATAATTGAAATAAAGTCCTCAAACACAAACAGCTTGTCAAACACTTCTGGAAGTTTCTCCGACTCAGGTCTTCAGTGGCAAGAACACATTATAAACACTATGGGCGCTCCTCTTTTAATGGAATAAGTGCCCCAGGAAAGTTAAATTTAGGTAATCTTCAAATAAGTTGAGACATGCTTTTCCCCTGACTTTGTATTTCCATAGAGAAAATATGCAGGGCCCCAAAAAATAGAAATAATAATACTGATGATGATGATAACAATAATGATAATTATAATATGTTATACCATCGTGTGTGAGGAGTTCTGGACATAATAACATCATGTAATAATTACGATTTATCAAGTATTCTGGTTACCATGCTGCATAATAAATAATCTCAATACTTAGAGGAGTAAAAGAATCATTTATTTGTGCTCATGATTCTGTGGTCACAAATTTGGGGAGCACACAGTGAAGATGGCTTATCTCTGCTCCAAGATGTCTGTGGCCTCAACTGGAAGTCTCAAAGGCTGATAGATGGTATTATGTGAAGGCTAGTTCATGTACATGTCTGGTGGTTAATGATGGCTGACAACCGAGACCTTAACTAGGACTGTCATCTGGAATACCTATACCTGGGCTTTTCGTGTCACTTTGGCTTCCTTACAACATGGTGGCTGGGTTCCAAGGGTGAGGGTTCCTAAAGTGAATAAGAGCTGGCCAGAAGCTATATTATCCTTTATGGCCTAGCCTCAGAAGTCAAGCATATTATTTCCACTACATTCTTTTGGTCTAGGCAGTTACAAAGATCTACCCGTGTTCAAGGGGAAGTAAAATAGGTCCTAACTCTTGACAGAGGAGGGCCAACATCATACTACAAGAAGAGAATGTAGGATCGAATATGTATTTTCCAGGTATCTTTAGAAAACACAATATTCTACAATGAGCAATTACTTTTGGTTAAATACTTTACATGGAACATTTCATTTAGACTTTACAACTTTGACACTGGT
>NW_004443948.1:74124-75794 GCF_000243295.1 Trichechus manatus latirostris | reverse complement strand
GAGTCTGGAACAAGCCAAAAACCTGGGCAAGGCGAGCAGGCAGAAGGTAACTGGCGGAAGTCAGAGAGATGATACTGAGAGGGCGGTGAGCTGCCACAGGCCCCGTCTCCACCAGTACCACTCAGCAGATTCGATCATGGGGGTGATCACAACGTTATACAACTACTAAAACATGGAGAATAATGGTCTAGCCAAGTTGACATACAATCTTAACCATCACACTAACTTCTCTATTTGTGGTTAGATTCTAAAATGCTGAAATAGACTATAATAAAATGTGTTTTGTTTCTACAAAACTATACAGCTCTGTGACTTTTTACACACTTTGTTTCTTATCTTCAAGGATTTTTCTCAAACTTAATTCTCAGCTAGCTGATACTGAACACATCTCAGTAAATTACACCACTCTCTAGCTTGTTCAGAAAATTGGAATTCATGTTTGACATCTTCTTCCTAATTCTCTATGTTGTATTTAACTCTAAATTCTATCTCCAAAATGTATCTCAAGACATACCGTCTACTGCCACATTTCTAACACAAGCCAACATCATCTCTTACCTGAACTATTGCAATAACCTCCAGATCCATCGTTCCGTCTTCTTCTTGATCCTCTCCAATTCCCTTTCTACAGAACAGCCAGAGATTTATTTTTAAATTATAAATTGAATCCCATGCTATTTCCCAGTTTAAAAACTTTAAGTGGCTTTGCATTGCACTTCGAGTGAAATCCACACTCCTCATTTTCAGCTGCAAGGTGCCATTTGAAATATTTTCCCCACCAAAACTATATGTGATGGATAGTTACTCATTTGCTTCTCCAAATCCAGATCTCTGAGTGGGAGGAGAGTGAAGTCAGGGCATTTACACATTCTTTCCCTGTCGTTGATTGCCTCAGCCCCTTTCAGGTTCTGGTAACTGCTCCCTCCCCTGCCTGCTCAGGCCCAGCAATGACAATGGTTTCCAGCTGTTAGCCCTGGAAGTACTACATCATCCCTTGTTGGTTTCCCTACACCCTGACCACCTCTTTGTAAATAGTTTCTTTATTTAAACTTTTCACATATTAGACAGATTGAGTGTGCCTGCCATCTTTTCCCTGCTAGGAACCTGACTAGTAACGTATCTAATAGCCAGGGTGCTTGGATTGAATAACTTCACGTATTTGAAGCACACATAGACAACTTTTTTGTGGGGAGAAATAGGACCCAAGTAATCCTTGACTTACGAGCCCTGGTGGCACAGTGGTTAAGAGCTCGGCTGCTAACCAAAAGGTCAGCAGTTCGAATCCACCAGCCACTCCTTGGAAACGCTATGGGGAAGCTCTGCTCTGTCCTATAGGGTCACTATGAGTCAGAATTGACTAGACAGCAATGAGGTTTTTTTAATTCATAACTTACAGTATTATCATAATTTGAATTTTCACCGCTGTTGCATAGGCAGAAGTGCAGGGAGAAAACAAGGGACTGGGAGATGAAGTGCTGTGGCACTTGGTTCTATGATAGCAAAAGTGACTATAAAGATTGTGGAGCAGCTGCCTGTTTCTGAAGGCCCTAGAGACCGCACAGAGTGAATGAGACAAATTGAAAGTCATGAAAATACAATCCAGAACGACAGGAGGCAATCAGAAATCTTCAAGAATGGCTTTGAGGGAGTCTCTTACCTCTTGTAGTCAC
>NW_004443948.1:71334-72319 GCF_000243295.1 Trichechus manatus latirostris | reverse complement strand
CTGTAGTCTAGTAAAAGTGAATTTTATTTTTTAGGGTTCCCAGGGATAGAGAGCATGCTCATTAAGTAAAACACTTTGTAATAATCTTGTTAGGAAGAAGGATTAATGAAATTTATCAAATATGTCAGCGCTAGCTTTCTCATGACAATAGGTATCAGATCACAGGAAACCCTTCTCCAGCTTGCTTGAAATAGAGTCTTCAGAGGTAAACGTAAAGGTAAAAACAATAAACGTGACGACTAACATTTGTAGAATATTACGTATCAGACCCTGTGTGTTAAGTACTTTCCATGGATAATCTCATTGAATCCTCAACTCAGACTACTAGCTGTGTGGTATATATACAATTTTACAAATGAGGGAACTAGGCTTAGAGAGGTTAAGTGATTTTCCCATGTTCATACAGGTAGTAAAAGAGGCCAAGAGAGGATCCAAACCCAGCAAATATTTTCTAAATCCATAGTCTATGCTAAATGGACTCCCCACTTACGGTACTTCTCCTTAATTATGATACTGGGAGGGGACAGTAGAACTAGGAGCATCTGGGGGTTAATACTCCAAAATCCAAACCAGACTGATTGCTGCTGAGTCAATTCTGATTCATAGCAACCCTATAGGACAGAGTAGAATGGCTCCATAGGGTTTCCAAGGAGTGGCTGGTGGATTCAAATTGCTCACCTTTTGGTTAGCAGCTGAGCTCTGTCCCAAAGAAGTGTAAAATGAGAAGTGAAAGGAAATTTAGAAACCATCTAGTCAAACCCTCTCATTTTACTATTAAAAGACATGAGGCCAAAAGAGTATAATGTAGAACCTGTATCATGTGGGTTTACCCGTTATAAGCTAAGGAAATTTGGACCACTCTATTCCTCAGTTTTCTTATCTGTAAAATGGAGATGATAATAGTACCTATCTCACTCCAGGATTCAATGTCATCCATGTGGTATGTATTTAGCTTTCCCTCTTTCTAATGTTTGCATTTAAGAAT
>NW_004443948.1:61633-62807 GCF_000243295.1 Trichechus manatus latirostris | reverse complement strand
ACAGGCAGAGATTATGATTTATAACACATAGGAAAATCACAAAATGGAGGACAGCCACACAATACTGGGAATCATGGCCTAACCAAGTTGACACATATTTTGGGGGGACACAATTCAATCCATGACACAATTAATCCTGTCATCAACCTTACTGAATATGTGCTGTTAGTATTTTAATTTTACAAATAAGAAAAGAGAGCATAAGTAACTTGCCCAAGATCACACAGCTTACAAATGGGAAACTTGTCTGAGTTCAGAGCCTTCACATATAATGACAATGTTAGAGGAATTTAGATATTTAGATTGTGCATCAATTCTAGAATTTAAAACTCCAATTTTAAAATTCTCAGAGTGCACTGAAGTATAACAGTTGCCTTTTATGAAAGTGAGAATAATTATGAATGCTGCTCATCACTGCTCATAGCAATGCCTTTTACATAGCAGGTACTCCCATAAATGTTTGATGAATGAAGAAATGTATCAGTAATAAAATATAATAATAAAATACTTGATTAAATTAGAATAATTTTATTTCCTTGTTATTTTCAATCATATTCAAAGTACTGAAGAGTACATATTTGCTAATACTATGTAGTTCAATTTCAATTATTTGCATTGTCAACTATTTGTACAATTATTTGCATTTTCGACTATTTGTACATGGATCATCTATGTTCCATGATATTTTTTTCTATTGAAAATGTATTCGCTGCCTCATCTGTCTGTCTTCATTCTGGTCCTCTTGACAGGGACACTTGTTAAGGGGCACAGGATCAAAGCCCTGAGCTAAATGAGCAGAAACAAGTATTCACAGGGCCAGCAGAATAACTCAAAAGAGACAGGGTTCTCTGTTTGCTTTCTGTCTGGAGGAACAGTATCATGAGTCTACTCCTCAGAGCAATTTTTCTTGCTTTACTAAATCAGGTAATGGTCTCAATACAACAATGTGACTTTCATACAGATTTTGGGTCATGCTTGCCAGTACTCCCATGTTGTAAAGGTAATTAATTGAGAATTAACTAAAATATATACGATTTCCTTTAGGGGAATTAATAGAAATAATAGCTGTAAGGAAAATTAAATTGCTTTCTTCTTGAGGGGGAAATAGAATTTATAAAACTTTAGTTATAGTGTCAAATTCTTTGAAAAAAAAAAGTACCACACTGATTACATC
>NW_004443948.1:39829-61205 GCF_000243295.1 Trichechus manatus latirostris | reverse complement strand
GGCCATGGAAATATCCTATCCTTCTGGAATGAGAATAGGCTAGGTAGTGTTATATTGATGTATTGTGAAGACTGGGATTAGGGATGAACTGTAAGAATCATAGAACTGGAGGTCAAGTTACTTAGAGAATGATTGGTACTTGAGAAAGGCCATTTAAAGTCAATCCAATTTAAAAGGAGATTAAATGTTCATAGTAAATTGTATCAATATTTGATTGGGACTTTATCTTGAGAAATGCAAATAGTTTTTTTTCTTACATTTAATATAATTTAGATTTGAATAATATATCTATTCTAATTCTTAGAATAAACTAAGAATTATTCAAGGATTCCCCTCCCCTCCACTGGTGTGACTTCCCTGACAAAATTGTAGCACTTTATCGCTTTATGTGTGAATTTGTAGATCATCATTTTGAATGTCACTTTGCAAGATTATTCTAAGACTTCACCAGTTTTCCCAAAGCCCTTCTAAATCATTTGATAATCAGATTCTTCCCTTTTAAATTGCAATTTGTGTTATCATCGTCTTCAGTTGTTGAATGGCTAAACTTGTCTAGATCCTAATTTGATAATGATTATTTCTGTGATTCATGCAACCTCCAGCATTACTTTCATTAAATTCATGACATTTTGCTTATTTTTTTAGAAATCAATATATATTTTTAAAAGTACTTCATATTATACTTGCATGATAGACTGATACTCAATAAAAGACTCCCAGGCAAAAATGTTGAACTAAAGGGCTATGGTGGATAATAATGTTAGGTGGAGAGGAATGTTTAAGTGGAAGTTAGCTTTATAAAATACCAGTTTATTGTGTATAAATTCATGTAATTCTTCCTACTAGAGCTTTGGATGGACTAGACAATGTTTCATTCTTTTATACATAAGGAGCTGTCTTGACGGCACCTAACAACAACAGAGCTTTGGACAATGACTACTCAGATAAGAATCTCCTGTGTATTTTTGGATTGACCTTACTTGTCTGCTATTTTTGCCTTGATATTCTACTAAGGGTCACTGTATATGATTGTGTAGTTTGCATCTTCACGCAGATTCCCAGTTGTGAGCAATTGGGCAAATGTTTCTCTCACCAAATGTTATGGGTTGAATTTTGTCCCCCCAAAATATATGTGGTAAATCCTAACCCTTATACCTGTGGATGTGATCCCATTTGGGAATAAGATTTCTTTGTCATGTTAATGAGGCTATATCAGCATAGGATATGTCTTAAACCAATCACTTTTGAAATACAAAAGAGCAGATTAGGCACAGAAGAAAGCAAACATGGGGAAGATCCACACTATCTGAAGACAACAGAGGTAGACCTGTCTACAAGCCAATGGCGTCACTGGGAGGTGTGGGGGTGGAGGGGTGCAGACCACATCTGGTGACACTGTCAGAGACACCAAAATGACTGTCTATAAAATTTTTGTGTAGAGATTCAGCAGAAATTTATTATTTTTTATAAAAATATCCCTGTAGTTAGTTATACCGCAAACCAAACCCATTGCTGTCAAGTTGACTCTATTCTGACTCATAGGGACCCTGTTGTACAGAGGTACAGAGTAGAACTGCCCCATAGTGTTTCCAAGGCTGTTACTTTTATGGAAGCAGACTGCCACGTCTTTCTCCTGTGGAGTGGCTGGTGGGTTCAAACTGCCAAGCTTTCCGTTAGTAGTGGAGCCCTTAACCACTAGGCTACCAGGGTTCCTTAGTAAGTTATAACACAACAAAAAAATTTTTCCTAAGCCCAGCTTACATGTAGCGGTATACCTACAAGGCTAAAACTCTATGCTAATTTAGTTTTTGAACGTTCTAATTGCTCTGATGATGTAGTGGTTAAGAGTTCAGGCTTTTCACTTAAAGGTCAGCAGTTCAAATCCACCAGCCGCTCCTTGGAAACCCTATGGGGCAGTTCTACTCTGTCCTTTAAAGTCACTATGAGTCGGAATAGACTCGATGACAATGGGTTTAATGCACTTTGGTCAGAGCTGTCATTATTACCCAATTACTATGATGCTTCCAATCAGGTGTAGCGCAAGCGCCGCAAGCATGCACTGTTGTTTTCGTTGATGCCAGTGGTTTTAGAGTCACTGATTTTGTCAAATTTTCTAGTATTTTAGCTACAATATTGTAATTAGCATGGGGAGGGTGAAACCATGAGTTACTGCACTGGGTGACACTAACCCTAGTGAAGCCCACTGCTCAGCGGCTGGCTGGAGAAGACGAGACAAGGATTCCCTCCAGAAACAACAGATAGAGAGCCTTCCCTTAGAGCCAGTGCCCTAAATTTAGACTTCCAGCCTCCTGAACTGTGAGAAAATAAATTTCTATTCGTTAAAGTCATCCACTTGTGGTATTTCTATTACAGCTGCAGCACACAAAAAAAAACCTAAGATGCCAAGTCTGGCGTGAGTTGCATCTTCTGGGAGAAGAGACACTTTTTCTTTGCACAAAGTCCATGTCCACTTGTAGCATGACTTTAAAAAATATAACAAAGGCGCCACATAGGCTAAAGCTGACCCTGGTCCTATCTTCTCTTGCTTGTTTCTCTTGAGTCATGTATGTCATCTTGCAGTTGCTCCTACACTCCATGCAAGCTACATTATCAGGACTTTTGTACTTGCTGCTGTTTCCTCCACCTGGAGTGCTCCTAACCAGGGCTTTGAACTGATTTGTTCTGATTTGAAGTCCTGCCGGGAATTTGCATTTCCACCCCAGATATACTGAATCAGAATCTACAGTTTAACAAGATTCCTGGGTGATTCTTATCTATAACAAATTTTGAGAACAACTACTGTACTAATAGCTCTCAGAATTGGTCCCTAAAAGTAGCATCAGCGTCGCCTCGGAACTTGTTAGAAATGCAGATTCTCAGCAGGGTTCGAACTGTAATGAACCAGTTCGAAGTCCTCTCCTAACATAAATATTCACATGGCTCTCTCTTCAGTTCCTTCTGGTCTCTGCTCAAAGATCACTTCAAGGACATTCTCTGACCACTATACCCGAACTATAATCCTCCATCATTCTCTATCCTCCTACCCTCCGTTTTATTTCTTCTTGGCAGTTTTTCTTGCTTTCTTTCTCCATTTTGCTTGTCTTCCTTCTTTATTTCCTTCCTTTTTTCCCCTATCATTGGCATTATACTACATATTTGTTTGTTTATTTCTGTCTTATAGTACTTAGAAGACTGCTCAATTAATATTTGTTGAATGAATGAATAATTTTCTAAACAATTGAGTAACCTCAACCACACCTCTTCAGGTTGACGGAAAAGACAGGTTATTTTTCAGAAATTTTAGAGAATGATGAAGGATATTTTCTACTTAACAGACTAGGCTTAAGAAATTAAATGATGTTTTCTATTGTCTAATGTTTTTACTTTTAAAGATGTTAAAAAATTACTGTTATCGTTAGGTAAATGTATCACCAATTTTAGCCAGTTGACCACCATCTAATCCCAAGAAGTTTTATAAAGCTCCTTGTACCTAATAAGGTACAAAATTTGGGGGCAGCTACTGCAATACCCTAAAAGAAAGCCAGAAGTGACTTGAATTGGAATGAATTTTCTCCTCTGATATTACCTACACTGTGGTTCTATTTTGTCTGTTGGTGGTAGCCTGTGATGACTAGTATGTGCACCAGTGGGAATTCACAGAAGATCTACTGAGCAGCCAAGAGAATTTACATCTGTTTGAGATTTCTAGATCCAAATATCTATACAGAATGAAGCCACTTAAAGATAGGGATTATTATTTTTTCAACTTTTTTTATTATAAAATTTTAAACTCTAAAAAAAGTTAAAAGAATAGCATAAGTATACATCTATCCTGCCCTTAGATGTTCTAATTTTTATCATTTTGCTACATTTGCTTATCTCTACAAATATAAACATTTTTCAAATTACATTTTTTTCCTGAAATGTGTGAAATTAAGTAGCAGACATCATGGTATTTGTATAGGTACCCCTAAATACTTCAGCATGTGTCTTATAAGAATAAGGAAAAGGACATCCTTTTACATGAATACAAAATATCATCATAATAATATTACCTAATATACGTTTTTATTCACATTTTTCAATTGCCTCATAAATGTCCTGTGTAATTACATAAATGTGGTTTGATTTTTTTTTCAGGATCTAATTAAGAATTATGATTAGCATTTAGTCGACATGTCTCCTTAAATCAATAACCATTCTTTGCTTTATTTATTTTTTTGTCTTTTATGACATTAACATTTTTGGCCAGTACAGGCCAATTGTTTTATAGAGTGTTCTACAGTGTGGACTTGTTTGTTTTCTCATGACTAGTTTCAGATTAAATATTTTGGTCAGGAATACTACATAGCCATCATCATATCAGGAGATACATAGTGTAAATTTGCCCCACTAATGATAATGCTTACTTTGATTTCTTGGTTAAGACGCTGTCACTATTGTAAAAGTACCCTTTGTCTTTGCAATCAATACATAATCCCTTGAGTGAAACTTTGAGACTGTGTGAATTCTTTCACCTAATGATTTTAGCAGACTTTGGTGATCTTTGCTTGAATCAACTCTTACTCTGGTAGTTGCAGAATGGTGATTTTCTAGTCCTATTATTCCATCTATATATAGTAGGTTACTTTCTTTTGTTAAGAAGAGTTTTTTTCTCCCTCTTCTCCCACCTCTTTTATTGACTTTTTAAAAAATGCATTGTGTTGTAATACATTATTAAAAAAAAAAAGTCGAATCATCCCAAAATCGGCCAGTGGAATCCTCCAAGCCAAGCCCTGCATGTTTGTTGTTGTTATGCCTCCATTAATATTTGAGTATTTCCTTGTTTTATAACACTACAAGAGGATTTAGTCTCACCAATGATTTTTCCTGCCTCAGAACTGTCCCAGGAGTCAGAATTGACTCCATGGCAACGGGGTTTTTTTTTTTTTTTTAATTGCTGCACCAGGAGTCGTTGGGTGGTGCAAATGGTTAACACCTTTGGCTGCTTACCGAAAGACTGGCATTTAGAGTCCACCCAGAGGAGCCTTGGAAGAAAGGCCTGACCATCTGCTTCTGAAAAATCAGCCTTTGAAAATGCTATGGAGCACAGTTCTACTCAGACTCACGTGGGGTTGCCATAAATCAGAAATGACTTGATGGTAACTGGTTTATTGTCTCACCAATGCTTTTCCTTGCCTCAGCCATGTCTCCAACAAACTCTAGTTCCTTTATGTGGAGAACGGTACAGTATTTAGAAACCAGGATCTTAGCACTAGATGAGCACATTGCTATTAGAGTGGGCATGAGCAATTTTCGCTTCTATTATATAGAGTCCACTTCCATTCCTCTTACTCTTGTTCCCACTAGTTTAACTGTAGATTTTAGACAATTAGAGCATTTCCTTCCTTTATATTTTCTTCAGCCAACTATTAAAATGCTGCTACTTAAAATTCCATGGTGATTTTAAAAATTGACAGAGGATGAGAATCTCTCTGTCTTCATCTGACAGGTGCGAAAGCTATAAAATACCACATTTTATTCAGGTCTTTCTCAGTCACCTCTGTCTTTCATCCAATTTTTAAAGATGTTCTTAAGTTCCAAAAATAAATAGGGATAATCAGTGAACCACAATATCTGGAAGATAAAGCAAATGCTTACCTGTTTGCTTTGCCATCTGCCTTGTTTTGGATTGGTTAAGTACATACTCAATCCCCCGCAAACAGCAAGCACTTCTCAAATACCCATGGTGACTGGCTCAGATTCCTTCTAGTTGATTCTGATTATTTCATTACAATTGTTCAGATTTATAAATCCAGCAATTAAAAGAACTTAGACATGTTAATACCTATGTAGCACTTAACCAACATGCCTGGAAGAAAGTGTAAGAGGTTTTATAAGACATTGTTTCACTGAAGCGGCTATTATTATTTTAATGGAACATGTTATACGTGCATATTATTTTAAAGGTTTGCTTTTTCTTTTTAGATTTGTCAGGTCTTCGTTTACAAATAGAAGATTAACAGTAGTTGATTTTAATTGTTCCATGTTTGATGATGATGAAAGGCAACGATACAAATCCCAGCTTTTTTTTTCTGTGCAAAAAAAATGTTTTTATACAAAGATTAAGAGTGTCTGTGACCAGCTCTAGAGTGATAATTTCAATCGGCTCAAGTCCATTAACTGCAGGGAAAAACACCTGGCAAGGCGGTTGGTCGCAGCCCATTCTTGTTAACCTTTCAACCTTCACAATAATGATCAGCAGGCACTGAGTCAAGGCCTCTAATAAACTGGCATTAAAGCTGCTGACAGCTAATCACTTTTTACGGGTTTCCAGGATTAAATAAAAGAAAATGTTCTGTTTAATTATAATCAAAGAACTTTAAATTTCTATGACCATAGAATTGAATAATTTTTAGACATATAAAATAAAACAAAGATCAATGTGGCCTTTCAGAAGGCATTTTTACCATAAAATAGATTTCTAAGTTATTTTAGCTATTCTAATCAAGTTTAATTTTCAGCTGCTGTGCTCTTTTTTTTTTTTTTTTTTTAGTAAAGAGGAAAATAGCTAAGAAACTGAAAATTTATGGTACCAACTACAGAAGTAAAGTATCAGCTAGATTCCTACAACCGGTGAGATAATTTCTTCTGGTGAATTATTGAAGCCCTTTAATCCTCAATAAATGTGGGAGTTTACACCTCAGTCTTGCAGCATAAACATTTTAAGAAGGGTCTTAAAAAGCTTCACAAGTATCTTTCTTTTTGCTTTGCCAATAAGAAAACAAAACAACGTGCAATTGGGCTGTGTATGGAAAGAGAATCAGTTCACCACTAGTTATGTGGAAACTAAGGTGGAATCGGGAGTCCCTGGGTGATGCAAACGGTTAACGGGCTCAGCTCCTACTTGAAAGGATAGTGGTTTAAGTCCACCTAGAGGCATACTGGGAAGAAAGCCTTGATGATCTACTTCTGAAAAATCAGCCATTGATAATGCTTTGGGTCATAGTTCTACTCTAACACATATGGAGTTGCAGGAGTCAGGATCAACTTGATGGCAACTGGTACTGGTAAGGTGGAATTGAAGGCCCACAGGAGAAAGCCAGAGTGGGAGAGATACTGAGACTGCTTTGGTCTTGCAAGAACCATGACAGAATGCATTTTCTTTCTTGAGTCAGACAGCTGAGGCTCAGGAACTAGATATAACTCTAGTAGAAAGATAGCGGGGGTAGAGATTTGGATAGAGAACCAGTTCATAATATTGGACCAGAGTGTGAGGTTTCTTAGAGACTAATCTGAGCTCTCTGTATCAGCAGTAGGGTAAAGAAGCATCCATGGCCCATGGCCCAGCTCCTATGGATAGAAGGGAATAAAAATCAGTTTTGAAAGTCGAGAGAGTCTCCTGAGACAGCGAATAGAGATCCCCGTAGAGTGAGGTAAAAATTTTACCCAACTTCCAAGTGCTCATCACAATCCTGGAGGGCCTGGTGAAAACATAACCTTTGTCTGTTTGCATGGAGGAGCTAAGATTCTGGAGAAATATTCAAGCAAGAGATCTGGTTCCACCTTCTTAGAATAGAGAGGCCATTGAAATGGTAAGTTTTGGGGTTTTTTTTCCCCTCAATGATGCAAATATTTATTAGTGGGCAAAATGCATCAGTATCATATTTTAAGATATTAACTGCAGTTCTTTATAGCTCATGACCTTTCTTTTAGGTTAGGCAGCTAGAGTATTCTACATTCTTGTTTCAGGGAGTGGATACAACCAAGATCAGAAATGTAAGGAGAAAAGAAGAAACAATTCTTAACTTTTGAAACTTCTAGTTGAGATGAAGGGAGCCCTGGTGGCACAGTGTTTAAAAGTGCTCAGCTGCTAACCAAAAGGTTGATGGTTCGAACCCACCAGCTGTTCTGTGGGAGAAAGATGTGGCAGTCTGTTTCCATAAAGATTTACAGCCTTGGAAACCCCATGGGGCAGTTCTATTCTGTCCTATAGAGTCGCTATGGGTTGGAATCGACTCAACGGCAGTGGGTTTGATTTTTTGTTAGTTGAGAGAAAAAACCTATTGATTCTATCTTTAAATATATCTAGAATTTGACCATTCTCATCACCTCTACTATTATTGCCCGGATCCAAACTACCATAATTTCTTGCCTGGATTATTGTAATAGAGTCCCACTGGTCTCTTTGTTTATAATCTTGCCCTTCTGCAGTCTATTATCAACACAGTTGCCAGAGTGAGTCTTTAAAATTATAATCATATCAGGTCACTTTTCTGTTTAAAAGACTTCTACAGATTTTCAACTCAGAGTGAAAGCCAAAACCTTGAGTATAATCTCTCTCCATATAATCTGGCCCTTTATCATCTGAGTCCACATAGCTCCTCTCTTAGTACCTTGGCAATTCTGGCTTCCTTGCCTTTTCTTAGACACATGAGTGATAAGGCCTCTTTTCTCGCCGCTCCAATTGCCTAGTCTTCTTCTCCATGGTATTGGCATACAGGGTCTGATTACCCAATAAACGAGATACACACGTATTTACTAATCTGTCACGGACAATTTCGCCTGTTTTTCACCACATCAAAGATATGGTGAAACCCATGTGAAATTGTTCATGATAGATTAGTAAGTAAACACAAGTAAGCCAGTGTGTACCTTGCTTAACATAAGCCAGTGTGTAAGTGCTTACTGGTTAATCATCCCTTGTTAGCACAGTTAGCTCCCTAGCTTGCTTCAGATTTCTATTCAAAAGTCACTTTTTTACCAAGGCCTTACCTGGCCATCCTATCCAAAATTTCAATGCCAAACTTAACATGTCATAGGCCGTTTCCCTGTTTTATATTTCCTTCTTAGCACGCATCTCTTTTTCACATATTATATATTATACTTATTTTTTTTTTAATTGTCTCCTTCCTAACAGTGTATTTTTCCCTATATTATTTCTGGTTTGAGAATAATGCTTGGCACATGGTAAACACCCAATAAATATTTGTTGAATGAATGAGTATTACTAAACTGTCCCCAGATCCTTTTCTAGTTTTATTTAATAGTTTGTGGTCACTTGAAATAAAACTATCTTACTACCAAAAGTTTTCAAAATGGATTTTATTTTATTCTGTTTACAAAAATGCTTCTGCAACACAAGTTTTTATAAGATAAAATCTTACTTTCTCCTAACAAATGTACATTCTAAGCATAATGTTATCTGGAAAAAGCTCTCTTAGTAATTAGCACAGAGGTTACTTTGCCTCATTGTAGATCGTTTTTTATCCTAGAATGGTTTCTGGACCAAATGACAAAATTAGCATTATGCTTTTGACTGAAAGCCATGTCTTTGTAACCAATTTTGTTTGCTTTCTTCTTTCCTTATGTTGTTTTTTTTCAGTAGAATTTTCAACCTCCTCATTTCTGCTCACAGAAATCCTCCATACTATGGATGTAAAATTTTTAATACTTGCTAAATTTTTTCCTTATTAAGAAGCTGATTTTTCTCTGTAACTTGTCCATTATTTTGGCATCAGGGAAGGGAGAAGACCCATTGCTTCTCTAAAAGAGGAGACTATGATTTGGGGACAAATGTAATAGAATTATGGCCAGACTTGTGCTGTAATCTAGCCTGTAGTGCTTCAGAGCTCCAGAGCCAGGAGGAAGTTCATTGACATGTAGACTGAAAAGGTAAGGGCAGAGGGGCAGTGGCCTTGTTCAGCATTTAGAACATCAGTGATGTTCCAGGGTAGGCCTGGCTAATGGGCAACAGTCCAGCACAGTTGAGAGTAGTGATTTGGTCTGGTATAGAGAGAATCTCATTTACACATGTTGCTTCCTTCAGTTCCTGGGTGCATGGACACTGGTGTGAGGTCTGCAAAGGGACCTGGTGTGGTGGGAGCAACTTGGGTCCAGGGCAGATGTAAGATGTGGCAAAAACTCAATGGGATCTGCAGCAGCAAGGGGCAGAGGGGAAACTGGATTAGCTAGGAAGGATAAAGGGTCTGATCAAGCTGAGAAATTTAGGATCACAAAGATATAACCACAGAACCAATAGGTTAACTCTGGGGCAGTGATTGTCAGCTAACACACCCAAAGATCAGCTTGACGATAGACAGCCTCCCTCCTTCAGTACCTAAGGTCACCATAAGCTTCTTCCACTCAGTTCACAATATACTATGGATCTGCAAATTGTAGACCACAGGCCATATCTGGTCTGCTGGCTGTTTTTTATGTCTTGTGAGCTAAGAATGGTTTTTACATTTTGCAATGGCTGGAAAAAAAAATCAAAATAATAATAACTTGGGACATTTGGATATTGTATGAAATTTTTATATAAAGTGCCCCCAAATAAAGTTTTATTGTAACACAGTCACATCCATTTGCTTACATCTTGTCTGAGAATGCTTTGCTGCTACAGCGGCAAAGTTGAATAATTGCAATAGAAATCATATGGCCCACAAAGACTAAGATATACTATCTGATCAGTTACTGATAGAGTTTGCCCACTCCGACAATACACCATCTTAGCAAGTAACCTAAGAATATAGGAAGAAATCTGAAGAACTAAGCCATAACCTGGAAGAATCCGAATTAACTCCAAAGAGACATTGAATTATTGAATTCACTAAATTTTAACTCAATTAGACTGAAATTAGGATTACCAAGAAATTCCAGGTGATGCCACTTTCATCACATGTTACTAAATGGCTCAATGGAATGCCCTCAGTTATGAGGTATCTCAGGCAGAGAGCAGTCACTAGGTCCTCAGTCAACTCAGTGCAGATTTACTCACATGTTACCATTGCTATAGTACTTTATAGCAAGTATCAAACACATAAAGATTTTATTAGGACTCAAGCTTGTGAAACCTCTAGCTTTTTTTTTTTTTTGATATTCTTTTTCCTCCCACTTCCAAGTCTATTGGCAACCTATTTCAATGCTTGCTAAGATACCACGCTTGGGCTGTTTTATTGATGTCTTGTGTCACTCTGGACTGTCCTCCCTTGTTCTCCACAAGACAATGGGAACACCTCATTAGTTTACATTAAAGTATGAATGTCTGATAGTCATGAATATGTTAAGACTCCCAGATATTATTGAAAGGATGGTTTATTAATACAAAGGAATGAATTCCTAATGAAAGAATTTAAGTGGCAATATAGTGAAAACTGTGAGAACCAGAACTCGACAGGATGGCCTTGTTTTACGGGTCTCATGAGTTTTCCAACTTTGACAGGGTGCAGTCTTACCACTTTTCTATAGTTCATTTTAGTGGAAAATATTTGAGTTTTCCTTCTCTGACAGCTTTCTACCTTACACAGTTTCAGGCATTCACAGTTTTAATGTTCCTGGTCATGTACTTTTAGAATTCAGGCTGTGGATTCATGGTAACATAACAGGCGATTTGTAAGGAATCACATGTGTACGTGTGTTATTTTCCTCTGTTTTTTAAAATTTGCATTATTTACTCCAATTTTAAAAGGGAAGAAATGGAAATACATAGGAATTGATGTTGACTGAAGACAAACCTAGATTTATAAGCCAACTGGGAAGAGATATGGACATGTTCATCTATTCCTCAAACTCAATCTTGAACTTAAACGTTATTAATGGTTAGGGGTTATCATTTCTCTTATTAGTTACATAACAATGCTATTAAGAAAAACTACATCTCTCATTTTTTAAGCATTTTTAATGTTAGGTATTTTATTTCCCTTAATCCCTAAAAACGACTCAATGAATAGGTATTACAATCTCAATTTTACAGATGAGGATACCAGAGCCAATAAATTAAATTATTTTTTCCCTTCTAGGTAATGTAGTTTGTAAGCAGCAAAACTGAGATTTAAGCTCAATTTGTTTAACTACAAAGCCTATACTCTTAAGTTAAGAAATAAGTTAAAATTTCTAATCACTACTTGACCCTATCTTCTGTCAAAGAATAAAATCTTGTACTATGTTAGGAGTGAAAGAAAGGGATTTTACTGTGGAATAATACAGCTTGAGCTGAGCAGCACTAAGTAAAAATACAAAGTGCTCTGCTGTCTCTATTGAGTTAGAGGTTTTATGCATAAGAGTAGAGGAAAGATGGGGGTTAATGACTGATTAAGCTTCAGCTTTGGAGTCCTTTGAAATATACGAGTCAGCCATTTGGCTAGGAGAGACTGAGTTTTAACACCCAGGTAAGTGGCATCAGCTGGTTTGGTTATACACATTCTTCCCAGGAACAAAACGTTTATATCCTGACCTTTTGCTTCCTGGGAATACATGTTGATTGATCCCATCATTCTTGTCCTGACATGAGTGCCTCCATGTTTGAAAATTTCCTTCTGCATATTTCCCCCTTTTGATCAAGCCTCCACTAGGGGATGCTGAACACCCACAATGAAGTAGCCTTTCTTCTTCAAGGACTTTATTTTCTGGGCGAGCTTTGGTTAAAAAAATTCTTTTCTTCATGTTGCCGAGTGAATAGGCCTCATCTTTTAGAGGCCTTCAATATACCAGTCAAAATAGGAATCCCACTGGGACTGTTTAATCCAGGAGCTGCAGTTCTCTAATTTATTGTGCAGAAAGGTTAATTTAGAAAGATCAAAAGAAGCCCAAAGTCTCCACTGTTCCAAACTGTCTTGAGTGAGGTTATGCCATATAGAAAAGAACATGCAAGGTAACGGACCATAATGCTTGTTCATGTAGTGAGCAGGAGTCCCAGAAAGTGACTCCAAATCTTCTTTAGAAATGGCATTCCCCATTTTCTGATAACAGTAACAACATAACAAACTTTTACTTGCAAGAATCAAAACAATCCACAATAAATCTCGAATAGCTATCAACACAGAAGAAGTGGAGCTCTGATTTGAGAGTTTTTTTTTTTTAACCTTAAATGATTCCTGAGAATTTGCTGAAGTGGAGAGCCCAAAGCAGCTCAGCAGGTACCATGCATGTATCTGGATGCCCCGGGGATCACCAAAGATAATGTACCTTCAAAATCCTGCTTCTGACAGCAGAAATGTTAAAGGATAAAATCTTGTATGCTGTTAGGAGTGAAAGAAAGGAGTTTTATTGTGGAATAATACAGCTCGATCTGGGTAGCACTAAGTAAAAATACAAAGTGTTCTGCTGCCTCTATTAAGTAAGAGGTTTTTATGCATAGAGAACAAAAGAAAGGTAGGAGATTAATGATTGATTCAGCTTCAGCTTTGGAGTCCTTTGAAATGCAAAGGATTGGGGGAATTTACTGATGGAGCTAGTTTTACCCCCTAGGTTGGTGGCACCAGCTGATTTGGTTATGTACATTCTTCCTAGGAACAAATTATTTGCATCCTGATCTTTTGCTTCCTAGTAATGCATGTTGATCCCATCATTCTTGTCCTGAGATGAGTGCCGCCATGTTTGAAAATTTTTTTCTGCACTTCTATGCTTGGAATATATGTATACATATCTTCTAAGTCATTTAATATAGTACATATATTAAGTGATTTAGGTTTTTTAAAAATATTTTTTGAATTTTATATACATATGTGCTTAAATCCATCTATAGCCTATTTCAGTGTTCCTCTAACCCTCAAATTTAAATGGGCTAGTTTAGCTATGTCAGCATTCTTGGTGAAGGAGACATGGCAAATTAGCAACTCATTGTGCAGAGTTAACCTTGAGGTTATTTGATGTTAAATCAGTTTTACTTAGGGATGTTTTTTCACCCCCAAGGTCTCTTTTATTCTGTCATACAATTTACTGTCAAACTAAATGACACGTTTAAATAAAATGGCCATAGATAATGACTGCAACAAGGGAGAGACCAGCACAGTTGCTGTTGTAAGGTCATTTTAGTCTGAATGACCCTGTTATGTTGGAGTCATCATTCAAGGGTGTCAAGTCATGGTAACCCACCACCGCTCCTCAGCTTAATAATGGGAATTTCTAGTGGGTTGGCATTTAAAGAAAAGTTGCCCCAAAGGTGAGTATTTGCTATAAGACAGGCTCAGGAATAATCATAACACTAACTGGAAGTGGAATATAAGATTGATATACTCAAGTTGATCATCAAAATGAATGACATTTTTGTTTCTTAGTAGAGCCTATAGCATGGTAAGAAAATGAGAAAGAACAATTGTGGCTACCAAATTGGCTTGGCTACATGGTGAGATAGAAGAATCAATGGACAAGACCTCTTTCAAAGACAATTGTGTTCATAAGTGGGATTTTTATGGTGGAAAAAAGCAATTGCAGAGCTTCTAGACTAATGACAATCTAAAGCCAAAACCAAACCAAACCCATTGCCGTTGAGTAGATTATGACTCATAGCAACAATCTAGCATAATAAAATACAGAGTAAAATCTCAAAGGTTCACTGATTCAATATTTTCTCTCTTTTTTTGCTATGGTGAAAAGACACTGGAGACTATTATTTGGTTCACTTGGGTAAAGAGAACTCTTATAATTTAGTTTGTTTGTTTGTTTGTTTTTGAGTAATGCTGAGATTCTGCATTTTCACCAAGCTCCCTGGTGATCCCAATGCCAGTCTGGGAATAACAAAGGATACTTTTAATAGCAAAGGACTATATTCTCCCAGTTCCTAAATCAGTCAGTCTCTGATCTTAAGTGAATCACTTTAGAAAGCTATACTTATTTTTTCAGGGTTTTTTTTTTTTTTTTTAATTGAAAAAAATGTTTTTAAATTGTACTTTCGGTGAAGGTTTACAGAACGAACTAGCTTCTCATTAAACAGTCAGTACACATATCGTTTCATGACATTGGTTAACAACCCCACGACATGTCAACACACTCCCTTTTCAACCTTGGGTTCTCTCTTACCAGGTTTCCTGTCCCCTCCTGCCTTCTAGTCTTTGCCCCTGGGGTAGTGTGCCATTTTAGTCTTATTTTGTTTTATGGGCCTGTCTACTCTCTGGATAAAGGGTGAACCTCAGGAGTGACTTCATTACTGAGCTAAAAGTGTGTCCAGGGGCCATACTCTCGGGATTTCTCCAGTCTCTATTAAGCCAGTAAGTCTGGTCTTTTTTTTTTTTTTATGAGTTAGAATTTTGTTGTACATTTTTCTCCAGCTCTGTCCAGGACTCTCTACTGTGATCCCTGTCAGAGCAGGCAGCGGTGGCAGCTGGGCACTGTTCAGTTGCACTGGACTCAGTCTGGTGGAGGCCGTGGTAGTTGTGGTCCATTAGTCCTTTGTACTAATCTTTCCCTTGGGTCTTTAGTTTTCTTCATTCTCCCTTGCTCCTGAAGGGGTGAGACCAGTGGAGTATCTTAGATAGCCACTCACAGGCTTTTAAGCCCCAGACGCTACTTACCAAAGTAGAATGTACAACAAGTTTTTATAAAGTATGTTACACCAACTGAGCCAGATGTTCCCTGAGACCATGATCCCTACAGCCCTTCTCCCAGCAGTTCCGTCCCTCAGGGGGTTTGGATGTGTCTATAGGCTTCCATGACCTTTCCTTGCACAAGTTGTGCTGGCTTCCCCAGCATTGTGTACTGTCTTACCCTTCACCAAAGCCACCACCCATTCATCATCTGTTTAGTGTTTTTCCATCAGAACTCTTACAATTTTAATTTTGCCTTTCAGGTTTCAATCACGTGAATTTAGCACTTACGTGTACTTGATTTAAATCAATCAAGTTCCAAAATAAATGGACTAAACTGTACAACTCTGTCACTGTCTTTAGGCATCATTGACCAGATTTATGTGCCTCATAAGCCACTGGGGTGAGGCCAGAAAATTTTTTTTCTCTTAAAAGTTTGTTCAATAATATTCTAGAAATTATGAAAATACAAGTAGACAAAAAGATTTGCAATCTCTTTCATAACTGTGCTTTTTTTTTTGCCCATTTAATATAGATCTAATGAGCTAATTCATGGACTTTACTGCCGAATATGGGCTTGAGGTTTACTCTACTGAACTAGCTTTTGATTTTGTGATTCCCATATATACCTGGGTAGGGTTTTTTGTTTGTTTGTTTTGTTTGTCTTATAGTTAACCAAAAGGTCGGCAGTTCAAATCCACCAGGCGCTCCTTAGAAACTCTATGGGGAAATTCTACTCTGTCTATAGGGTCGCTGTGAGTAGGAATCAACTTGATGGCAATAGGTAGTGGTAGGTAGGTAATAGCTAGATTAATAAATATGTTTGTTTTAAACCAGAAGTCAAATCTCATCTTTTTCTATATCAAACTGTCTTAATTACCTAGTACTGCTGTAACAAAAACACCACAAGTAGGTAGCTTTAAATAACAAAATTTTATTTTCTGACGGTTCTGGAGCCTAGAAGTCCAAATTCAGGGTGTCAGCTCTAGGGGAAGGGGAGGCTTTCTTTGTCTCTTTCAGCTTCTAGTAAAAAAGAAGAAAAAAGAAAAAAAAATTATCGTAGAGTTGATTCCAATTCATGGTGACCCCGTGAGTGTCATAGTATAACTGTGCTCCATAAGGTTTTCACTGGCTAATTTTTTTCTGAAGCTGATTGCTAGGATTTTCTTCCAAGACATCTCTGAGTGGACTCAAACTTTCAATCTTTTAATTATCAGCTGTTTGCACTACCCAGTAATTCTCATCGTATCTGCTGGCTATCTTGGCATTTCTCAGTTTGTAGATGCATCTGCCTCTGTTGTCACATGGAATCTTCCCCTTGTGTGTGTTTCTCCATGTCTTTTTTTTTCTTTTTATAAAATACCATTCATAAGGGATTAGGTTTAGGACCCATGCTACTCTGGTATGACTTTATTAACATACCAAAAGAATACTCAATTTCCAAACAGGATTGCATTCACAAATACAGGAGTTAGGACTTCATCATATCTTTCTGGAAAATGTTTTTAAGAAAAATTCATTATATGCAGGACACTTGAAAAAGTGGACTTAAATATTTAGTAGTAACTAGTGAATTACAACTAAATGCCAGAAAAATAAACAAGAAAGCATCTCCTTATTCTTTGATTTAGTGACTTTTCTAAAGAAAAGCCTGGCAATCTACGTCTGAAAAATCAGCCATCGGAAACCCTATGGAGTACAGTTGTACTCTGACACACATAGGGGTCATCATGATTCAGAAAAGACTCCATGGCAACTGGTGGTGGTGGTAGTGGTGACCCAAAATTCAGTATAACTCTTGCTTCTAATTTTGGTGCAGCTGATTGTCTCTATTTTCTGAAACATTCTCAGTCTTTCCTTATAGCACACTACTATTTATTCTCTTCTTTTTTCTCTGTCTTCATCTTTTCCTTAAATAAGCATTTTTCTAAGTATAATCCTTGGTCTACCTACATCATAATGATCTTGGATTACTATTAAAAATATGGATTTTTGATCCTAGTCCAGACCTCCTGAAGAGAAACCTCACAGTGATAGAGTCCAAGAATATGCTATTTTGCAAATTTGAGTGAGTCTTATACACTATAAAGTCTGAGACCTGCTACCTTAAATGATGGACTATTTCTGGGCTGCTCCACAGTTCTGCCTTAGCCACACCAAAATTCTCCCTACTGTCCAAAAAATGCATTGAACCTCTTCTGGCCTCCATGTTTGTATCAGTTAGGATTTTACTCCTGAGTCTCAGAATCTGTGTTCTGAGGGCTCACAAGCACCTCAAATTCTCCTTGAACCTGTTTTTGCTCCTGTCTTTCATCTTTCAGTGATTGACAGCTGCCAGAGCCAGAAACTAGGAGATATCCCTGCTATTTGTCCTTTCTCACTATACTCATTCAATCACAGGGTTCTATTTATTCTTCTAAATATGTATACTGGTCTGTGTCACTAAATATCTGTAAGGGTACTCATCCGTGACAGTTGTGATTTTATGTGATTTGGATGTTGTGTGAACACAATATTATGTGGAAAGAGGCTCGCAGAACAGATGGTCACGGTCGGGCCTGGGACCTGCACTGCCGTGGTGAGGGACTGCTCGAAAACTTTCGCTCTGCTGCCACTGGTCCTGCACGGCCTCCACCCGGGCTCGCAACCGTCCTTACCGCCCAATGGGGTGCACATTTGTTGTCCAGCCAGCCTCTTCTTGCCAGTTGCCTTCCCTTCCATCCTCCCTGCCTGCCTTCCCTGTCTTCTTTAATGGGCTTTAAACTGTTCCAGCCCTGCCCACCCCAGCCCGGACACTGGTTGGCCACCACCCCGGGAAGAGCCGCAGTCTCAAGCCTGGGCGTCATGCACCGGGTGCCCAAGCTGAGCAGGGCAGTGGCCTTAGTGGAGCTTTCCCCTCAGTGGATCTTGTGGCATCTGCACTGTCCCTGCCTGAGGTGATCCTGGTAGGACAGGCAGCTGCCGGTGGGCACCGGGAACCCCTGCCCTTACCGCCCTAGGGCCAGGAGCGGGACTTGAGAGCTAGTGAGAGAGAGATGGGATCTCCCTACCTAGCAAAATACGTTTGGTATGTCCCCGTTCTTGGATTGGGATAACCTTATGTGTTGCTGGGTGAAACCTCCAGGTTTTGCTCCTGTGATTTGTTACAGTCAATAAACAAGAGGGGGAGGTGGGAGATCAGAAAGACGCCTTTATTTCGTTGCACAAGGAAAGCAGCAATGCTGGTTGCTGCCTCCAAGACTGCTCACAGGCCGCTTGGGGAGGTGGGCTTTTACAGAGAGCAGATAAGGAAATGCAAATTCATCATGAATATTTCGGATTGCCCTTCATGCAGGTGCTCAGAGCTTGTGGATGACTAGGCATTTTCTGTAGACAAGGGTTTGATTCTCCTGGATGGAGGAAGAAGTCTGTTTTCCTTCATTAGCATGTTAAATCTCCACCTGGAGGCGGGCTGAGGCCATCTATGGCTCATTCTGGGGTTATCTTGTCAAGGGCAATTTCAGAAGAATATACCGCCTATTCTGCTGTGTGGAGGAGAATAAGCCAGAGCAGGAGTTTCTTGGAAGGGTTGGGCTCCGAGGCTGCCTGCCTCATATGGAACCAGAGATTCCTATGTCAGTGGACATTGCCCAGGCGAATGGAGGGACGTTAAAATGACACATACCTGTACATTCCATCACTTCCACTGTTCTTACTGCCTTACTCAGGCCCCATCATCTCTCATCCAGATTATCACAGCAAATAATTTATCTAGTTTCCCTCTCTCTAACAAAGCTCCCCTCCCATGTATTCCCCTTCTAATGTGTTAATCTAATTCTGTCATTTTCCTGGTTAAAATCTTTCGATAGCTCCCATTGCCTTTTATGGTAAAATATAAACTCTTCACAGTGGCTTACAGAGACCTTTATGATCTGATCATTGTCCATCTCCTCTATTTTTTACCACGCCCCTCCTCATACTTTATGATTTGGTCATACTAAGTATCTTACATTTTCTTATGTTTCCAAGCTATTTCTTGTCTCTGGGACTTTATCTAGACTCTTCTTTCTTCCTGAAGCCCTATTCTCCATTCTCGTCTCCCTGGTCATTTTTACTTAATGTAATGTCTCACTGCCTCTGGAATGCCTTTCTCTTCACCTCAGGGTTGTGGGCACAGCTCCAGGGTTCATAACAGTTTCTCAGACAAGGAGGAACAAGAAGGGGTGGTGCCAGTCAGCACTTATCTAACATTTTATTTCTTTCATAGCATTTTCCAGAATTGAGTCAACAGTCACCCATAGCTGCAAGGGAGGCTGGGAATAAAAATATCTGGCAAAGGGAATAAAATGTCCAGATTAGTTCAGACTGATCATGATTCATCACTCAGACCAGACAAATTGCTGTGAGAACAAAATTTGGATTCTGTTATCGAGAAAGAAGGAAGTATGGCTTACCAGGAGGTGATCAACAGTGTTACCAGTCTTCCTCTTACAGGTTGATACCACAGGGAGTTGCCCAGCCCCGGTGACTCCCTGCTCCCCAGAAGCCCAGGGCTGTTTCCAAAGTAAGAAACAAATGCCTGCAAGGCTCTCCCAGTCAAGGTTAATGTCTAGGCTTCTTGTGTTTGCTGCCTCTTAAGGGAGCCCGTTGCTACTTTGCATGCTACTTGTTTCTGGAGCTGAAGAAACACTGCTTAAAAGGATTAATTTGGCTGGTGCTCCAGAGGATTTGGAAGGTAAACAAGTGTTTCTTTTTTATCAATATGGCAATTAAGAACTGGGAGATTAAAGAAAGAAAAGTAAATGCGGCTTTTATTTCTACAGTAGACTGATGGGCTAGTAAGTCACTGAATAGGTAATGAGCACCAGAATAGTTCTGAATTCACAAATCCAGTTCAGGGATAAAAGCCTCGCCTCCTCCAATTACTCTGTACCCCAAAGCAACAAACACTGCATAGCCTAAAATTTGACAATTTGAAATGGAGGATTTGTATTCACTAGATTGTGGCATACAATTTTTTTATACCAGAGACATAAATCTGCATGAAAATTTGGTTTCGAGTAAAAGCAGATTTTTCTGCAGCCAGAAATGTTACTTTTGATTTTCTTCTGGATGAGAAAGATATAAATATATAATCATGTTATTAGGAGTAAATGATCCAATAGAAATATAAGTAGTCAACATGAAATCATAGTGCAGTCCTAGTCCTAGCTTTGCCATCGGTTTAGCTATCAGTAACCTTGGCAAGTCAATTAATTTTTCTGAGACTGTTTTCTCATTCTTTGAAGAGTGATCACAATGACTTCTTCATAGTGTTGTTGAGGGCTCTGTCTTATACTTCACTGTACTCTATGCCTAACTTAGTGCCTGACATGTGATAAACACTCAGTAAATAGCTAATAGAATTGAAAATCAAATGAAATATGTATGAGAGAGTGTTATGAACAACTATACACAAATAAGTATCATTATTGCTATTCTCTCCCATGATGCGAGTATGTCTTGTTTCAAAATATACTGTCAGAAATTAATAGATAAATAAAAACTGCATTACATAAACATTTACTTTGGAATGTAAAGTAATTATTAGGATTCCATTCAGCAATCTGTTGAGATTGATTTAGCCTACAAACTTTAGAATTATTCATAGGGATATGCTTTATTTGTAAACACTGGAATTTTTTAAAAAGCAACTTCATAAACTTAGATTTCTTCAAGTACTACTCTACTGGGTAAAGGAAAAAGTGGAGTAGCTTTTGCTATGCTGTGGCTCTTTATTAGCAATCATTAACAACTAAATTGCAGGAGAAAGATGTGGCAGTCTGCTTCTGTAAAGATTATAGCTTTGGAAACCCTATGGGGCAGTTCTACTCTGTCCTATAGGGTCGCATTGAGTCGGAATCAACACAAAGGCAGTGAGTTTGGTTTGGTTTTTTGGAAAAAATAAATTATGTATCTATACACATATGTAATGGAGTCCTGGTGGCGTAGTGGTTAGGAGCTCCGCTGCTAACCAAAAGGCTGGGAGTTTGAATCCACCAGCCACTCCATTCAACTCTGTCCTATAGGGTTGATATAAGCAGAAATCGACTCAATGGCAGAGTTATTTTTTTTTT
>NW_004443948.1:36931-37809 GCF_000243295.1 Trichechus manatus latirostris | reverse complement strand
CTCTCAGTACTTTTTCTCCAGCTAAGAATTTAGAACTTTCACACCTATAAATGCCCATCTAATACTTGCCTACCAGTGGTCTTACATGGTCAAACCTAGAGAAAAACGAGGTGGGAGTGAACCCAAAGAGGAATAGAGAATTTTTTCTGGGTACTTTGTGTTTAAAATATCAGACAAAGGGATAAAACTTAAAAAGGAAGTGTTATTTTAGTGATTACTGTTGCTTCTCTCAAGATTTTCTAGGTGGTGCAAATTAGTAATGTGGTCGGCTGCTAACTGAAAGGTTGGAGGTTCAAGTCCACCCGCAGACTCCTCGGAAGAAAGTCCCGGTGACCTACTTCTGAAAAATCAGCTGTTGAAAACCCCGTGGAGCACAGTTCTACTCTGACACACATGGGGTCACCATGAGTTGGAATTGACTCCAAGACAAGTGGTTGGTCGCTTTTCTCAGCAGCTCTTTCAGAGCAGCAACAGTCAAATTTAACAGAGGACAGGTATAAAGATGCTGTAATAATGGCTCTAAACTACTATAAAGAGGTCTGATATTAAATAAATGGTGAACTAATGTCCAAATATCTTAGTCAATATTATAACAACCTTAGCAAGGTTAATGTCATCATCCAGAGACTCACTTGCAGGTAGAAATGAAGATGGAAATTTTGAAATACTACTTACTTTGTTTTCCCTTCTTAATAATTGTCTTTTAACTCTATAGACTTCATGATTTAAGCTAAGACATGAGCTTGAGGCCTCCTGAGTTAGGGAGAATAGAACAAAAAGAACGGAGTAAAAAAGAGTCGAATTCTTGACTTCATAGCTTCTAAGTAGGCTTTTGTAATTTTCTATTTGAGATATTGGTCCAAAAACTGAAGAATGTT
>NW_004443948.1:26493-27641 GCF_000243295.1 Trichechus manatus latirostris | reverse complement strand
ATTTCAAGTAAACCTGACGTTTGAGATTAAAAAGGAAAACGCTAAGTATTAATGAATATGGAGAAGGTTAAAAAAATGTTTTTAACAAAAAATCCAAAATTGGTACAAATAAGTCTGGGGGGGGGGATTTTTCCTGTAGCTGAACTAGATTTTTTAAAAGATTTGCTCAACATGTTGTTTGAGAAATGCTGTGTGTTCTCAAGTGAAGAACAATCTCTACAAGTTATCTTAGTTTCCCACCACCTAAGCAAACCCGTAAAAAAACATACCCATTGCTGTTGAATTGATTCCGACTCATAGCAACCCTATAGGACATAGTATAACTGCCCCATAGGGTTTCCAAGGAGCGGCTGGTAGATTTGAACTGCCAACCTTTTGGTTAAAAGCCGAGCTCTTAACCACTGCACCACCAGGGCACCACCACCTAAGCAGAGGGAGCTAATTGTCCACTGCTAGGAAGTGAGCATTGCTGGAGCTACGGACCTAAAGGAAAAATGCTTCTGGAATGATTGTTCAGCTATCCTCATTTCTTGTGCTGTTAATATTTGACAGGCAATGTGCTATGGAAAAAGAAGTAAAAAGTCATAATCTTTTTTTTCTTCTTTCATATAATCAGTTCATAATTTAGTGGGGGAGATGAAAAATTAAGTAAAGTATAATAAAAACATGTGACAAGTGATTAATTAGGAAAGCTACTTACAAGAAGCCTGGGTATTCCAAGTGGTTTGCGATTGGCTGCTAACCTAAAGGTCGATGGTTTAAACCCACCCAGCCACTCCATGGAAAAAAGCCCTGGTGAACTGCTTTCACAAAGATTACAATCATGAAAACTCTATGGAGCAGTTCTGCTCCATATTATGTGGGGTCACCATGAATCAGAATTGACTCTACGGCAACAGGTTTATACAGAGCGTAAAAATATAAGTAAGATTTGTTTGGAAGGCTAGGGGGTGATGGGGAAGGATATTACACATTCAGTAGTGTTTCTCAAACATTTTTTTTTTTTTTCCCATTACCATCCTCCTAAGGAGTCTTTATGGGGACAGTGGTGGTTCAGTGGTAGAATTTTTGCCTTCTATGTGAGAGACCTGGGTTGAATTTCCAGCCAATGCAACTCGTGTGCAGCCACCATCCTTCTGTCAGTGATG
>NW_004443948.1:23730-24686 GCF_000243295.1 Trichechus manatus latirostris | reverse complement strand
ACAGATAAAATTGTTTATTTTTAATTTAAGGTTGTAAATAAGTATGTTTCCAAGTTGTTATGGAATCATTGTAGCATGTGTATTTTTTCCTTGTTTTGGGTAGTTTCTTAATCTTTTCACCAACAGTGGGATAATTAGATCAAAATGTATGACTATTTTATATGTCTTGAAACACATTGAAAAAAAAAATCATTTTTCCAAAAGGAATCTGCAATTGTATTATCTTCTACGTTGTGCATGATAGTGCCTTGATTATTAAATTTCCTCATTTTAGAGTTATAAAGGCACATTACTCTTATCAAAAGTTTTCTTTTAATAACAAGCAGAGCTGGATATTTTTACATAGATTTCTTACTTTATTAGTTTGAATTCCAATTTTTCATTGCTCTAGTAAATTCGTGGAATGATAAGTTAGGAGTGATGCAGTAAACAGGAATTAGGGAGGCTATGAAAAGTAACTAGGTTTATTGTATTCACATTTTCTGGAGACAGGGAGTTGCAGCATGAAGTGACACTAGGCCACCAGGGAGTTGCACCCAGGGACAAGGCAACAACAAGCTGGAATTACAGGAAGTAGCTTATGTGTGACGTGTGACAAGTAGAGTGGGGTTAGCTAGGTTTAGGGGCTTCCTGTGGATTGGGCATTTTGAATAATTCTACAGGTTCAGGTGACATCGGGGATGTCCCTACTTGTTGGGTATCTGGTCCCGGGATGATTATGAGGGGTGCATATTGTCCCAGGAGTATTAGAACTTTATAAGGGGAGTGGTTAGAGAGTGGACTTAATCAGTTGTCAGGAAGGAGAATGGATGGGCCTCCAGCCAGGGCCTTAAGACTGTGCCAAGACAGCATTTAAAGAAAATGGTATTGCATTTATATCTTTTTTTTTTAGTAATTTTTTTTTCCAACTTGTGTAAGCTCTTTATACAATATAAAAAAAACCCAGAAAACCAAAC
>NW_004443948.1:22529-23606 GCF_000243295.1 Trichechus manatus latirostris | reverse complement strand
GATATTTTTATATAGTTTTTTTTATACATATGGAGTTGCGTTGCACATGCAGGGTTACCTTAAAGGACGTCTCCAGATCCCAATTACCCACCAGAGTACTGGATGAGAATGTTACCCAGTGATACCAACCACTCCATGGGTGTTATGTCCATTTATCCTGGTAAAGTCATATACACGAGACACCCGGTGTTGGCAATAGTAAAAGCCATTTTAATTACTCAGAGATAACAGTGTACAACAGGAAAAGTTCCATCATGAGCGGTCCTCCTTGGCAAGCTGTCCAGGTGGGATAGAAAACTTCTACGGGTGCCCCCTCTCTTTGCACCATAGATGAAGGACCCCAAGGATCTTCTCCCCACCCAGTTTTGTAAATCCAGAGCTTGTATATTTTCCTGCACAGGGTGCAGCACAAATTTTCCCACCTGATCACCTGAAGAGGGAGGTTGTCAGACATGGAGGCACCAGCCTGCAATTGTTGGCCCAGAAATGTATCTCTTTAGTTCTGCTGTTAATTTAGACAAACCATTTGGTTTAGAGGGGGAGGTGCAATGGTTTGTTCTGAAGCCCAAACTGCTAGGGGAAACAAATGGGGAGTAATTATATACCTTTGGGCTATTCAAAGGAGCGCCTCCTCTCGGTTTATGTATTGTGTAATGATACGTATTATAAGACGTGTTTGTTTCTCCAAACTTCTAAGTAGTTAGCACGACACTATTTTTAAATATCATCTCCCTTTGGATTTATGTTATTTTATTTATAATACACAAATATATAATATACACATGCATATATGTATAGGTATAACCTGAAATTTTATTTCACCTTTTATTAATCAATTCTATTTCATTTTTATTTTTTGCATCAATCTCTACTGATTTGATGATGTTTTAAAATATGGTTATTATTTTACCAGTCATAACTTTCTTTTAAATAATATCTTTTGAGAAGTTGGCCCATTTATTAACAGTATTTATTTTAAAATCACTGAAAAAACTGATTTAGAAGACACAGAAACTAAATTTTAAGAATGGTAAATGGATGTAGGGTAATACAGAATACCCCCCTCCCTCAATCCTT
>NW_004443948.1:14086-21341 GCF_000243295.1 Trichechus manatus latirostris | reverse complement strand
ACACACACACACACAATCAACCTTCAGGGTTTTCTGACTATCTGCTGTGATTGTGTGGTTCAATCCATTAGAAAACCAGCAGTACATAGCCCTTCCCACACTCCACTCAAGGAGTCACAATTTCACAGTTTGGTTCCCAGCACTGCCTTGCAGGGCTGCTGTCATAATGAGTTTCTGGCTCTGGAATCACAGGCAGAAGTCTCTTACATTGGCTTCCCAATGGGGAAGGAGAGAAACACTAGAGGAAACAGCAATTATATTAATAAATGGTCACGCAAAAGCTACAGATTTTTTTCCCAGTACTCATATGTATGTTACTGAAGTGATCTGTCTCTTTCCCCTTCAAATAATGATTCATTTTTTCAAGGAGACTTGAGTAGGTTGTACAGACTAAAACATAGGAAGCAGCACTAAGGTGTGCATTATTTATTTAGAAGTTTATTTCGCCAGTTTTTTTTTTTTAACCAGAAGAAATGATCAAATCCAAACATTCATCAGCCATGAAATTTCTGATGAAAAAAATCTTTCTGTGGATAAAGCTTAAAAAAGTATTTCTGTTGCCACTAAATATTATGAAAATAAATCAGTTTAAAGGGTATAATCTCTTCATATGCTGAGCAATATGGCATATTCAATTTTTTTAGGGTACTTTTTTAAAAAGCAAGGTTGCTGAGCAACTAACCACAAGAATCTAAAGTTATTTCAGCATGTACTACTCTAGTGCTCAGGAGACATGTGACATCAGCCTCTGCAGTGGCACTGCTTCCTACCAGAGGTAATGCTATATACCATAAAATGCATTGGTCTTGAAGTCAGCTAAACTTGGGGACACATCGCAGCTCCCTCCTAACTTACTACTTACCTTTCCCTGGGTACATGTCTTAACCTTTCTGCCTCTCCCCATTGTAAGATTGTATGAAACTACCTTGCAAAGTCATTGTGAAGCTCTGTGACAATGTGTATGAAGTATCTATCATAATGGTATAACAAAGTAGAAATTCAATAATTGGCAGCTATTATTATTCTCGCATCTTTAATCTATCCTACATTTTCTTCACAGGTCATGTTTGGCAAATATTTCATAATTGTGCTTGTATTTCTGCCCCCAGCCTCTTTCCATATCCATAAAAGACACTGTTAATTGATTACGGCACTGCATTCTACTATGTTTGGACAGTCTGAGACTCTAATTATCTCCATTCATTTGCTGAGGTAGATACTGTGCTTCTTTTTTTTTTTTTTTTTTGGTAGTTGTTACAGTTTCCAGTAGACATTGTGTGCAAGAAAAGATATATATATTTTTAATTTCCCAATTTTTCATTTGAATTTTATTGTTTACGTTGATATGGATAAATTAAGTGGAAATTAATTTGTGCTATGACTATTTTGAAAATTATTTTCTTTTGAGTGCCAGTATGGAGTAGAATCAGGTTCTGCTATTAACAGGTACCTAACTCTTACTGGATCAGTCTCCACTCGTTTCATGAAGAGATCTGGACTCTGTTGTTAAAGTAAAGGTCTCTGGCGCTTTGTTCTTCCTTTCCTGAACCTGGTGTTCTTATGGAAACAGCACTATTAGGGAACAGGGAGAGAGTGCTGCCTTGAGCACTACGTCTGTGCTGCCCAAAGAAGGTAAATATTACCAGCCAGGAATTGGACAACATTTAGTGTCGACCCAAAGCAGATGTTCTCAAGGACTATTTCTTCAGGGCAAATAAGGAGAGTGGTAGTGTTTTCTTTCATTTTCATATTCTGTCTTTCCCATATTATTGAAGGCCATGATTTTGATCTCTGTGTAGAATAATAAGCTCTCTCTGAAGTTACACTCTTCTCTTAACACACAGTTGGAAGGTCCTATGAGCTTTCGATGGTGTTGCTTTTTTCCAAGCATTTTAAACGTCTTTCTGTTGTTGTTACAGTTTTTGTTTTCTAAAGACTGGGAAACACTTCCAGAAGAGATGAAAAAATCAGTTTTTTTTTTAGATACAAACCTATATATTGGGTGAAAAAATCTCCCTTTGAGAAAGAAAAGGAAAATGTTTAAATTCAGGGTGATCCGTTTCTTGATGTGGAAATCAGAATTCTGAGAAGGTCCTACATATTCCCACCTCTATAATCCTCTCCCCGTGTAGGTGGGACCCGTGACTAGTATGGATGTCATTCCTCTGATTAGGTTACATTATATGACAATGGTGAAGGGAGTTTACAGAAGGAATTTAGGTCCCAAATCACCTGGCTTTGAATTAATCAGAAAGAAGATTATCCTGAGTGGGCCTGACCTTATCAGGGGAACGTTTAAGAGACTGGGCTCTTTCTGATGTTGGAGAGATTTGAAGTAGCAGAGATGCTCTTCTGTTGGTCTTAAAGGAGCAAATTTCCATGTCATGGAGAGGGCTGCATGGAGGGAATCGTGGGATACATCAGGACACCCCTTGCTGATAGTTAGCAGGAAAGCAAGGATCTCAGTCTTACAACTTAAATCAGCTGAATTCTGCTAACAAACAGTAAGCTTGGAAGAGAACCTGAAGCTCAGATGATCTCACAGCCCAGACGACACCATGATTTCACACTGTGAGACCCTGAGAAGAGGACTCAGTTAACCTGTGCCCATACTCATGAAAACTGTGAGATAATAAATTTATGTGGTTTTAAGCCATTGATTTTGTGGTAATTTGTTATGCAGTAGTAGAAAACTAATACGCCTGGCTAAGAAGAAGGTTGCATTCATCATTTTAGTATTTCCTTCTTAAAGTTAATTATTTCACTTAGGGGTATTCTTGATTCCATCCTGTATCTTTAACTTCACTCTAAACTCATATCTAATGAGCATTCAACTACGCCAGGTCTCTCCATCTTTAAAACAATTTTGTATCCATTGCATGTTCCCCTTCAAATATCTCCCTAGTCTATCTAAAAATAATTTCCTATCATTAATTTCTCAAATTTGCCTTCTCTCATTCACTGCAAACTGGCTTGATCCCATCAATCCATGGACATATTCTTGTTATGTTTGTACATAACTTCCTTGATAATGACCCCAATAGACACTTTTCAGTACTTTTATTGACCATTTGGTAGCATTAATGCTCTTGACCACTCTTTTCTCTCTTCAAAACACTTACTTTAGCTTCCACCACATTTTACTCTCTTAATTTTCCTGTTTTATCCAAGACTGCTTTATTGTTTTTTGCATTGAATATTGATATTACCCAAGGCTCCATTCTCTGCTTCTTTTTTCAGTCAAAATAGTCTCCTGTTCTCACTCACTCCTTTTATTTCAGTTGCCATATATATGCTGATAATCAATCTCTAGGCCGGCTCTTTCTACTGGTTATCAAATCTGTGTGACTGTCTTAGTTACCTAATGGTGCTTGTCTTAGTCATCTAGTGCTCTTATAACAGAAATACCACAAGTGGATGGTTTTAACAAAGAAATTTATTCTCTCACAGTCTAGTAGGCTAGAAGTCCAAATTCAGGTCAGCTTCAGGGGAAGTCTTTCTCTGATGGTTCTGGGGAAAGATCCTTGTCATCAATTTTCCCGTGGTCGAGAAGCTTCTCAGCACAGAGACCTCAGGTCCAAAGGACACACTATGCTCCCGGTGCTCCATTCTTGGTGATGTGAGGTCCCCCCACTCTCCGCTCACTTCCCGTTCCTTTTATCACTTGTAAGATAAAAGGTGGTGCACGACACATCCCAGGGAAACTCCCTTTACATTGGATCATGGATATGACCTGAGCAAGGGTGTTACATCTCACCCTAATCCTCTTGAACATAATCCAGTCTTGCCTCATTAACCATAGGCAGGTATTAGGATTTACAACATATGGGAAAATTATATCAATCACAAAATGGAGGACAATCACACAATACTGGGAATCATGGGCTCGCCAAGTTGACAGATATTTGTGGAGGACACAATTCAATCCATGACAGTGCTGTAACAGACATACCACAAGTGGATAGCTTTAACACACAGAAGTTTATTCTCTCACAGTCTAGTAGGCTAGAAGTCTGAATTCTGGGTGCCAGCTCTGGGGGAAGGCTTTCTCTCTTTTTCAGTTTTGGAGGAAGGTCCTTGTCATCAAACTTCCATTGGTCTAGAAGATTCTCCACGCAGGAACTCCTCATCCAAAGGACACACTCTGCTCCTGGTGCCGCTTTGTTGGTGGTATGAGAACCCCATGTCTCTCTGCTTGCTTCTCTCTTTTATATCTCAAAAGAGACTGGCTTAAGACACAGTCTAATCTTATAGATTGAGTCTTGCCTCATCAACATAACTGCTGCTAATCCCATCTCATTAACATTGTAGAGATAAGATTTACAACACATAGGAAAATCACATCAGATAACAAAATGGTGGATAATCACACAATACTGGGAATCATGGCCTAGCCAAGTTGACAGACATTTTGGGGGGACACAATTCAATCCATGACAGTGACCAGTGTCTCCATTTGGATGCCTCATAGGTATCATTAGCTCAATTCATATCTTCCTTTCCAGCTTTGGTTTTTATTCCTACATTCCCTATTTTAGTAACTAGAGCCACCATCTTCCTAATTAGCCAATCTAAGGAGCTTGATATTGTCTTAGACGTTTCACTTTTCCCTTATCTCCTACATTTAATTATTTACCAAATTCTGCTATGTCTTAGAATATCTTACCTTCATCAATTTTCAACTACTTTATTTGAGGTCGTTAAAATTTCTTTTCATATTCTGCAATAACCTCAATCTCTCTTTCAGTCCAGACTCTCTACTATAATGTTGTCACTTTCGTGCTCAAACATTTAATGAAAACTGCATGTAGATCTTTTGAGAGGCCACATGCTTGAGTCTTTATTTTTAAATTTCCATGACAGCTTTTACACTTTCTTGAACATGCAGGTTCTAAATCTCTGCTGAAGCATGTAATTACCTGCGATGACTTAGCACCCTCCATGTGGTGCCAAGTAATGGCAAATGGAAGCAATGTCAATAAGAGAAGATTGGCAAGTTGGAGATATCCAAGTGAGATAACTGGGAGGGTCATGGCTCTGGCAAATGCACTCACCATTGCTAGTAACAGAAAAAAAATTTATTTACCAGGAATTCTTCTGCAATCTCCCAAGTTCCCTACGTTAGAGAAAATAAAAGGGCTGATTTTTTATTTAAAATAAAGCCATGGTTTCATTGACTATTTGAAGTGTCTTATTCTTCCAAAACTATTCTTCATCTAACCTGTCACTTTACCTGCTGTCTCCGCTATTTGATTTGCTCCTCTTGATTAGGGCATTATTTGTAGACAGCTATTGCTTCTACACAAAACACACTGCTAAGAAATGGAAGACCTAGGAATGGGATTGGAAATTAACCTGTAATTTAGTTTTTGGGGTTTACAGGAATCATCTAAAAAGATTATTAAAATTGCATATTCCTGGGCTCAGCCCTCAGGTTTCAGAACCGGTAGGTCTGGAATAAATCCAGCAATCTTTATTTTTATTAAGCAATGAGTCATTGGACTAGTGGAGAAAGACATTGCTTTAACTTGACCTTTATTCTTTAGCTTCTTTTTACTCTAAGTGTGATCTGTGAACCAGAAGGATAGTAACATCACATAAGAACATGATAGAGCTGCAAAATCACAGGCCACATTCCATCCTTATTGAATCATAATTTGCATTTTGTGAAGATACTCATATGCATGTTAATGTGTGAAAAGCACTTCATTAGCAAACACATTAGATTTAGTTATAACACCAGTTGCCAGTTGAGTCAACCTCACAGGAGGTGACCCAAACTGGAGAAAACCCTGACTCATGGGAACTCCATGAGTGTCAGAGTAGCACTGTGCTCCACAGGGTTTTCAATGACTGATTTTGGGGAAGTAGATCTTAAGATCTTTCTTCTGAGGTGTCTCTGAGGAGACTCAGACTGCCTGCCTTTCATTTAGCAGCCCAGTGCATTAACCATTTATACCACCTAGGGACTCCTAGATTTAGTTGTTGTTGCTGTTAGGTGCCGACAAGTCAGTTCCGACTCATAGTGACCCGTTGTACAACAGAACAAAACACTGCCCGGTCCTGTGACATCATCACAATCATTGCTGTGATTGAGCCCATTATTGCAGCCACTGGGTCAGTGCATCTCCTTGAGAGTCTTCCTCTTTTTTGATGACCCTCTACTTTAAAAAGCATGATGTTCTTCTCCAGGGACAGGTCCCTCCTGATACCATGTCTGCAATGTTTAAGGTTGTGTGTCAACTTGACTGGGCTGTGATTCTCTGTGGTTTGGCAATTATGATATAGTTTGGCAGCTATGTAATGATGTAATCACCTCCATAATGAGATCTACTATGAGCAGCCAATCAGAGGAAAGGGAGTTTCGTTGAGCGTGTGACCTGCTTCCATTATATGTGGACTTCCTGGCAAAGCTTGAAGACTTTTGCTTGTTGTGGATCCTACAGCTGGCTTGCAATCTGACCTCTGGTTCTTGGGACTTGAACTAGCAGCTTGCCTGCCGATCTTGGGATTCGTCAGCCCTGCAGCTACGTGAATCAGGAGAAGCCTTCCAGCCTGCCCACAGACTTGGGGCTTTCAAGCTTATAGACTCATGTGAGCCATTTCCTTGATATAAATCTCTCTCTCTCTCTCTCTTTTTATATATATACATACGTATGTTGTTGTTGTTGTTTGGTGCCATCGAGTCGGTTCTGACTCATAGCGACCCTTTGTACAACACAATGAAATAATGCCCAGTCCTGTGCCATCCTCACAACTGTTATTATGCTTGAACACATTGTTGAAACCACTGTGTCAATCTGTCTGGTTGAGGGTCTTCCCCTTTTTTCACTGACCCTCTACTTTACCAACCATGATGTCCTTCTCCAGGGACTGATCCCTCCTGATAACATGTCCAAAGTATGTGAAACATAGTCTCACCATCCTTGCTTCTAAAGAACATTTTGGTTATACTTCTTCCAAGGCAGATTTCTTTGTTCTTCTGGCAGTCCATGGTATATTCACTATTCTTCACCAACACCACAATTTGAAGGCGTCAATTCTTCTTTGGTCTTTCTTATGCATTATACAGCTTTCACATGCATATGAGGTGATTGAAAACAGCATGGCTTGGGTCGGGCGCCCCTTAGTCTTCAAGGTGACATCTTTGCTTTCCAACACTTTGAAGAGGTCTTTTGCAGCAGATTTGCCCATTGCAATGCATCTTTTGATTTCTTGACTGCTGCTTCTATGGGTGTTGGTTGTGGATCCAAGT
>NW_004443948.1:10323-12071 GCF_000243295.1 Trichechus manatus latirostris | reverse complement strand
AGTCCATTTCAGCTCACTAATGTCTAGGATATCCATGTTTATGCATTCCATTTCATTTTTGATGATTTCCAGTTTTCCTAGATTCAAACTTTGTACATTAAATGCTCTGACTATTGATGGATATTTGCAGCTATTTCTTCTCATTTTGAATCAGACCACATCAGCAAATGAAGGTTGCAAAAACTTGACTACTTCCATGTCATTATGGTCAACTCTACTTTGAGGAGGCAGTTCTTCCCTAGTTGTCTTCTGAGTGCCTTCCAACCTGAAGGGCTCCTCTTCCAATACTATAACAGACCATGTTCCGTTGCTATTCATAAGGTTTTCACTGGCTAATTCTTGTCAAAAGTAGACTGTTGCATCCTTCTTCCTAGTCTTAGTCTGGAAGCCCAGCTGAAACTTGTCCACCATGGGTGACCCTGCTGGTATTTGAATACTGGTGGCATAGCTTCCAGCATCACAGCAACACGCAAGCCCCCACAGGAGGACAAACTGACGGACACGTGAGGGATGACAGTATATATATATATATATATATACTCTTCACTGGTTTTGCTTCTCTAGAGAACCCAGCCTAAGCAATGTCCAAAATACTTAAGACAAAATCTCACTATTCTAGCTTCTAAGGAGCATTCTGGCTGTACTTTTTCCAAAACAGATTTGTTCATTCTTTTGGCAGTCCAAGGTATAGTCAATATTCTTCACCAACACCATAATTCAATGGTGTCAGTTCTTCTTTGGTCTTCCTTATTCATCGTCCAGGTTTCACATGCATATGAGATGATTGAAAATACCATGGCTTTGGTTGGGGGAACCTTATTCCTCAAAGGGACATCTTTGCTTTTGAACACTTTAACGATGTCTTTTGCAGCAGATTTGCTTAATTAATTAGATTAGCTGTCACCCTGAAGAGAGAAGAGGGAGTAGGAACACAGGGGAGGAAAATTTGGATGGAAATGTGGGTTACAACAATCATGGCATTAGTTGGAAAAAAAGGCGCTGGAAGGCTTGTGGCATTTTGGTGGGAAGAGAGTGGGGATAGAACTGGCTATTAAAGTGAGCAAACGATTCCAGGGCCCTTTGGCCCAATACTTAAAAAAAAAAAAAAATACTACAACAAAAACAATTTACTTCCCTTTTGTTTAAAAATATTCCATCTATGTTTTTCATTTATGATTTGGATTTTGCATGAAGCAGTTTTGATAAATTATTATTGTGGTATATCCATTGTGCTTTAATGTGTGATAGCTAGAACAGATAGATGCTTTCTGAGGCCTCCTGTTTTGAAAATGTGTGCAGACTGACACCATCATCATCTGAATAATTCAAGGAGAAAATATGTGATATTTCTTAGGTTGCCACTGTCTTTAAGCCTGGCTACCGATGCATTTTGCTTGAGTCAAATGATCTCAATTAAGATTAAAATTTCAAGCAAATCATAGGAGCTATATTCTCTGAATGAGTCCTATATCTGGTGAAATGAGTTCAGCTATTTTAAGCATCTATAAATCAGAATAAACTTTATGATAATAAATTAAATCACATAACCTAATGAATGTACTTCTTGTCACTTAGCGAGATAACTACTGCAAGCTAAACACTAAAAGCTGCATATTTAATTGATAAAAGCACATTTGTTGCATTAGAAATACACAAAGTTACCCTGTAATGTCAACTACCACACAGGGTTCTGTCTCATTAATTCCGAAGAGACACTGTGCAAGTTTTATGGTAATTTTGACAAATTA
>NW_004443948.1:5720-9930 GCF_000243295.1 Trichechus manatus latirostris | reverse complement strand
TTTTTCCCCCTCAGGACCCTAAATAGAATAATTACCTGGCTTGTTAGGTTGTTGTTAGGTGCCGTCCAGTTGGTTCTGTCTCATAAACACCCTTTGGACAGTAGAACGAAACGCTGCTATCCTCACAGCTGTTGCAGTTTGAGCCCATTGTTGCAGCCACTGTGTTAATCCATATTGTTGAGGGTCTTCCTCTTTTCTGCTGACCCTCTGCTTTACCAAGCATGATGTTCTTCTGCAGAGACTGGTCCCTCCTGATAACATGTCCAAGTGTGTAAGGCAAAGTACTTCTCTTTCCTTGCTTTTAAGGAGCATTCTGGCCATACTTTTTCCAGGACAGATTTGTTAACTTCTGGGAGTCCATGAATACCGTAATTCAAATGCTTCATGACATTACAATTAATGAGTCATAAGGTAAAAATATGTGAAAACTAAAAAGTGTAATTCTAGTCTCAGGGCACCAATCTGGACAGTATTCTTGTCTCACAATGCAAAGTGGTCAGAGTCATACATACTTATTTTTGATATATCACTTTTTCCTAAATTTTCATAATGAGAAGAATCACTGCTTCTTGTAAAAATTCTGCTTCCTAGGGGCTTCTCAGGAGATTCTGATTTATTTGGTTTAGGATAGGGCTCTGGAATTTGTATTTTTATCAAGGACCTAAGTAATTTAAGGGAGTCTTGGTGACAAGGTGTTTAAGAGATCTGCTGCTAACCAAAAGGTCAGCAGTTCGAATCTACAAGCTGCTCCTTGGAAACCCTATGGGGCAGTTCTATTCTGTCCTATTGGGTCACTATGCATTGGAATTGACTGGACGCAACGGGTTTGGTTTTGATTAAGTAATTTAAGTCACTAGGGAAAGCAGAGGAACACTATTTTCATATTAAGGTCCAGAAAAAGGAAATTCGGAATCATTCATGCCTAACCAAGAGTATAGATCAGCGTTCTCAACCTTGGTTGCTCCTTAGAAACCTTGGTGATCTTTTAGAATCCTGATGGTGCACCCAAACCAAAAACCTGTTGTTGTCGAGTCAATTCCAACTCATAATGACCCTATAGGACAGAGTAGAACTGCTCCATAGGGTTTCTAAGGAGCATCTGGTAGATTCGAACTGCTGACCTTTTGGTCAGCAGCTGAACTCAACCATTATGCCACTGGGATTTCCAAAACCAACTACCCCTTTGACCTATTAAATCAGAATCTCTAAAATAAGTCCTGGGTATCAGAATGAGTAATTAGGTAACTACCTCATAGAAGAGTACAATAGCAATAGCAAGTGGTTTCAGGGAATCTGAACAGAATTGTAAGTGAAAGACCAGGAAGATAAGCATATGAGAAAAAAATGCGTAATTTTCAAGGTAATAAAGTTATTATAGTCACTGCCTGTTCACTGAGAGAACATAGCCAAGAAATTTATTGAATTAAGACTTTAAGGCAATAATATTAAAACTTCAGTGTATATCAGAATCACAGGGAGGTCTAGTTAAAACACAGATTGTTAGGCCCCACCTCCAGAATTTCTATTCAATAGGTCTGAGGTAGGGCCCAAGATTTCGCATTTCTAACAAGTTCCAGGTAAGGCTGACGCTGCTGACCCAGGGAACACACTTTGAGGGCCAACATTCTAAAGGAAGGCGAAGTAAAGATGAGAGACCTCAAAGAGGAGCCAGGTGGAACCATATTAGATTGAGTCCAGAACTGGGCAAAACACTGGTTTGATAGAATATCTCCTAAAACCGATTACAATAACTAAAACTTATATAGTGGTTACTATGTGCATTTTACATATATTAAGTCATTTAATCCTTAAAATATTCTTACACCACAGATGAACTATTATTGTTTCCAGTTTTCAGCTGCAGAAGTTGAGGCATAGGGAGATTAAGTAACTTGCCCAAGATATGCAGTTAGTAATGGTCAAGCTAGAATAGCAATCTAGTGGTCTTGCTCCAGGGTCCACGCAGTTAACTAGTGGTTAACTGTTAATACTGAAGGAGAAGAAAATGGACAAGATTTGTTCAAAGGATAGATGTTTGTAACCTGCCCAGAGTTCACTTGCTTGATCTCTTTCACCATTCCTCACAGGGTAAATCTAAATTTTAGGGAAACAATTAAATGAAAGTAGAAGTAAAAGGAAGGAAGACAATCTGATTCAGAAATGGCCTTACATAAGTTAGAGGAAGAAAGGAACAAATTGAAGATGTAATTTAAAATACTGTAGCTTAGTTGTGCCTTCCTTAAAGAATATAGTAAAGATAAATAAATCACCAGGGGCATATCTCATCACTCCAGAAAAAGATGTACCATAAAGAAATGCTATTCAAGGGCTGAAATGTTCATATGCTGAGTAATAACCATGTTTGGATTGCACAGCACAGAAGTGTTGACCTTTGTGAGGCCCTAGGAGCACCAGCTTTAGCAGCACTTATCTGAGTTCATGTAATTCATGAAATTTATGAATTGGTAAGGGTGACTTTTCATTAGAAAAAATTCCTAAATTTATTATTTTTTTCATCCAACCCTCAAATATTTACCTACTGTATGCTAGGCAGAAACCCTGGTGGTGTAGGGGTTAAGAGCTACAGCTGCTACCAAAGGTGGACAGTCTGAATCCACCAGCTGTTCCTTGGAAACTCTATGGGGCAGTTCTACTCTGTCATATAGGATCTCTATGAATCAGAATTGACTTGGTGGCACACAACAACAATATGCTAGGCATTCTTGGCACTAAGGAGCTAGAGGAGAAAAAGAGAAAACATTCCTGTTCTTATAGTCCTTACATTCTACTGAGGGGAGAGATAATAAACAATAAAATAAATGTATGTTAAATATGGGTAAAATGTTTTGAAGGAAAACAAAGCAGGATAATAGGGATAGAGCACGCTAGAAATGGTGGAGGTGTGTGTGAAAAGGTGGATGAGAATAACAATTGCTCATATAAAGTAGTAGTCAAGGGAGTCATCTTTGATAATTGATAATTGAAAAAAAATGAACAAAATGAAGTGAGAAAAGGATAATGTGACAACCTAGCAGATCATTAGAATTAGTCACCTAGTTTCGTGAAATGAAACACAGGTGCCCATGTCATGCATGGATGGGACCAATGACACGAAAGTACATTCCCCTTGCACCTGAAGAGACTGTTAAAGTAGTAAGAGATCACTCCAACGCCAACAGGAAAGAAATCGCCCTAAGATGATTCTAGGCAGAATTTCCTGAGGACAAGGTTGCTACAGCTGGCAAGTGGATTACATGGGTTCCCTAGAAGTCCCTGTGGGCTACAAATGGGTATTAACTTGAATTGACATATATTTTATTCCATGCTTTGCTTATTCTGTAAGAGAAGAAACTGTAGAGAATATAGTTAAAAAATTGAACAGCAGATTCTCAATTTAGACCACCAGAAAATACATTTTACTGCTATCAGGTTACGAGAAAGAGCAAGAAACTATATCACATTCTTTATGGCCCTCTGAACTGTGGTCTCATTGAAACTTGGAATGGGAAATTAAAACATTTCTTATTTAAAATAGGTCGAGGGGGGTAGTTTTGAAAGGCCGGTTTGGTCAATTAAACACGTTGACTACGAGAGAAATTTAAGTGGGAATTCACATACTTTTTTTTTTCTGATCTTGTTGTCCTAGGATAAGGATCAAATTTACACATGCCAGTAGAGGCAACATGTCATTGCACAAGACACAATATCCATACCATTAAATTTGGCTGAGCACATTCCTAAAGGTATTTTGAGAATGAGTCATAACTTCACGCCATGCAGCCAAATTAAGGCTAAATGTGAATGCAGCTCCATTAAAAAAACCAAACCCTTTGCCGTCGAGCTGATTCCAACTCATAGCAGCTCCATTAGTAAAAATAAATATAGTTTGTGATTCATTACCTGAAAAAAATCTATATTTTCTTGGAGATGGAACATAAGACAGGCATGAACAAGTTTGCTGTTATTGTTTGCTTCATGAGTAAGCGCTGTACTCAAGCCAGAGAACTCTACTTTGAAGGGAAGGATATGGATAGAATAGGTACTAAATGCAAAGGTAGAGATAGTGACAAAAAGAAAGGACACTTAGAAAGGGATGCAATTATGCTATTTTCAAGAGAGAGATTCAAAGCAAGAAAATAATTGTTGTTAGGTGCTGTCAAGTTGCTTTTGACTCGTAGCGACCTCATGTATAACAGAACAAAACATTGAC
>NW_004443948.1:2890-4234 GCF_000243295.1 Trichechus manatus latirostris | reverse complement strand
GGTGGGGCTCTGTTCCAACTACTCCATGGTAAGTTGATTCTGACGTAAGTTGCATACTTAATTTTTTTTTAGTTTTCATTATTATTGTCTTTTATTATCAGTATCTTTATAAATCATAAAATTGAACATCTGTGAGTGAACATCTGAGAATGATAACATTGGCAAATTTTGCACTGCAACATTGTATGTGGTACATACTACTAATGACGAGATATACAAAAAAATACCCCAGAAAACAGATGGTTGAAAGTGTGGTTTGCTGTGACTTGAAAATGTCGAGGACTACCTGTAATTTAAAAGCCTAGTCCTTTGATCCCCATGTGACTCCTAATCCCCATATTAGCAAGCCCATTTGAATTTTTGGAGTCATGTTCTCCAAACAGCTTTATCAGTAATAATTTGGGAGTATCTATTTACTTGACTCCCATGTCTATCTCTCAGGTGGCTCTGAACTTAAATGTGGAATACTGGTGTAATATACTAGGTCCCCTAAAACTCCAACAATATTAAAATTATGAATCCCTTCACAAGGAAAAATATTTATATGTCATATGTATTTCTATTTTTCTGTATCTTTCTGTCTCTCTTTCTACCTATTTACCTATCTACCTATCTGTCTATCATCTATCTATCTGTCTATCTATCTATCTATATTCATGAAATCACAGATGATACACAGACCCTGTGAAGGCAATCCCTGGACTCCTTAGAGTCATGCTTTGGGGATTTCTTTTAATTGTTGCATAATTTAAAGTTCGAATGAGTTGTTTTGGTTAAAATCAAATTTCAGTACAATAACTGTAATTTCTGGGTGTAGTTGTATAGAAGACTTAGTTTATTAATATATAAATGGGATCCTGTGGGTATGTTGGGATAGGAGAAACATGAATGCTGATTAGAGGTTTTCAACTTTTTATAACTGAAAGTGTCATTATTGGCAATAAGCAAAATCTTCTTTGATTGCTTTGTTAATTGTTATTGTTGCTATTAGGTGCTATGGCGTCCATCCAAGTCATTAAGGTTTACTCTACTTTGTGAAGGCAGCTTTTCCCCAGTCATATTTTGAGTACCTTCTATCCTGAGAGGCTCATTCTCTAGCACTATATCAGACAATATTCCACTGCTATTCCTAAGGTGCTCACTGGCCAATTTTTTCTGAAGTAGATTGCCAGGTCCTTCTTCCTAATCTGTCTTAATCTGGAAGCTCTGCTGAAATCTGTCCTCCATGGGTGACTGTCTTAGTCATCTAGTGTTGCTCTAACAGAAATACCACAAGTGGATGGTTTTAACAAAGAGAAGTTTATTCTCTCACAGTCCAGTGGGCTACAAGTCCAAATTCAGGGC
>NW_004443948.1:0-2227 GCF_000243295.1 Trichechus manatus latirostris | reverse complement strand
ATTTTTCTTCTGTTGATGTCCTTGTGAATGTTTTGCTCTAACACTGGGTTCTTGGGATTATATAGAAATGAATTTAAGGTTTATATATGCATCTTAAGTCAAAAGGAAAATATTTAAAATGAATCAAAGTAGGTCAAATAAAATATTTAGGAATGTGTATTATATGTTTAAACCATCTGTATTTTCTTTATTAAGAATTCTGTCAAGGCCCATATCAGTTTAATAATTTTAAATGCCATAATTAGGACAGTATTTCAAAATAGCTTGATAAAAGATGTCAAAAAAGGAGAAAGAGTTTTATGGTCAAATGCATTGGCAATATCTTGAGTTAGACTTAGTGAAACAGGTTTCTTTATAGTATAATTTTTCAGAAACTTTAAAATGCAAATATACTATTGTGAATTCCTAAAGGAAAGTATAACAAGCTGCATTTTGTAATCTCATTTAAACATGAAATCCTTTCTTCTTGGTGCTTCTCCTGGGACTATAGATTTGAACATATCCAGGTCTCTTTGAACTACTTTTTTGCAATTTAAATATGAGAGAAAATTTATATACATATGTCATGAATATTTTTTTTTAATATGTGGAAATTGGAATAGTTAAGGCTTAAAATGGAAAATATGTATACAGAGCATGAGAAGAGTAAATTGATTTTTAGTATAAATCTTAATTATCAAGATGTTGTTGTTAATAGCCATCGAGTTGGTTCCAACTCACAGCAACACTACAGAACAAAACACTACCCAGTCCTCACAATAGTTGCTACATTTGAGCCCATAGTTGCAGCCACTATGTCAGTCCATCTTGTTGAGAGCCTCTTTTTCACTGACACTCTACTTTAGCAAGCATGATGTCTTTTCTTCAGGGACTGGTGTCTCCTGATAAGATGTCTAAAGTATGTGAGATGAAGTCTCACCATTCTCTCTTCTAAGGAGCATTCTGGCTGTCCTTCTTCCAAGACAGATATGTTTATTTTCTGGCATTCCATGGTATATTCAATATTCTTCACTTACACCATAATTCAAAGGCATCAATTCTTCCTTCGGTAGTCCTTATTCATTGTCCAGCTTTCCAATGCATATGAGGCAATTGAAAATACCATGGTTTGGGTCACGGTAACCTTAGTTGTTGTCTTAGTCATCTAGTGCTGCTATAACAGAAATACCACAAGTGGATGGCTTTAACAAAGAGAAGTTTATTCTCTCACAGTCTAGTAGGTTAGAAGTCTGAATTCAGGGCTCTGGCTCCAGGGGAAGACTTTCTCTCTTTGTCGGCTCTGAAGGTCCTTGTCATCAGTCTTCCCTTGGTCTGGGAGTATCTCAGTGCAGGAATCTCAGGTCCAAAGGATGCACTCTGCTGCCAGTGCTGCTTTCTTGGTGGTATGTGGTCCTCCTGTTTCTCTGTTGGCTTCTCTCGTTTATATCTCAAAAGAGATTGGCTTAAGACACCATCTAATCTTGTAGATCACATCAATGTAACTGCTGCTAATCCATTTTATTACATCATAGTGGTAGGATTTACAACATGTAGGGAAATCACGTCAGATAACAAAATGTTAGACAATCATATAATACTGGGAATCATGACCTAGCCAAGTTGACAGACATTTTCGGGGGACACAATTCAATCCGTGACAGTCCTCAAAGTGACATCTTTGCTTTTTAACACTTCTAAGTGTTTTGCAGCAGATTTGCCCAGTGCAAAATGTTTGATTTTTGGATGCTGCTTCCATGGGCACTGATTGTGGATCCAAGTGAAATGAAATCCTTGAAAACGTCACTATTTTCTCCATTATCACAATATTGCTTATTGGTCCGGTTGTGAGAATTTTTGTTTTCTTTATGCTGAGATGCAATCCATTCTGAAGGCTGTAGTCTTTGATCTTCATCAGTAAGTGCTTCAAGTCTTCTTCACTTTCAGCAAGCAAAGTTATGTCATATGCATATTACAGGTTGTTAATGAGCCTTCCTCCAATCCTGATGCAGCGTTGTTCTTCATATAGTCTAGCTCCTCAGAGTATTTGCTCAGCATACAGATTGAATAAATATGGTGAAAGGGTACAACCCTGACGCACATCTTTCCTGATTTTAAACCACACAGTATCCCCTTGTTCTGTTTGAACAACTGCCTCTTGGTCTATGTACAGGTTCTGCATGAGCACAATTAAGTGTTCTGGAATTCCCATTCTTCACAATGTTATCCATAATTTATTATGATCCATACA
>NW_004443947.1:32735226-32736506 GCF_000243295.1 Trichechus manatus latirostris | reverse complement strand
AGGGGCACAAGAAAGGGCGTGGAGACTCGGCGTCTGGGTTGGCTGCGCAGATTCCCGGGGAGATTGCCAGGCTAGACGAAAGGGATGGAGAACGCAGTTGGGTAGAACTGGAATGGGGGGCTTTCTAGTCCAAGAACAATAAACGCAGATGCAAATGCCCACTTGGATTCCAGGGCGTTGGTGAAAGAGGAAACGATCTGTGGCCAAGAGCTCTGAGCTGTCAGTGCAGAACCCCCAGGACCTTGGCTAGGTCCTTTCTCTCTTCTCTTTCACCATCTGCAACAGGGGTAGGGTGGGGGCACAGGGAAGCTGAAGGCTTCAGAGGGGATGCTTGGAGAAGCTGGAAAATTCACAAGCTATTTTCTGAAGGGTTTCCTGCTCTGGGCAGTCTCACTACCCACCACCCACCTACTACCCACATTAGCCTGACCTGGCAAACCTGGCAGTTGGAGACAGCTTGGGGACTGCCTGCTTGGAAGGGAGGCAGAATTCTCCCAGGTCTCAGAGATTCCCAGCAGGGTGTAACCCTTAGCTGGAGTGGGGATGCTGGTGAGGAGAGGGGATGACCCAGCATGTTTATCTCTTTGGACAGTATGCTCTGGGGTGGGTCTGTAGACCTCTCTTCTTTCCCAGGGTAGGCAGGCAGAAACCAGGAGGAAGGATAGATCCAGAGAGAGGGACTCCTGTTCCCAACCTCCTAATACACACACACACACACACCCACACACACCCCAGCCTGCACACGTGTAAATTCCTCAAGCTTTGAGCTTCTAATTTTCTGTAATCCTCTGGGTCTTTATTCTAAGATTTTGAGACCATGATCCTATTACCAAAGTTCTATCCACCGCTCAGGAAACCCATTCCTAGCATAGGGTTCTTTCCATTTGTTTCTAACCCCCCTTTCCATCCTCAGCCTAAATCCTACTCTGTCTGTCCCTCCTTGGAGTCAGTCTAGAGACTGGATGACTGAGAAGCCACTTTCTCCAAGCTTCCTCTGTTTTCTCCAGCCCTGTTCATAATCCCTAATTCAGAAGGCAATTGGGTCACTTCCTCCCCAGGGCAGGGATGGGGCTGAGTTTCAGGATTGGATTGTGGGTTATAGGTTGGGGTAGACTATGGGCAGGCTAGCACCATGGAGTCAGTCCCGTCTTCTCAGTTTGGGGAGAGCCAGAGAAGGGAAGATTTGAGCCCTGCCACAGGAAGGTTGGAGGTAAGAACGTGGGTCCTGTGAACAACTCATCATAGCCCTGTGTTCTCTGCAAGACCCTGTGGAGTGATAG
>NW_004443947.1:32731908-32733239 GCF_000243295.1 Trichechus manatus latirostris | reverse complement strand
ACTTACTAATCTGTAGTACACCAACCCATGTGAAATGGTGTACTACAGATTAGTAAGTAAGCACAAGTAAGCCTGTGAGTACCTTGCTTACTGGGTGATCTGTCCCTGACTTAGGCTGCTGTTCTGCACTCGACTGTTGCCACACCTAGATCACTCCCTTCACCCAGCTAGGCTTAGGTGCTTTGCCTCACCAGAAGTCTTCCAGGACCGATGGGAAGAGGTGGAGTGAATTTGCTTCTCTCACTGCAGCCCTGCCGCTGTCCTCTCCTGGCCTATAATGCTAGTTTGGACTCTGTTTGTTTATTGTATGTCCATCTTTCATAGGCTGTTGCAGCCAGAAAGGATCTTGGAGGCCTCCTAATGCAATGGCTTTGAACATTTTCCTTTCCCACCACAACCTCCTGCACTGACATACTTTCAGGAGTAGTAGCAGATCTTTGTCGTCTATTGCAGAGATGAGAAAGGCAGTGGGCCATGTGCAGCATCTCACTTGCTAGAAGCAATCCCATTCCCTCCACTCTCTAGTGAGAGTGACAGTGTCAAGCTATTGTGGTTGAGAACAGCTGATCCAGTTGAAGGTTCCCCCTATATAAATGAGGAAACCGAGGCCCAGAGAAGAGAAAGGGTTTGCCCAAGACAACACAAGGAGTTGGTGGTAGAGCTGGAAGTAGAACCCAGGTCTTCCAACTCACAGTTCACTGCACGCTGTGCCTCCTTATTCTGGAAGTTGACTGTGGAGCAGTGATTGGGCAGAGAGGAAGGTATAATGGTCATCACAGTAACTTCTCATTTACACAGACCATCTATCATATTCGAGGCACTGTTGCTTTACTCTTACAATCACATTTAGTACTCATTGCAACATTTCCCCAGACCTGGCTCCCACCCTACTTCCTTAGTTTATAACAACAGTCTCATCTTTCCAATCCTCCAGATTTGTTGTCTCTGAATCACCACTTGCCATACTGCTCCTTCCTCCTTTCTGTTCATTTTCCCCTTCACAATGGCCTAGCTCAGGCCCTCATCATCATTTGCCAGGACTATTACCACCCAACCAATCTCCATGTGTCCAGCCCATCCAACAACCCAAACACCTGGTAAAGGATTATAAATTGACAATGTGATGTGGAAGTAATTATTACAGTAATTCTCTATAGCACTCATCAGGCTGTTAAGTGCTTTGATAATTGCTATCGTGTACAAGGAACTAGAAGACCTGAGTTCTAGTGCAGTTCCAATGCTGTGTATGGTCTTGGGCAAGTCACTCTCCCTGTTGGGATCTTTCATTATGTTGGAAATGGAGATGTCCAAGTTCCATTCCAGCTCTAACC
>NW_004443947.1:32721304-32724719 GCF_000243295.1 Trichechus manatus latirostris | reverse complement strand
GGCTGACACATGGGCACAGAAGGCTGGGTACATGGTACATGGGCACAAAAGCCCGGTACGTGGGGACAGGAGGCTGGTACTCAGGCACAGAAGGCTGGGTACATGGGTAGGGAAGCCTGGTTCATGGGCACGGGAGGCTGATAACAGGCAGGGAAGGCTGGTACACAGGCAATGAATATCAACGATGACAATTAACATGTCCTGAGCACTCCCTCTGTGCCAAGTATGGTTCTAAGTGCCATACCTGTACTCACAACTCATTAGTCAGATGCCACAGAGTGTGGGACATCTGAGCAAACACTATCTCTCCCATGAGACTGTAGCTCTCTGAAGAAGGAAGATGAGGCAGTGCTGCTTCCTCCCTCAAGCCTCACCTTTGCTTTTCTCTTCTGCTGTTTGAGGGCTTCTTTGGCCTTCTCCTCGTCTTTGAACGCTTTTATCTGAGAGGAGGAGGGAGAAGGAGAAGACTGTTGGCACAGGCAGTTCCTGGCAGAGCCAGAGGTTGGTCACCCCCGCGGAAGGCCCAGCTGTCCGCTGCAGGTGAGCCCTGGTCATCGTGGGTGATCTGCCCAACGGGCAGGAGGGATCAGGTGAGCCTTGCTGCTTCCATGCTTCAGTACTTAGCATCTTTTAGTTCCATTTTGGAAGACAGTGGGTGGCTCAGGGCCAACTCCTAAATTGCTCTTTTAAGACATCAACATAGATTAGGGACTGTCAGAGCTAGAAGGTTATCTTGAAGCAGTGGAGTTTAAATCTCATTATGGCACAAAGGGTCAGACAAGGGAAGGGCTTGCCAAGATCACACAGGATTCTGGCAGCAGAGCTGGAAGTAGAACCAGTGAGTGAGTATCCCAGTCTCACCAGGGAGCATCCCACCCACGCCCCCCCCCTCCCCGTAAGGACAGGCCAACTACCCTTTCCTGCATCCAGTCACTCTCACCTGGGCATTCGATAGGGTGACCTGGGCCTGCAGTTTCTCCACCTGCTTCTTCAGCTCTTCCTTCTCCTCATTCATGCGCTCTCGATCGCTGCGCTCCCTCTGGAAGTCCTCCTCAAAGATCTTCACCTGGAGGGAGTAGGGGGGTGGGGAGTGAAGGCTCAGACCCGCTCAGGCCCAGAACCCATGCCTCCTGCTGGGGGTCCCAGATATTGGGCTGATTTCACCAGGTCTCAGGGTGACCGTGGGGAGTGAACAAGTGTACCTCCATCCCCCATCCCCAACTTCAATAAGGGCATTTCTGCATTCCTGTTTTATATTCTGGCCTTCGAAGTAGGACTTTATTTGAACAAAGAATTCATGACTGAAAAAGAAAGGCTGAAAGCCATCCACCAGCTCAACCCTTTCATTCTAGGAAGACCCACGGAGAGACAGAGGTCACAGAACCAGAGTGTGGGTGGAGGACTGGAATTTGGGTCTCCTGGCTCCGGGAGCAGACTGCAGGGTGCCCTGGCAGAGGGGCTGGGATAAGCCTACCTCTGCCGTGCACCATGCTGCCCAAGCCTGTTGTTTTCATCCTTCTTGCAGATCAGCATGATGCTGACCTGGTGAGAGATGACTTAGGAGGATCAAAAGTGTAGCAAATAAGCTCCCACTGGGGTGATAAAATGTGTGGTAACTCAATAAAAGCGGCAGTTACACCACCTCTGTTGTGAATGAAATGCCACCAAATTGTTCACTTTTAAATAGTTAAATTTATGTCAGGCGAATTTCTCCTCAATTAAAAAAAAAAATACTAGGTAAATAATAGCACAGGTGGTGCATTAAGATGGTAGGAAAAAAAAACAAAAACCCAAACTCACTGCCATCGAGTCTATTCTGACTCTGTTGACCCTATAGGATGCAGCAGAACTGCCCCATAGGGTTTCCAAAGAGCACCTGGTGGATCTGAACTACTGACCTTTTGGTTAGCAGCCGTAGCACTTAACCACTATGCCACCAGGGTTTCCGAAGGTGGTAGAGGAATGACATAAATCAGGGATACATTTCCGGAATGGAGAAACTCATAACCAGGAAGAGGTCCTGGCTGATGGCTAGAAATGGCCTACAAATTCCAGCTTCCATGTGACTTCCAGATCCATCCACCCTCAGGAATGCTCCAGCTCCCACTGAGCCCTTCTACCTGACCTCCTCCCCCAGCCTCACCTGCTGTTTCAGTAATTCGTTCTGGGTGACCAGCTCCTGCTTCCTTAGGAGGCCCCCCGCTCCTTCTGGGCTCCCAAATGCTGCTGGTGGAGACGATGGAGAGGTCTGCAGACTCAGTGCTTCCTCCAGGGCCTAAGAGCGGGGAGAGAGGGGACGGGACCATCAGCAGAAGCCCCTGGAAGTTAGGTCCCATTGGAGTGGTCATCCTCAGAGACCCCTTCCTGATGCCAGTGATAATAAGCACCCCCACCACTACTATTTAATCAATGTCGTCCTATTTAACTAACACATCATTTCATTGAATCTTCTCCACAATCCTCTGAAGAAAAGGTGAGACTATGATTACCATCCCCATTGTACAGATGTGAAAACTGGGGCTCAGAGACCTGAAATGACTAGTCCAAGGTCACACAGCTATTAAGTGGCAAAGCCAGGATTCAAACCCAGAGTACGCTCTTAACCAGTACCCTGGGGCTCTAATGTAGAAGGGAGACTCTCTCCTTCCCTAAGCAAGTGTGGCTCAATTCTTAGCACCTGGAGCTAGAAAGAATAACAAGTCCTTTGGGGAAGCCCTGCCCTGAGAGTCTTCAGATTCCTTCGGATTCTTCAGTTTCGGTGACCCATTCTGCCCGAGCCAACACTTCCATCCTCGACTCTTCTGTAGTTAGATTATAAACAACAAAAAAACCAAACCTTCTACCATAGAGTCAATTCTGACTCCTAGCAACCCTATGGGACAGAGCAAAACTGCCCCTTAGGGTTTCCAAGACTGAAAATCATTATGGAAGCAGACTGCCACATCTTTCTCCCACTGAGCAGCTGGTGGGTTTGAACCACTGACCTTTCAGTTAGCAGCCGAGTGCTTCACCACTGTGCCACCAGGGATCTAGTTAGATTATACTTGGTTTTTTAATTTCTACTTATTTATTATTTTACCTTTCTAACGTTGAAATATAATCAAATAACTTTTATTTTTTCTTAAAAGGAAAAGTATCCTTAATCTACCAGGCAAACAAAATATTGTCCTTCATGCTAGCAGTATGCTCACATCTTCTAAGAGGTTTCTATTAACTGTTTTCTCTTTTGACACTGTTAACATGTTATTTTGGAATGCCTCTCAAGACTTTCATAACAGATCACCCTTTATCACTGTGTTAGTCATCTAGTGCCGCTACAGCAGAAATAACACAAGTCGATGGCTTTCACAGAAATTTATTTTCTCACAGTTTAGGAGGCTAGAAGTCCAAATTCAGGGTGCCGGCTCTAGGGGAA
>NW_004443947.1:32657120-32709509 GCF_000243295.1 Trichechus manatus latirostris | reverse complement strand
CCATGCAAATAAAGTGCTTATAGCCCACCAAGGGGATTGTATAGCTTGCTAATAATGTAAATAAGGTACATGGCACACTTGCGGAGGTGGGACCATGCCAATAAGATGTACGGAACCTTAACAAGGGGATTGCTCAGTTTTCCATCCCACGAGGCTTAAAATGAGCCATCCCAGAGGCGGAGAAAAGGCGACCTCACTACCACCAAGAAAGAAGAGCTAGGAGTAGAGTGCGTCCTTTGGGCCCAGGAGCCCTGTGCTGAGAACCTCCTAGATCCAGGAGATAGAGAGAGACAGCTGTAACACTGGAGACAGCGCAAGATGTCAAGAAGCAGCAGCAGCATAACAGAGGCAGCAGAAGTAGGAGACTCGCGCAAGACGGCATGGTGGGCTTCCTGGCCCACAGAACAAGGCAATTACAGTGGGTGTGCCAACCCACGGAGCAAGAGAGTTCAACACCTTCGGTCAGGAGGCTTACTGGTGGAGTAGGGTGCCTCAGGGCACTGAGATAGAGAGCTGAGCACTTTCGGGCCGAGGCTTACTGGTGGAGTAGGGCACCTCTGTGTACTTAGAATTGGTGGGAACGAAGGGAGTAGAAAAATCGCCCTTAGAACCACATGGTGACAACTGCTGTCGGTGAGATCTGCTCATGGATGCTAAACTTAGTGAGAGGGCACTGAAGGAAAAGCAGGACATTTGCATGTTCTCAAAGTTTCATCCCCAAAATAATTATTTATTAATCACAAAGGGAAAAATAGTAACTTTATTGTGAAGAAACCTGACGGACACCACCTTAACCAAATGACAAAGTTAGCCATCACCAGGAATACGACCTATTGATGTCATATGCCCCTAACATGATGTACTGAGAAGGGCACAATGTCACTTCTATAATATTCCTGCCAAAAAATGCATTACCTCCATCCCAAATTGAGGCACATTCTGTAGAACAACTGGCCAGTACAACTCAAAAGTGTCAAGGTCACAAAAGATAAGGAGAGACTGAGGAACTCTAGCACAGGTTAGAGAGGAGACTAAGAAGACTTGGCAACTAAATGCAATGTGGAATTCTGGATTATGTCTTGGTACAGGAAAAAAAAAAAAGTTGAAAAATTGATGAAATCCAAATAAAGTCTGTAGTTTGGTTGACAGTATTGTACTAATGTTAATTTTCTAGTTTTGAAAACTGTTGTTGTTGTTAGGTGCCACCGAGTCAGTTCAGACTCACAGAGACCCTAGGTACAAAAGAATGAAACACTGCCTGGTCCTGCGCCATCCTCACAATTGTTGCTATGTTTGAGCCCATCATTGCAGCCACTGTGTCAATCCATCTCATTGAGGGTCTTCCTCTTTTCTTTTTCGCTGACCTTCTACTTTACCAAGCATGATGTCCTTCTCCAGGGACTGGTCCTTCCTGATAATATGTTCAAAGTATGTGAGATGAAGTCTCACCATCCTCATTTCCAAGGAGCACTCTGACTGTATTTCTTTCAAGACAGACTTGTTCGTTCTTCTGGCGGTCTGTGGTATATTCGATATTCTTTCCCAACACCAATTAATTCAAACGCATCAATTCTTCTTTGGTCCTCCTTATTCATTGTCCAGCTTTCACACACATATGAAGCAATCGAAAGCTAGCTTGTGTAAAATGTTACTATGAGGAGAAGCTGGGGAAAGGGTATACAGGAACTCTCTGTGGACTATTTGTGTAATTCTTTTAGAAGTCTAAAATGATCTCAAAATAAAAACTTTTGAAGTTTTATAAAAAAGAAAGAAATAAAGTGCTGAGCAAACAACAGAACAAGGCTAGGAGTCCAGAAATTGAGTGCTGGCTCTGTCTCCAAGTGCCTGTGTGGTACAGGCCAAGGTCAAGCCCTCTCTGGGCCCCGTACAATGAGAAGATGGTCTCCGAAGGCCCCGTCCGGACCTCTGACACCCTATGTTCCCCTGAGCACTGGCTTGGCGTCCACAGTCTGACTCCAATTTGTCCTAGGGCCACTGCCCATGTTCTATTTCCTCACCTGCCTTCCCAGTTTCACTCCACACTTTCCTGTGGCTTGGGCGGGGCCTGGAGGCAGAATTTGTGAGGCCGCAGCGCCCCCTACAGGCTAAAGTGTAGAAGTACACCACAGTAACAGGAATGGAGGACTGGGCTGGGGAAGACTTCCAGGTGCCATCACCAGCTTTGAGAAAGGTGAGAGATGGACCTGTGCCTTGAAACCGCTGCCTCCTGGAGGGGGACTCTGTTCAGCCAAGGGCATCAATGGGGTACTGGGGAAGGGCGAAAGGGCGGTAAACTGTGCATTGCTGGGCTCCTGGGTGGTGCACCCTTAACCCCCATAAAGAAGAGGAGCGTCAACGTAGAGGACTAAAGGCTGGGCAGAGAGCTCTGGAGTCGGCCGGCCTGACTGCCGGCCTCAGGTCTGCCATTAAAAGCAACAGCTAGTGCTCACTGTTGACCACATGCCAGGAGCTAAGCCCACTTTACACACATCACATCACTGAATCCTCACAACAATGCTTTTCGGTAGGAGTTATTATTTCCACTTTACAGAAAAAGAAACTACAGCCCAGAGAACTTATGTGACTTGTCCAAGGTCGCCACACTGGTTAAGTGGTAGATCTGATTCCAGGGCACACACTTCCTCACACTGTGTAATACGCCTCCTATGTGACCCTGAGGTGGATGGGCAAGTCACTTCCACTCTCCGACAGGAGGTAGGAGCATCTGGCTTTCGTGGGAGTTAGGGGAGATGGGTTGATGTTAAAGGACTTCGGCTGAGCACAGAGGCCTGCCCAGAGGATGCCATGCCCAAGTGACTCAGAACATGACAGGGATCAGCAGATCCACAGCCACATGAGGGCAGACAGGCAGGCTCCAATGTGAGGGGTCAACGTCGGAAGAGGCCTGTGGGCTGGAATTCAGGATGCCTGGGGTGAGCCCACTCTGGCCAGGTACCAAAGTGTTCCCCAGCCACACCCCATGCGTGCTGAGAACAGGGGCTGCATGAATCCTGATTACATGATGTCATCTGCCCGCTCCAAACCTATTTCTACAGCTATGAAATGGAATAATAGTCCCGGCCCTGCCTACCCGACACAGAGATGGGGCCCAAATAAGATAATGGATTTGCAAGTCCTCAGTAAACTCTGCATTGCCACATAGCGATAAGGAATTAAGTTATTAATTACTACCATTACACAGGTGCTGGGTTTGTTAAGAGACACTGAGCCCTGCTGTGCAGTCACTGCATCCCATTAAAGGGGAAATACATGTGTGTAAGAAACTGGAACTCAGCTCTGCAGCAAAGAAAAAGGTGAAGAACAGGGAAGGGACGCACAGTAAGTCTCCTGCTTGGGGACTCGATATCAGCCAGGGCTGGGACAGAAGGTAGGGAAAAGGGGGAAGAGAGCCATGCTGATGTAGGCTTGGCTGTTCCCCTCTGCATTTCAGAGGCTCCAGGGCGCAATGACGGGGCTGGGGGAGGGATGGTTATAATCACAGGAGCTTAGCAGATCCCCTGAGGCACTTCCTCAAGCTACCACCCTAATTCTGCCAGAAATACCTGACATGTTGAACTGAATTTCGGGAGCCAGCCTTTAAGAGAGACCTTGACAAATTGGAATGTGTTCAGGGAATGTGCCAAGACTGAGCAAAGGATGCTCTGCTACCTTCTCTGAGCAATAGCTGAAGGGACTGGAGCTGTTCAGTCTGAAGAAGAGGAGGCTTGCAGGGGCCACGAAGCCACGGTCATTGCCAGCGGCCTCTGAGCATGGGTGCCAGGGAATGGGATGCTCCACGGGGTTGAAGGCAGAATAAGGGCTGAGGAGTGGAAGCTCCAAGGAGGTGGACGTCAGGCCAAGCTAAGGAAAAGCCATCTCACAACCAGAACCTTCCCACAGTGAACAAACAGAGGCTGGGTACCAGCATCAAGGGTGCTGAGAAGAATTTCTGACCACATACCTGCTGCTGGCCGGCCGTCACCTTCTTCCCTGTGCCTTCCATCTTTGGGGAGTCTGGCTGCCTGGAGGCACCCTCTTTGTTGCTGCTGCTCATCAACAACTTCTTGAGCTCCATATTTTCCTCCCTGGGTTGGAGGCAAACAGAGAAGTTACAATGCCACCCTGGGTTAAGGAGGCTGTGGGGCCTCAGATCCACTAATCACGTGAGCTGCGGCTGAGTTCTTGGGATTAAGGAAAATCCTGAAACCTACCTCAAGCAGAACTAAAAAAGGTATCCTTAGGCTGCCTTACTGGCAATCTGTGGGCTTCCCTAGAGGTGGCTGATCCTCAACAGGAGGCTTCCCCAACTATGGAATGTCTGTATACGAGATCTTCCTTAGCCAGAATTAACGTGGTTTCACTTTCATTGTATTAATTTTTAGAGTTATGGTCTATTTATTACAGGTAATGCCGTTTTCCGTTTACTCTAGTGAAAGTTGCCTTTTATAATAATTATAAGCAAAAACACCAATCAAGTTAAAGTAAAACCTAAAGAAAATAAGGTAAGTGATATGAGACATAATAAAAGTTGCAAAGTGGATTCAGGTCTGACTGAAATATGGAAACCATTTCTTTAGGTTCTATTTGCCAGCTGGGTTTCCCCTTAATAATAGAAAAACAGGCTCCCTGGTGGCACAGCAGTTAAGAGCTACAGCTGCTGACCAAAAGGTCAGCAGTTTGAATCCACCAGCTGCTCCTTAGAAACCCTATGGGGCAGTTCTACTCTGTCCTACAGGGTTGCTATGAGTTGGAATCGACTTGATGGCAAGGGGTTTGGTTTGGTTTTTTAATAGAAAAATAGAGAAGTAAAATGGCTTTCTCAAGGTCACACAGTGGGGACTTGTGCTCTTCCTTTTCAATCCATGGGTCTTTCCTCCAGCCTGGGGCTTTCAGATCCCTGAATTGAGTCATTATGGCTATAAAACCCCCAACTACTTGGCCATCCAAAAATAAATAAACACATGCTAATTCAAAATGGCACAGGAGCTCAGGTAGTTAACTATTACTGTGGTCATACTGAAGACATTTATATTCTTTCTCTTTCCCGTTGATTCTAACAAGCAAGAGGAGGGAGGAAACTTGGGACTGGTGAGTCCTGGCTTTAACCCAGACCTCTCCTCGTGTACCTGAGTCCAGCTGGTACCCACCAGGTAATTCATTGCCTGAATCATCCAGGACCACAGTGTAGGCAGGGATTATGGTCCTTTTAGTGAACGGAAGCAAGGAGACCATGCTCTCTTTATGAGACCTGAAGCAAGTCTCTGTCCCTCTCTGGGCCTCTGCACAATGTCCCTCCCATCTGCGCAATGAGGGGTTTGGTCTACAGGATCTCTAAGGGCTCCTCTAGCTCTGACAGCCAAGGCCTGGGCCCACTTACATCAGAAACACACAGGCCCTTGGTAAAAGGCAAACTCCTAGGTACCTCAGACCTACTGAATCCAAATCTTGACAGTGGAGGGAGGGGCAGGTGTGGAAACTTCTAATGCTCTACCCTCCATGATTCTGATGCACAAATGAGTTCAAGACCCATGAGCCCAGATGAAGGAGCCCTGGCTGTTCTCAGGAAGACAAAGCAGAACAGAATGGTAACCAGCAGGGGGCAGCAAAGTCCTGACTGAGTCCTCTTTCAAACAGCTAGTTGGATGGCTATTAACAGGCTAAGAGAGAGAGCTCCCAAGAAAGGAGTACAATGTGTATGGACTTTCTTCTGAGGCTCTCAAGGGACTTTACAGACACTCCCCAAGGTACTAAATAGGCCAGAGTTTATTCTGTCCAATAAACAGAGAGGAAATATCAAGAGCCATGGAAAAGGACCAAGATGCCTGGCACCTAAAGCAGAGCTCTGGCACAAGACCTCAGAGCTCTCAGCTCTCATCTAGGCTTCTGATTCCAGAAATCAGAGCTCTCAGCTCTCATCTAGGCTTCTGATTCCAGAAATCAGGGCTCTCAGCTCTCATCTAGGCTTCTGTTTCCAGAAATCAGTGCTGTGCACCACCTGTCCTCCTTCTGCCATCTCCACTCCTGAGGCCTGGACTTACCGAAGCCTCTCAGTGGCCTGATCCCTTTGTTCCAGGCCCTTGTCCAGCTTGGCCTTCAGGACCTCATTCTCCTTCCGAAGCTGCTCACACAGGGTCTGCAGGACAGACAGGTAGATAGGAGCAGGGTAAGGGTGGGTGTACATCCCAAATGCAGCACATACTGAGGACAGGGAAGGGGCTGTAGCTGCTCCACGTCCCATCTCTGATCATCCCCTTGATCTGGCCCTCCCTGGGCCCCTTTTGGGACAGCTGGGAGCCAAGACAATAGACCATCCAGGCCCTCTAGATGTCCTCTCCTTCGGGGACTAGCTGTGGAAATGCCTGACCAAGAATCTGCCACATGGTCCTCTGGTCCTCCAAATCACAGTGCACCATTCCCGCTCAGGGCTGTTCCCACTGCCCAGAATGTGCTTCCCTCCAGCCTTCCCCTGGATGACTTCTACTCCTCCTTCAAGTTGTAGCTTAAATGCAATCTTCTCAGAGAAGTCTTCCCTGATTCCCACACCTCAGCTAAGTTAGGCCATTTCCATTCTCTTCACTCATGGCACCCTGCTCTTATCCTTCTTGGTACTCGTGACAATTACTGTTTTTAGGTGTTATCAAGTCGTTATAACTCATAGCAACCCTATGTACAATAGAACAAAACACTGCCGGGTCCTGAGCCATTCTAACAATTGTTGTTATGCTTCAGCCCACTGCTGCAGCCACTGTGTCAATCCATCTCATTGAAGGTCTTCCTCTTCTTCGGTGACCCTCTATTTTACCAAGCAGGATGTCCTTTTCCAGGGACTGGTCCCTCCTGATAACTGTTCAAAGTACGTGAGACAAAGTCTCGCCATTCTTGCTTCTAGGGAGCATTCTGGCTGTACGTCTTCCAAGACAGATTTGTTCATTCTTCTGGCAATCCATGGTAGATTCAATATTCTTCATTAACACCATAATTCAAAGGTGTCAATCCTTCAGTCTTCCTTATTCATTGTCCAGCTTTCAAATGTGTATGAGGCAACTGAAAGTACCATGGCTTGCTTAAGGCACACTTTAGTCCTCAAAGTGACATCTTTGTGACAATCAGAGCTACATAATGGTGTCATGATTTTCTTCATGTCTGATCCCTTCACAACCTTCTAGTCTGTGAGGTCCCAGAGGGCCGTGAGCTACCCTACACACACACATACACACCCAGGATCCCCAGCCCTTACAACAGGAGCTAGCAAAGGGTCAGCACTGAACTTAGTTGAAGGAACACATAACTGAATGAATGCTGAATAAATGAATGAACAAATGAACAAGTGAGTCCTAGGAGGCCTACAAGGTTAGCCAACCTGTAGAGTGTGGAAGCTTCAAGTGTTGTCAAACAAAATGTTAGAAGGCAGGGCGTTCAGTGGAGACCTCGCCAATTCCTCACTGTGTGGCTCACGCTTCACTTCTGTAGCGGAGTTCCCTCCTCGACAAAATGGGAACAATTATTCCTTCTCTGCCTGCTTCACAGGGTTGCTGTGAGGGTCAACTAAGACAGGGTGAAAGTCCTTGTGAACTGTCAGTCACTGGATAATATCTGAGGACTTCTGTTAGAAGCGCTGCGAGGTGGGGGGCATGGAAGATGGACCAGCCAGACTCAGTGCCTCCCAGATGAGTAGGGAAGGGAAGGTGCTGATGACATAACTGTGATGTTATCAGGACTAAGTTGTTTTACCTTTCAACAAATGCTTACTGAGCACCTAACATGTGCCAGGTACTCGGCTAGGTACTTTCCCAGACACTGTCTCGCTGGAACCTCACAACTTCCCCAAAGCTAAGTAATTTATCTCTATTCTAAAGGTGGGAGAGCTGAGGCAAAATAATTTGCAAAAGTCACACAGCTGTTAAGAATCCTCACTGGGAGTAAACTCCATCTTCTGGCAGACCCTCAACTGGCGTCTCCCCCCTGTGATGACGAACCAGAGACAGGAGAGATGGGGAAGCCTGAACAAATGAGTGGGGGTGGGGGCAGAGCCAGTGGTATTTACTAACCACTCGTCTGTACCCTTCCATTTCCCAGGTTCCTTGCAGTTAGGTGATCACATGACTAGTTCTGGCCAATGAAAGATAAGCTTAAGTGACAAGTGCCACTTTTGAGCTGATGTATGACAATTCTAGGAGTCCCTGGGTGACACAAACAGTTAAGTGCTCAACTATTAACAGAAAGATTGGTGGTTTGAACCCACCCAAAGGCACCTCAGAAGAAAGGCTGAGTGATCTGCTTCCAAAAGGTAAGCAAAACAACCAAACCCTTTGCATCAAGTTGATTCTGCCTCATAGCAACCCTACAGGACAGAGCAGAACTGCCTCATAGGGATTCCAAGGCTGTAATCTTTACAAAAGCAGATTGCCACATCTTTCTCCCGCAGAGCAGCTTGTGGGTTCGAACCACCGACCTTTTGGTAAACAGCCAAGTACTTAACCACTGCGCCACCTGAGCTCCTTTCCAAAAGGTCACAGCCTTGAACACTATGGGAGTACAGTTCTACTCTGAAACACATGGGGTTGCCATGAGTTGGGATCGACTTGATAGCAGTTGTTTTTTTTCTTTGTTTTGTTTTGTTTTTTATACACAATTCTCTTTTTCCCTGCTATGGCTAAAGTGGATGCCTCATATTCCAAAGGGTACTAGATGGTGCAGCCTCTGTCAGCCTGGGTCCCTAAGTAACTGTGGAGTAGAAGCAAACCCCTGCCAACACAGAATATGAGGTTAACACTTTGTTATACAGTGAGATTTCAGAGTTGTTGATTTCCACAGCAAAACCTGGCCCTTTCTGACTAATGCAGGAGAGTCCTGGGAAGGCTGAATGGAGCAGACAGCCTTGAACTGGAGGGTGGCTGGACATGAGGGATCCTAGGCTGAGAAAACACAATGCACAAAGGCACAGAGCTTGTATCAGCACGAGGTACTATTGTTGTTGGTTCCCTCAGGCCTTGAAGCGGGCCTTGCACCATACCTGGTGTTGATAATTGTTTGTTGAGTGAACCAAGAAACAAAGGAGTGAATGAAGAGGAACAGGATTATTCTATCTCCACCCAAAGGCTGGGTAAATACCCAGGATGCCATGGCCATGGGCGGGGCCTCCAAGGAACAGAACGTCCTGTTCCTGGTCACTAAGGCAAGGGTGGTGGGAGGCCTCACCTTCTGTCCTGCCCTTCTAGTCTGTTTCCTCAGAGATTCTGGGTAAGTACTCTGGGAACAAGCTGGCCAATGGATACAGGTCTTTAGACGTCACCAAGATCATCCACACTTCCCATCAGAGGGATTAATGGAGCTCACCTGTGAGTCCCCGTGTTCACTCGTTTGTGCATTCATTCATTCACTCACCAAAATGTGTACTGAGCACCTACTACGTACCAGGTACTAGGATACAGTGGTGAATAAGACAAGGTACCTGCCCCTCTCATGAAGCTTACATTCTAACAGGGAGCACAAGAAAAAACCAATAAACACCTAATAATAAAATTATTACAAACTATGATAAGAGCAAAGAAGGAAACAAACAGGGCCCTGGCATAAACATAACAGGCTGGTGGGACCCCTTTTTCAAGGCCTGATACCTATCCTCATTTCAAAGCTGAAAAATTAATGCTCAGCAGTGATCGCACCCCATGATCTCACAGGGTTCACCTTCCCAACACTCAGCTTTGACACCTCAAAGTCTTGTTGACATCTTCTGAATGAAGTCTTCTCCTTCAGCCTGGCCCTCAGGCCCTCCAAGGGGCTGCTCCAACCTTTCTTCCCAATGTGCCCCTTCACTCCGGGTGGGATGGGAGCACCGCGCTCTCCAAAGTCCTCTGTACCTCTGTGCCTATCCCCACGTCTCTCCTCACGCCATGTCTCCAGCCTGGATGCTCTGTCAACCCAAGTCCTTCCCAAAGTCACACAGGGTGGACCCCCTCCTCATATCAGTGGTCACTTGAATGTGTGCTGACATGACTGAGGCCACACACCTGTGACTGACACAGAAGGAGGGCCTAGGAGGGAGGAAGGAGACTTCAAGTTGTAACAGGTGACAGTGCCCAGATCCTGAGCAGCTCCTCTAGGAGCCTCAGTTTCTCCATCTGCCGAATGGTCACCAATTATAAGAGAATCTTTCCCTACCCCCAAATCCCTCAAGGCTAAGATGCCCTGCCCAGTATGGGTGACCATTATCAAAGAATCATACCAGTGACAACTTTTCAAGCACTTCCGATGCTCTAGGCATTGTACTCAGTACTTCATGTACACTCTCACTTAACACTCACAGCAATTCCAAAAGGGAGGTATTCCTAGCTCCGTGTTACTGATAAGGACAGTGAGGGACAGAGACATTAAGTGACGTGTCCAAGGTCATACAGTGATAAAGTCACCACTGGAACTAAAAAGCATGTAAATCTGAGGTCTGGCCTGGTCTAGGAAGGAAATCTGACTTTATTCTAATGGCACAGGGATGGTTTTTAAAAGGAAATTCAATCAGACAGGCAGGATGGAATGATGGTTAAGAGCATGGGCTTTGCGTCTAAGATACTCCACTGGTCCCACCTCGTCTGGAGCAAGGGAGAATAAAGAAAACCAAACACGCAAGGGAAAGATTAGTCCAAAGGGCTAATGGACCACAATGACCAAAGCCTCCACCAGACTGAGTCCAGCATAACTAGATGGTGCCTCGCTACCACCACCGACTGCTCTAACAGGGATCACAACAGAGGGTCCCGGACAGAGCTAAAGAAAAATGTAGAACAAAATTCTAACTCACAAAAAAAGACCAGGCTTACTGGTCTGACAGAGACTGGCGAAACCCCAAGAATATGGCCCTGGAAACCCTTTTAACTCAGTACTGAATTCACTCCTGAGGTTCACCCTTCAGCCAAAGAGTAGACAGGCCCATAAAACAAAATGAGACTAAATGGGCACACCAGCTCAGGGGCAAGTACGAGAAAGCAGGAGGGGACTGGAAAGCTGGTAATGGGGAACCAAGGTCGAGAAGGGGAGAGTGTTGACATGTCATAGGGTAAGCAACCCATGTCACAAAACAATATGTATACTGTTAATGAGAAACTAGTTTGTTCTTCATCTGAAATACAATAATAATAAAAAAAAAGAGCACGGGCTTTAGAACATGACAGATCTAGGTTCAAATCCCAATACCACCATTTACTGGCTAGATAACTTTGGGCAAAAAAAAAATCTTTTGAGGGCTGTTTGCCCCCCCTGTGAAGTGCGGATAACAGTCGTTCCCACCTTAGGGGGCCAGGGGCAGTAACTACAAGGAGTTGACCTCTGTTCCTTTCTTTTTCCTCACCCTGTAGGTGGAGAACAAAGGCAGAAGGACTGCTCTCCATCTGCTGACATCAGTGAGCCCTGAGAGTATCCCCAACGATGACATTTGCATTGCTCCCCTGTTTCCCAATTCCTTCATTCCTCTTCCTCTTCCCTTCCCACCACTTCCTTACCCTGTTCACCTCCCTGAGCAGGAAGCCCAAAGTCGGCCCACAACACCACCCTCAGAAGTCCCCATGGCTACCTCTGGATTCCCAAGAAGAGCCTCTCCCGGCATCCTCCCCGCGCCTGGGCCTCACCTGCAGGATGGAGGTGCGTTGCTCGTTCTTGTGCACCTTGGAGGCCAGCCGGTTGAACTCGAGGGCCATGCGGCCCAGATGGGTGAAGAGCTGGCTGTGGTCTGGCTCCTCGGCACACACGCTCAGAGTGGTCTCCAGCCGCTGCAGGTGCAGCATCAGGTTGCCGTCCTCGCGGGGCAGGGGGCCCAGCTCCTGCTTTGGGGGGGCATGGGTCCCTCTTCACTAAGGCCTGGGTAGGCACTGCCAGTCCATTCTCCCTGTGCTTCCCCATTCCTCATGATCAGTTTCCCGCTCTGGTCCCAGCTCAGCCCAGGGAAATTCTCCAGTTATGCAGGTTTCCTGTCTGGGGCTGACTCACAGGGCAGGACCCAGGGCTTCCAGGCCACTGTCTGGCTTAACAGCAGTGGGAGCCACCATCTTCCCACACTCTGGGCCTCACTCAGGGCTTGTGGGTAAATCACTCATCCCCTGGGCCTCAATGTCCTCATCTGCTACACGTACATACCCCTCTTCTCTCCCTTCTACTTCACAGGGTTCTTATGGGGATGAATAAACACAGGAAAGCAGTGAGCCCAGAAAAGGCAGAGTACTATATATACAGCACTACTTCTTTAGCTCAGGGATTCTTAACCGGAAAGCCACGCAGGGACCAAAACTGTCTGAATTTTATGTGTAAGTGGGTGTCTTCTGGGGAATGGCCCATGCATTCATCAGCTTCTGAGAGGGCCGAAGACTCAAAACAGGTTAAGAATCACGGCTCTAGAGACTTCAAAAATCCCCGTTTAGTAAACATATAAGTAAGGAAATGAGGCACAGCGGGGGCAAGGTAGTACACTCACTCTCCTCTGTCCAGAACGACTCCTCCTGAAGACACCGCCTTTGTTACGCCAACACGGTGCCCAAGGACCCGCGGTGGTGCCTCACACAGACTGTGTCAAGCCCAGCTCCCCTGCCTGGCATGTGAGGCCCCACAGCACCCGATCCCACCTGAGGAGGCATCTGGCTGGGCTCCCCACCTCCCCACCCCAGGCCTCCTCGAGCTTCGTCCCCCAGTGTCCTCTCTGCCTCTGCAAACCTTGTGCATCCTCCAGGCCCCACCCACATTTCACCTCCCCCAGGGGGCCTGCCCTCAAAATCTGTGGGAATCACAGGCCACCAGAGCTACGGGGGGCCTCACGGTTCAAGCTGGTAAACCGAGGTATAGGGAAGAAGGAACTTGCCCAGTCACCCACGAATCAGGCAGAGCTAGGGCTAGAACACAGGTTTCCTGACTCACGATCCAGTGCTCTGCCACACTGACCTCCCACTGTAGCAATGGAAGTGACCTCTAATCACAACTTGGCATTGAGCTAGTGCCCACTTAACATTGTTAGCACCTCATTCTATCAGGAAATAATGCTACTTATTCAATTCTGCATTTATTTCCCTGCTGCCTCTTTCCACACAGGCATCAAGGTGGCCAATGCTGCTCTGTAAAGCTCATGGATTATTTCACGTGTCTGATTTCTCCCACTGGCCTACAACCTCCCACAAGGCAGGGATGCTGTCTTCTCTTTGCTCAGCCTAGGCTAGGCATATTGGAGAGGCTAAGGAGGAAGGTATTAACCAGATAAAGTTACTGGTCCAAGGCCATAGAGAGACCTTCTAGCAGGGGGTCCTGCCTCCTCAGCCAGCTTCTCAGAGCCCTCAGGGACAGATCTCAGGAGACAAAACACAGAAAACCCTTCTAATACTCTGAGCTGCCTGGTGAGCTCAAGGCATGCTAGTCGTCACTGAAGGCTTGCTAGTATAATCTGGACAGCTACTTGACGGGGATACTGCTCTGTGGATTCAGAGCTACAAGAAGCAATCAGTGAGTACAAGGGCAATGTCTGCCACCTGAATCCTTTGTGGGATGAGGCAGTGGGGCTCCAAGGTATCAGAAAAGGGCTAGGCCATGTACTGCTTGACTAACAACAAAATATCTCCAAGAGGGGAGGGAGAAGGAGGAAAAGGCAGACTTTAAGACCTCAGAAAGATTCTCCAATAAGCCTGCCATTTTGAGAGGTAGCAGCAGAAGGAAGCTACAGTTGAGATAAAGGTGCAAGTGTGGTAAGGTGTGGAATGAGGATGCTGGGTGGACACCCAGAGCTGACAGTGTTTGTGTGTGCGCACACGTGTGTATAAGTAGAAGGTTTAACCTCCTACCTGCGTGCCCTGGAGGGGAGACTGAGAGGAACCGAGAGTCTGTACAAAAGGATAAATCACCTGCCTTAAACCACCCTGGGCCTTTCTGACCTCTTCTACTCCACTCAGGCCAGAAGCCTTGAGGCCCACAGGACTGAGTCACAGTGTGTGTGGAGGTGCCCGGTGCTCGGCAGAGGCCAACAGGGCTGGCAAAGTGCCCAGGCTTTCACAATGGCCAGGGGCCCGTTTGGCCTGAGTTGGGGAAGTCACCAGCCTGGGATTTGCATATGAAAGCGAGACGCACCCTCTCGTTCCAGCCCTCGTGTGTCCCAAATGACTCCAGGGTCCCCAAGGAATCTGAGTGGGCCCTGTGCCTCTCACACGGGCAGGACAGGACCCAGGGCCCTGCCCATCCACTCACCATTGTGTTCCTGGTGCTGCCACCACTCTCTGGTGGAGAATTCTGCTCCTCAGCAGGGACGACTTCAAATTCAGAGGAAGTGCCCTGTGAAGAAAGTGAGTTAGGGACTGCCTAAGAGAAAACACCTTGGTCTCTCCTCAGGAGACTGAAGCTGGGAGCAGGGAGGGGCAGAGAATGGAAGGACAGAAAACCTCTTCTTGTCCCCAGTTTGTCCCTGTGGCCTGCTCTGTGCAAAGGGGAGATGGCCTAGGCTGAGCTCACAGGGGACTTCACACATCACTTCATATGAGACCACAAAGCAAGGTCCCCACAGCCTGCTATAACTCACTGCATGATCTAAGGTCACGTCCCTTCTCTGCCCAGTTTCCTCATCTGTTAAACAGCGATCTTGGACTAACTGACTTTGAATTCCCTAACACTTTAGGACTGCATTTTCTTTAAAAAGACCTTGTACTTAGCATTTTCACAAACTCCATTATTTCCCAAGGCAACCCATGGGAGGGGTCAGAGGGTTTTGTCCCCTTTAGACAAATGAGGAAACTGAGGTCAAATTGTTAAGCAAATATATAAGGAGGGGATAAACCAAAGGACTGCAAACCCAGAGTTCTTGCTATTGCACCAGAACTATCTCACAGGCCCATGTCTCCAACTGGTCGCCTAGACAGCAGTTATGACGGCCACCACCAAGCATGGTCTTTTGCCGGCCTTGCCATCTCCCAGCCCCAGAGAACTGATCTGAGAAAAATCCCAGATACTTCAACAAATTTGGAGAGACTTTCTTAGGATACAGCCAAATCCTGAGTGGCCGAGGAATCCCAGACTTTTGTATCTCTACCACTCCAAGTAGAATTCACTGACTCTACAACCAACCGACAGGCTAAACTGGCAGCTGAATCTGGGATTCCTATTAAACCTGTTCTACAAAGACCATTTCAGCCTTCCCTAATCCCAGGAAGAGGCAGGATGGATGGGAGGAATTCTGTGTTCAGCTTCTAGTTGAGCCTCATGGCCTCCAAGAACCTAAGTCTGGGTGTTGGCCCTGCCCTTTGGACCCTAAAAAGTCTGCCTTTCACCTCCACATTTTCCCAGTTACCTGCATGACCTTGGAAAGTGCCCTTCTCTCTCTGGACTTATCTGCAGATTGAAGATGCTAAACTAGATGATCCTTTGGGTCCCCTCCAACCCTGGTGTTAGACTGAATTGTGTCCCCCCAAAATAGGTGTTCTAAATCTTAACCCCTATACCTATGGTTATAATCTCATTTGGGAAAGGGTTCTTTGTTATGTTAATGAGATAGTATTAGCGTTGGGTGTGTCGAGTCAATCTCTTTGAAGATATAAAGAGATTAAACAAGGAAGCAGAGATGGGGAAAGAGAAATGCCAAACCACATGAAGATCCCCCAGGAGCAGAAGCTCAAAAGAGGCAAGGATCTTCCCCCAAAGCAGACAGAGACAGAAAGCCTTCCCCTAAAGCTGGCACCCTGAATTCGTACTTCTAGCCTTCTAAACTGTGAGAAGACAAATTTCTGTTGGTTAAAGCCACCCATTTGTGGTATTTCTGTTATAGCAGCACTAGATAACTAAGACACCTAGGATACCAAGCGAAACTTCCCAAGCCACATCTAATGAAGACTGTTTCTGAGCCCTCTTTGAGAATGTGAGCTCCGTGTCATGTCCATCTCTTCTCCCAGCACTATGCACAGTCACTACATACTTAACATTATGCAGCTTAATAAACGGGAGGGATTCCTTTGCATATCAGGTCTTCCTGGTAAGCTTTAACCATGACCTTCATTTGAAAATAGGGAAACTGAGGCCCTAGAGAGATTGAGACTGACTTGCCCAATATCACCCACCAAGTCAGAACCCAGGTTGCTTGACCTCAACCCTCATTCTTCACATTCTTGTAGATCAGCAGGACCTTGAGGTCCAGGCAACCTGCAGCCATGATTCCAAATGCAACTTACACTGGATGGAGGTTTTGGGACCGGCTCTGGCTTGTCACTGGGGTGTGCACCGTCAGCGGGAGGTGCTGGGACATTTGTGTCCTTTCCTAAAGAATCAAGAGAGAAAGGACGAGGATGAGCAGCAGGCTACGAGGAGAAGCCCACATACCGCCCCCTTAGGAGAGCCCTGGCCAGAAGAGTTCCCAGACAGTTTCCCACAAGAGTCTGGGAAAATGGAAGGTGGTCCCACCAGGGCCTGGAAGGATGACTGGCCCTTGATGATGGGAACAGAAAGACTTCTTCCCTGGACTTACTGGGAAAATCCAAAGTGGCCACTGTTCCTTGCTACCTTGGACCTGCCTCAACGATAAGGGTGATGATTTACAATTTACAAAGTGTTTTTTATCTCTTATTTCAGCCAGTTCTTGTGACAGCCCTGTACCCCCAGTTTAAAGGTAAAGAAACTGAGGTTTGGGATGGTCACCAGCTTGCCCACAATTACACGACCAGAAATTGTAAAACCTATTCTCAAATTCAGCTCTCCCTCCCTGACTTCCTGGGGCTCTTGTCACAGGGAGCCCCTTGAGGGGAGCTCCACATTTCACTCTCAGAGTGGGCCTGGTACCCAGCAGGGACGCTGCTGAATGGACAGGTGGAGGCTGGACATACCCATCAACTGCAGCATAGTGGGACTCTGAGATCATTCCTGACCTCCACCTATCCGTTGAGCAAAGGTAACCACCAGCCAAATGGAAGGCTGTCCACCATGTGGCCTGGGCCAAGACCATAAGTGGGGCTAGAGCACGAAGCATCTGAGCTCCATGGGTGGGGACCTCTTTTTCCCTCGTCCCAGACCTTGCCCTAGACTTGCAGACATGCCAGAGTAAGTGCACAACGGCCACACACAGGACTTTAACCCTTAGTCACAGCCAATGCTTTCCTTTACTATGAAGTGTATGTGACATTACATCTGAAATACACTGTGGTGGGATAACAGGCAAGTCCAGAGTCTTCCCCAGGCCTCAGCCACCCCAATTGTAAAATGGAAGGTGGGGCTGGACCAGAGAGCTTTCAACGGAGTGGCTGAAAGTAGCTGCCTGGAGCACTATACCTGGCACACATTAGTTGCTCATTAACTATTTGTTGAATAATATGCTGCTAAAGGTCCTGCGGCCACATCAGGGCTGAGTGGATTGTGATCCATTAGTTATGTCAGCCAGGGCCTCAGGGGTAGCAAGTCACCAGCCACTTTTGGACAAGATTATTTTGAAGTCCCTTCCAAATCTGACTTTCTGAGGGATGCTGTAGCCAAAAAAAATGAATGGGAGGAGGTCTGTGGCCTAAGGGTAAACAAGGGAGCTGTGGGTTTCAGAATAAGAACGAGGTCCACTGTTAAGGGTTTAGGCAGTTTGGGGGCATAGGGAAAGGTTCCCCTTGTACCTGTGAGCTCAGCCAGGTGATCAAACGAGGCCAAGGAGGAAGAGGGTTGCTGGAGCAGCTCACTGTCCTTGACCAGCTCCTCTGCCTTCTGCCGGAGTCTGGACGCTTCCATCTGTGATTCCTCCAAAAGCTCCCCTGGAGAGACAATGGGGGAAGGGAGGAGCAAAAAGGATTTTCTTAACTCTACCATGCCCTGAAGCCTGCTTCTGCCGAGCTTCAGAGGCTTCAGGCCCTGGACTTCGCTCCTACCATTGCTTTGAGGGCTGAGTGGTATAAGTACCATTCCTACTCACCACTAGAAGCAAGTCAGAGAAAGAAAATGAAAAAAAAAAAAAACAAAACCCTGTTGCCATACTGAGTCGATTCCAACTCATAGCGACCCTGTAGGACAGAGTAGAACTGCCCCATAGGGTCTCCAAAGAGGGCCTGGTGCATTCTAACTGCCGATCTTTTGGTTAGCAGTCGTAGCTCTTAACCACTGCGCCACCAGGGTTTCCAGAGAAAGGAAGAGGGACCACCAATTGGGGAAAATAGGATTGGTGAGAATCTAGGGAAAACTGGCCCCTGGCACCCTTTCCCTGCCCCACTCCTTCCATACCCAGCCATGGAGCTCTACAGAAAGCCAGGGGCTCTCTTGAGCCTACCAACAGGGCACCTGGGGGCTACCCACGGCCTAAGTCCCCAGAGTCAGGGGGTGTCTAAGGGGTGGAAACCCTGGATGATGCCAGCCACCCAGGAGTGAATTGCTTCAATCCCTCTAGGCCTCAATTTTCCTTCTCCAGCCAGTGGAGAAGGAGAACCCCGCCCCCCAACTCCAATCTGTGGTCCCAAGCAGTGATCTGTCAAGCAAGGAGAAAGCATTTTGAAAATCAGGAACTATGCTATTCCCCAAAGCCTGAGACCAGAGAAGGTAGCAGGAAGGCAGACAGTGTTAGCAGTTTGGACAAAAGAGAGACCCTGTCTGGATGGGAAATCAACAGAAACCTCGCATGGGGAGGAGATGGCCTCTGAACTGGGGGCTGATGGGTGGGGATGATGCAGTCATGTGGAGGTGGGTGAGGTTGTGCTAGGCAGTGGGGACAGCTCAAGCAAAAAGCCAGAAGAGAAATCAAGGGGGCCTACTCCCATCTCGCTTCAAGCCAGGCTCTGCTCCCTGCTCCCTACCCTACTGCCTGGGGGCCCATGTCCTGGCTCCCTTGGTGACACCAGCCCTCCACATTTCTTGCTGCCTCTGGAAGATGAAGACCTTCTGGTTCCATGCCCACAAACCAGGCCTTCTAGTTTTCTCTCCCCCACTTATCTCCTCCTCCTCAGTCCCGCAAGGCACCCTGTGTCCTGTCATCATGGCTCTGGGGAATACTGTCACCAGTGCTGGGCAGGAGGGCAAAGGATGGCTTAGGGAGGTATGCCAGCCCAGGCTGCAGGGAGGGGGCTCGCAGGGAGGGTGCAGGGTCTGCTTTACCTAACATCTTTATCCCTTGCATTTTTTCCTTCAGCCGGGAATTCTCCTCCACTAGGCGCTCAAAAGCTGCGGATGCCTCTCCTGGAGGCGCGCCGCCCCCAGGGTCGTAGATCCGGTAGGGTCCTCTCCCTTCCATGGGGGTGGCTCAGCCCCTGCCGTGGTGCCCGCCTGGCTGTAAGGACAACAGCAGTATATCAGGGGGCTGGCCAGGCCATTCAGGCATCCTCTCTGGGCAAGCTCTAGTCTGTCAGTGCCTCAGAAGGCAGTCCTCATAACCCAGAATGGAACACAGCAGTCCAGGCTTTGATCTGGACACTCAGCCTCTGTTAATACAACCTTAGATGGCATCAGTTTGTTGTAGCAGCCTCACTGCATTGCTGGTTCTTTTGGAACAGCAATCAACTGTGAGGTGCAATGTGGGGTACAATGAAGAGCACTGGGTTGGAGTCAAAACACTGGAGCTCAAGTCCTGTCTGTGGGGTCCAGAAAGACAGGGACCCTGCCTGTTCTGCTCATCACTGAATCTCTAGTGCGTGGCCCAGAATTAGCTATGAAGAAGATGCCCAACAAACACTTACCAAATGAATGAATGGCCTAGCCATTAACTCACTGAGGGACCTTGGACAGCCCCTTCCGCAATCTGAGAATTCAGTCTTCCCATTTGTAAAACGAAAGTCTTAAGCTAAATCAGTGATCTCTAAAGTGAAGTGCTTGCCTCCTAAGGAATAAGCAACTTGATCCAATCCAGAGTTCCATCTATATTTACATTATTTTCTTTAAAAATAAGAAGAAAAAAGCCTAATATTTAATATATGAATTGATATGTTACCCTCCTGTCAGCCTCATATCATAGATGATCTGTCTCTTCCAGTTCTAATGAGCAGAAGAATTTTCCATCAAACTCTTACCTACTTGTACAGCAGATGTTTTATATTAATCTGTTCACTTTCATTGCTTTATTTCATTTGAAACCACCTGCAAAGTGATTTCAGAATCCTAGTTCTGTGACCCAATAGAGCGACTCTCTTTCCTATCATTCGTTCATTCATCCATCCAACAATTATTTATTGAGAATCTACTCTGTGCCGGGTACTAGTCTGGGTGCTGGGGAATTATCAGCAAACAAAACAGACAGAAATCCCTCATGGAGCATTTCCCCATTAGTGGGAAGAGAGGTGGTAAGCAGATGGATGGATTGGATGGATGGATGGATGGATGGATGGATGGATGGATGGATGGATGGATGGATGGATGGGATGGAGGGAGGGAGGGAGGGAGGGAGGGAGGGAGGCAGGGATGGATGGATGGACAAGGAAAAGAGGATGGTATTTCAAGTGGTAAAAAAGGCTATGGACAAAAAAAGTCTGTGGAGGATAAGCAGTACCAGAGAGAGGTGGGGACTTTAATTTTAAATAGCCCTCTCAGGAAAGGCTTCAGGGAGAAGGAGCTGACGGAGTTAGCCATGCAGACATCTGGAGGAAGAATATTCCAGGAAGAGAGAACAGTAAACGCAAAGGACCTGAGGCTGAAAAACTGTCCCAGCTTGCAGCCCTACAAACAGCTCACCAACATGAAAGAGCTCCAAAGGCCTCCACCTGGGGCCCTCAGGACTTGGGGACGGAAACCTCCTTCAAGGCGAAAACTGTCAGGAATCCCCAAAGGCCGCAAACTCATACAGTGCTTGATGAAAGAAAAGGGCTGAGAATGATTAATAGTAACAGCTATCATTCATTAGTCATCTATGTGCCAGGCACTAACTGCTTCAGATGCATTCATTCTCTCAGCTAAGCTGCACAACTCTTAAACATACTAATACCATCCTCACTTACAGGGGAAGAAACTTAGGCTCAGAGAGGTTAAGTAACTCAGTCACAATTATTTATTGTGAAAGACAAGACGCAAATCTGGCTCTGCCTGACTGTGAAGACTGAGACTTGAACCCCGGCTACACTCACACACCGTGACACAAGGCCCCGTCACTCAGGCCAGATGGGCGAGTCCATATGGAGAGTAACACTGGGCTACCAGGTAACTTCTGGGCTGTTTCCCCTGCCCTGCAGCATAAGAAATAACAAAGATTTTGATTATCAAAATCCATGTTGTCCCATGATAACAAGACAGTCTATGTTACTATGGGACAGCACAGACCAGAAAGAAAAACAAAGTTCTAGCAAGTGGGTCCCTTCCCCTCCAAAGACAAGATGAACACACACTGCGGGAGGCACCCACACACTGCTGGGCTCTGCTCAGGCAAAGGCCAGCTGCCCACACGCCCAACAGAAAAGTCATCACTCAGCTTAGGAGTGACTTGTTTTGAACTTAAAAGGTCAATGTTACCCAGCAGAGCAATAAAACCCTGATGTGTTCATTGAATTAAAGAGATAGTGTGGGTAAAGCACTTAGCACAATGCCTGGCATACAGTAAGGTGTTCATAAATGTTTGCAGACTTGGAGGGGGGCTTCCTGTGTGCTCCTCCTTCAGCTCATCAAAGCACCTCCCACCCTGTATGGGATATATCTGACTGGTGTGAGCATTTTCTCACTGACTGTGAGCTTCCTGCAGGCAGGAGCATGCTTGACTTGTCTCTGGGTTCCTGTCACTAGCACAGGTCCGGTGCTTGGAAGGTGACCCATTATCGAACGCTGAATGATTTCACAAACTGGGGGAGGTTGAGAGCTGGGAGGGGCCGTAGCCACCTTTAGTGATCAAGTAGTAGCCAGCAGTCTGGTTACTGTTCACTGCTCTAAAACAAACAAGGTGCCATCAAGTTGATTCTGACTCAGAGCAACCCCACGTGTGTCAAAACAGAACTGTGCTCCATAGGATTTTCAAGGGCTGATATTTTGGAAGTAGATCACCAAGGCTTTCTTCCGAGGTACCTTTGGGTGGACTCGAATAGCTAACCTTTCAGTTAGCAGCTAAGCACTTAACCATCGGCACCACCCAGGGATTTGTTCACTGTTCTACGCTTCCCCTAAATGGAACTCACAGTTGACATCACATGATGATTTCGGTCATTCTTTTACCCCATGTCTGACTTACTCATTAGATTAGAAGCTCCATGAGAGCAGCAACCGAGTCCATCTTCTTTACTGAGGTACATTCAGAGAGGAGGCCAAAAAAACCTCTAGTTCAGAGCAGAAAGACTCAAAAGACCAGAGGAGCCCTCAGCTCTGCCTCTGCCTCCCAGAGGCCACATTCAAACATCAGGGACAGAGAGCCTGACCACGACCCAGACCAGAGGTGCTGTGGAAAGCCATGTATTTCTAGAATCAGGGCCGGACAGACATGCTCTTAGATACGCCCAGACGTAAGGCCAAGCCACAGAGCAGGATGCAGGACCCAGGAACGGAAACCTCGATCTCTACGTCTCCTAGCCATGCCACCACACTCAGTAGGCCTCAGCACTGGGTAGGCAGCAGGGGCTTGTGGAAGCAGAAAAGAGGGTAGACAGGGCTGTTCTCCCCTACTCCAGCCTTGGTGGGCAGAGCTGGGAAGGGGCACAGGCTGCCAGGCCATGGGCACAGGGAACCCAGCAGTAATAGCTACCGTGAGAAAACCCTCTCTGGAGGTCAGAAGTGCCACCCAACGGGGGGCTGGCACTCGGGGAGAAAGAAACACAAAGAGAAACAGGGAATTTCCACGGCTGCTGACCTCATGCCCAGATGGTCAGCAGCACGGCAGTTCCAGGATGACTGAAGGGCAGGCAGAACTCTCTTCCTGGTCATTGTGGCTTTTTCACCCTCTCCTGGACAGGGAATACATTCAGAGGATGACAGGGCTGGAAGGGACTCTCCGAGGGTAACGAGCAGGTCCCACATCCCCGAGTGGGACAGACTCGCCCAGAGCCACACAGCGCACCAGGGCTGCATCAGCCACGGAGCCCAAGCCTCCTGCCTGCCAGCCAGCAGCACTTATCCCCCTACACAACATGCAGGAGAGCTACTCACAACCTATCCTCCTCCCCTGCTGTGTGCAGAAAGGGACAAAGGGGCCCTGGCCCTAGCCTTGCATGGTGTGGTATCTGGAGTTCAGAGCCCAGGAGCCCTTGGCATTAGCTAATCTGATCCCCCTCACCAGCAGCAGCAGAGCACGGAGGCGTGGCCCAGAGCAGCAAAGGCCAAGATCACACAAAAAGTCAGGATGGAGCTAGGGCCGGAAGTGCCCTGCTCTCTCTCCATTCTCCCCTCTGACCCCACCCATCTGCGATGCCATTGCAAAACAAAGGGGCCCCTTTCCACCTCTTTATGGAGTCTGGCTCCAGATTTCAGATCTACCTGGGCCCAGTTCGAGAAGCTACAAATCAGCAGGTCACCCACCAGCTGTGGGACACCACCTCCCTTGTCAAAAACAAACAGACGGTGAAAAGGCAGCCAGCTTAGAGCTTCTTCCAAAACAAGACCTCAGCTGAGTGGGGGGAAGCTCCCACAGTCTGCCCCGGAGGGGCCCTGGGGCTGCCCGCCGGAACCAGAAAGGCCTGTCTGGGGGCAGAAAGAGGCCTAGGCAGATGGCAGGTCAGGCGGCGACCACAGAGCGTGTAGATGGAAGTGAAGCTATTGAAACTGAAGGAGCCACCAGCCCAGAGAGAGGATGCAGCGGCCGGAGAGCAGCTGAGGGGGGTAAAGGGGCAGAGCATGGGCCCAAATAGCAGCCTCTGTCCAAGAATAGGGTTGAAAAAAAGCCAGATTCAGAATTAAATTTAAATTCCAGCTTCCACACTGAAATGCTTCGCCCGTCTAAGACTGTCATGCCATAAGCCATGTGCTGGTGGTGGGGAGGAGGCTTCCCAGGACCCCAAAATGATATCAATGTGCATAATTTGAAAAATCCTTGGTTTCCCAAGTATTGTGTTCCCCTCTGATTGTCACAACAGCCCTAGTCAGGGACGGATTACCCAACAAGCAAGGTACTACACAGGGGCTAACCGTGTTTACTTACTCATTTGTAGTGCACAATTTCACCTGTTTTTCACCACATCTTTGATATGAAACTCACGTGAAATGGTTCAGTACAGATTAGTAAGTAAACACAGTTAAACCTGTGTGCACCATACTTACTGGTTAATCCGCCCCTGCCTGGAAGGATGGCAGGGTTGATATAGGTTTGACAGATGAGGAAATTGAGGCCCAGCTCAGTGGCCTAATCAGCACAATTTAATGCTGCTGGTCATCCTGGGGCCTGCGACCCTAGAGGAAGTGATGTTCTCCCTGCCTCAGGGAGGAAAGCCGTGGCAGATCTCTGGTGCTGGGATTGGCAGGCAAGGCGACTGCTGTCTACCTTCCCCAGGAGAGGCAGGGGTTGCCAGGGATGCTGGGGGGTGGGGGTGGCAGAGACATGAAGGGAAGGGATCTCCAGCAAAGAGCACAGAAGAGGAGGTCAGAGGGGCCTGTCCTAGTGTCTACTCTTGTCGGCTGTCCGTGGGTGGCCATAAGCAAGTCCAGTCCATTCTCTGAATTTCAGTCTCCCCATGTGTACAGAGAGGACCATGGACTAGACAGAAACTGGGTGATGTCTTAACACTGGCGGAAGGTTTGAAGGAGAGCCACACCTTGAAAGCCAGCAGCAGGTCAAGAGAAGACAGGAGACCCAACATACTGGAGATAATACAGCCATGGAGGCAGAAAGAAAGGGTCTCATCAGGGCTGGGGACTAGGGAGGGGCAAACAAGGTGCCCAGGGTGCAAGTGTGCAGCCCTGAGAGTAAGCACCTCCTTCAGTGCTGTGCCTGAGGTCTCACCAGCACTTGCCTCACCCTAGTACCAGCCTTGACCAACACCTGTAGGCCAGGAGACACTGGGCTAGTCACTCACCTTTTCTGAGCCTCAGTTGTCTCATCTGTAAAATAGAAATAATAACAGAACCTACCTGATAAGGTTGGTGTAAGATTAAAGTACTCAAATGAAATATGCCTATGCGTTAGAAGGGAGTTCTCACTTTCTACTTTACATGTTCTTATTATTTAATTTGATGGGCACTGGTGGTTCAGTAGTAGAACTCCTGCCTTCCATGAGGGAGACCTGGGTTCAATTCCTAGCCAATGTACCTCATGCAAAGCCACCACCTGTCAGTGGAGGCTTGCGTGTTGTTATGATGCTGAACAGGTTTCAGCAGGGCTTCCAGACTAAGACAGACTAGGAAGAAAGGCCTGGCAATCTATGTCCAAAAATTAGTCAATGAAAATCCTATGGATCATAACTGCCTTATACACAACTGATCATACAGTTGGCTCAGGATCGGGCAGCACTTCGTTCGGTTGTGCACGGGGTTGCCATGAGTTGGGGGCTGAGACATGACAGCAGTCAACACCAACATTATTTGATTTAACAAGAATCATCTTTTAGTTTTATAATAAAATCTCCAAAATAATGGTAAAGTGTATTATACCTAGCTCAGTACCTCACACACAGTAGGTGTTTAGTAAAAGGCTGAGGTGGCCCCACAACTGTGCCCAGTTAATTTAAAGGCCAACGCTTCTCCGCCATAAATTCCCTTTTTAACGGAGTATTCTAGGTTCCTCTGTCAGCTCAGTATGCTAGGTCATGGCTTCCACTTAATTTCTAACAACTTGCAAATAACCGTTTGACTGCTGGCCCAGTTAAGAAGGGTCACCGGGAAGAACACCCATAGCTAGTGGAGATGTAGCTACAAGAAGCCTATGAACCAAGGCACCATGCTCATGAAAGACCTGGAATCATCTGAGCCTCATTTCCCTCAACTACAAAACGGGACCATTGTCATTCCAACCAGGGATAAGAGGAAGCGAGGCATCATGACAGCAACTTGCAAACTAGGCAAAACGCTGTCCACAGTCGACTGTTTTGATGATCTCCAGTCCTCCCCACCCATTTCAAGGTCAGGGAAACTCTTGTCCCAGGATCACCCATCAAGGACCAGACTGCGCCCTCCTGACGGCCGCTGGGCTCACACATCAGTGAGGACATGAGGACACGGCACCTACTCAAGTGGGCAGTCAAGGAGTCCACACTGGGCAGCCTCACCAAGGAGGAGGCAAGGACTTAACAGTCTCTGTGATTAAATCGTCAACGAAGAGGCTGTAGGTATAAAGTTTAGCAGAAAGAACTGGGGCTCAGGAATCCTGGGTTCTACTCTTGACCCTGACCCACAAGGTACACCAGGGTCCTCCCCTCACTAGGCCTCAGTTTCTTAAAATGTGAGGGTTTTAACAATAAAAATACTATAACATGAGGGTTGGGCTAGACAATCTTTAAGGCCCCTTTTAGTTCTAATACTCTAGAATTTGCAAGTTATCATCACCCCCTTCTGTAACCTTCTGACCTTAAGAAGGCTACAATCCATCCTAACACCCAGGTGGACTTCCTGGACCATTAGCCCTCCCACAAGGGCCACCAGTGGTGCTGTCATCTCCCCAAGAGTGGTTAAAGACCCTCGGTGGACATGCACAGTCCTTTGCCCCGTCCTTACCTCCTCCAGCCAAGCCTGAGGACTCTGTGTCCCTCAAACATGGCACATGCCTTCCCTGTACCCTTCCTCTTCCCCCCTCCCCTCACTCACCCACAATGGGAGCCCCACTGCCAAGCCACTTAGCCTCCAGGAAGCAAGCAATACCCCACCTGCCAAACACCAGAGCCAGATTTCATCCTGGGGGTAGGGTGGAGGGTTATCAGCTGGCTAAAACCTCTGCAAAGAGGACTACCAAGCCCACTGCCATCCAGGAGATTAGCAAAGACTAAGGAGCATCTAACTAAAGCCAGAGAGGAGCAGACCGTTGTTAAACACTATCACCTGCCAGGCACTGGGTGCATCATTATGCACAGTACCTCATCTTCTCTTCACCTCACTATAATGAAAGTTATCACCCCCGCTTTCCAGAAAGAAAACCAACCCTCTCAGCTAGATAGCATTATTCCTATTGTTGAGATGAGGAAACAGACTCAGAGAGGTTAAGTCACTTGCCTAAGGACTCACAGCTGGTCAGTGGCAGAACAAATAATTCAGCCTAGATCTGGCAGACTCTAACACTCTTTCCACTGCCCTGCCCTGCCCTGCCCTGTGAAGAAGGGGGCTGAACTCGGGGGTGGAAACCACTCCTGCTGCTCTGCTACCAGGAACATGCCCCCAAGTTCCCAGCCCCTGCCTTCAGTGTCTATGACTTTGCACAAAACCAAACCCCAGGATGCCCCTGGTCACCGCAGTCCCCAGGGCTAAGATCTCAGGCTGCAAGCAAGCTCAGGGGTAGTTCAGTCCTGTGTTTGTCCAGGCCAAGAGGGGTTATGAGACACCCCAAGGAGCATGCGTTATTCTGTGACTTTTTTAAGAGGGATTAAAAAAAAAAAAAAAAACTCAAGTGGTTTGACAAGGTCAGAACAACAGGGAGGACAAGACAGGCTGGCACCACACAAGGCTAGAGGACTGTGGGCAGGGGCTGAGAACCTCCTTATTATGTACTTATCAGGATTTGATTTTAAAAAAAAAATGAAAGTCCACGGGCAAGTTTTCTAGTTCAGGAATTCGGTGGGTGGAAGGCTGGCAACTGTGGAGAGCTTCAACCCGGAACGTGCCAGAAAGGATCTAGCTCAGGAAGCCAGGAACCGGAATGCCAGACCCTAGATAACCACCCTCAGGAGTAAGCAAGGGAAAGCAAGTGCCTCCACCCCACTGCCTCCAGGGCCCCCACACCCAGCAGTACACCCGCCTTGCTGACGAGGAAGCCACACCTAACAGGGGAGAACGTGGCTCAGGTTCACACAGTTCCCAAATCCACAAAGCAGAACCCAGACATGGGCACCACAACACTCGTCCAATCCCTGAACTCCCCGGCTGACAACAGCCCCCTAAGAAGAGCTGAGAAGCCATCCCCAACAACCCCTAATCCACTGGCCTTCACCCTATGCACATCTCTCAGCTCCTAGGATCCAGAGGTAGAATATACTCCATGCTTAAAGGCCAGCTTCTCTCCCAGCAGCTGGTCCTCACTTAGCCCAGGAGGAGATGTCTCAACTGTCAGCTGGGGGGAGGACGAAGGGTGCTTGGCCCAACCTTGGGACACGAGGGATAAGGGGACTGACTGTCCTGTTTCCCACAGTCCCCAACATGCCCGGAGCTGGTTTATCCAACACTGGTCCCTGTAACTATCCCCTCCAACAGGGAAGATGCCAAGTTTTGAGAATCCCCCTTATAACAAAATATGTTGGCAAGAGGCTTTAACGATTCAGATCTTGGCTCCGCTCCCTCACCGGTGACCCTGAGCAGGTCTCACTCTCCTTGTTTCTCCCCATGGAAATGTTGTGAGAATCAACTAGGAACCACAGAACTCTATAAACCTTAAGGTGCTACCCAAACAGGAGAGATGGTTAAAGGGCCAGGAAGGGACCAGCTGCACGGGGGGAGACTACACAGATCAAAGCCAAAAAGATGCCTTGTTTGTAACAGCAAAGGTCTGGAAGCTTCCTAAATGAAGAATGAAGTGAATAAATACATTGTAGCAAGTTTACACCAACGAATATTACACTGCAGTGAAAATGCATGAACTAGAGCTAGAGATAAAAACATGGCTGAATCTCACAAATACGAAGCAAAGCGAGAAGACTGCATAAGAATACTGACAGTATGATAGCATCTAAACAGCATTTTAAAACATACAAAGCAATACTACATGTTGTTTAAGGATGCCTGCATTTATAATAAAACTATAAAGAAATGCAAAAGAATAATAAATGCTATATTCCAAACACTTGTTACTTCTGGAGGGGAGGAAGTGATCAGGGAGAAATTTCAGGTGTCTTAAACCAGATGTGGGGGTGCCCAGGTGTCTGTGTGTTACCCTCAATATCTGAACGATTCTCTAATATTTGGTGAAGGTCCATGTTGCCTTCTTTTTCCAGAGGTTGGGATCAGCCAGGGATGGCACATGCAGAGGCAGAAGAGGGCAGGGAGGAAGCACTGACAATGCTGTGTGAAGGCAAAGGCAGGCCCGTCAGCGGTCTGAGGGCCAGTGGAAAGCAGAGCAAGCACCCTCGAGAGAGGGTAGAGACCAAACCAAAGGCCCCTGACTCATAGGGCACCCCCATGCCACCCTAAAAATACCAGCCCTGACCCCTGAGCATGACGCTTTGGTGACACAACACCCACAGCACCCCACACACATAAACACACACACAGATACACACGCACGCACCCACATATCTGCCTCGGACACCCAGTCTGCTCTCAGGCTTGTCCACTTCGTAAGTGCTCAAAGACACAGAGCTCCTGCCTCTCAAGGAACAGCCTCATGGTGAGGTCCTTGGAGGGGGACAGCCCTCAGACAGAGCCAGCTTCTCAGGCCAGTCATAAACTCCTATCCAAAGAGTGACTGTCCTGGGTCAGTCATTGAGAAAAACATCAGAACTTCCTGCAACTGGCTATGGTGGCTGCCAAGGCCTGACTCTAGGGGTTGGGGCGCTAGCGCCCCCGCAGAGCAAGGGGAGTTGCTCCCTGCTTCCCTGTGCCTTCCCTCTGGCAACTCTCTGAGGGCCCCTAGCTACCGTCCCTGCAAAGTGGTTCATGGTCAGGAGGGGCAGACTCTGCAGCGAGATGCCTCAGGGAGACGGGGTGCAGCAGCAGCAGTGAGAAGCCAGGAGGGTGGGAACAGAAAGGCCTGGCCCAGAGGGAAGAGCTTGGGAACCGCTGGAGCCAAAGAGAGGGCAGGCAGTCACTGAGTTACAGAGGCATGAGAGCCGGAAGAGAATGCCCTAAGATGCCAGCCAGTGCAACTCCTTCATCTTCCAGCTTAAGAACCAAAGCTGGTGAAGGCATGAGACTTGCCCAAGGTCCCACGAATAGCAGTGACACAGGGGATGCAAACCCGGGTCTTCTGAAGGCCAGTGTGCACTCTCTTCACCACCACACCACTGTCCCTCAAAGCAGTCTTGAGGAGAATAGACATGTATGAGCTGAGGGAAAAACAATGAAGTAAGAAAAGAGGGACCCTCTGACTCTGGGGGGCACGGAGGGCAACCAGAGGCTGAACGATCACTTGCCGGGGGGCTAGGTGCCGTTGAGGGAATTGAGGCCAGATGTACCCTGAGGCCCTCCCTCATATGAGCTTCCACTATTCCAAACAAGGACGGAGAGATGTTTGCGACAAAGCAAAAGATGACCAATACAGAGAAGATGCAGCACTGGGGAGTGGTAGAAGGTTGAAGGCAAGTTCTCCAGAAACAAAGAAAGTCAGGTCATCCGAACCATCTCCTACTGAACACCCTTTGCTATCCTCATTAGTATTATCACTAATAATAGCAGCAGCTGGCACTTACTGAGCGCCTACACCATGCCAGCCCTGTGCTCAGTACTTGATGCTCACTGTCTCATTATTTGCATCAATGTAGAAGGTGGCACTGACATTACATCGAGCTTACAGCTGAGGAAGCAGAGGCCTGGAGAGCGGCAGAGGCAGCACCCACCCAGGTCTGCCCAACGCCAATGCACCATACCAGTGGTTTTCAAAGAAGCAACCTCCAGACTAGCAGCATCAGCATCACCTCGAAGCCCTGGGGGCACAGCCCATCAAGCTGTGTTTAACAAGGCCCCCCAGGTGACTGTGATGCATGCTCAAGCTTGAGACCAAGGCTCTAATGATTTCCCACTGCTGTCAACAGGGAAACACTGCTATTCAAAACCTTTTGGAAGGGTTCTGGACAGAGCTGGAGAAGGATATAGGACAAAATTCTAACAAAAAAAAAAGACCAGATTTTACTGGCCTGAAAGTGACTGGAGAAATCCTGAGAGTATGGCCCCCAGACACCCTTTTAGTTCAGTAGTGAAGTCACTTCCAAGGTTCACCGTTCAGCCGGGGATTGGACAGCCCCATAAAACAAAATGGGACTAATGCAGCACAGCAGTCCAGGGACAAGGACTAGAAGGCAGAAGTGGACAGGAAAGCTGGTGATAGGGAACCCAAGGTTGAGTAAGGATAGTGTTGACATGTAGTGTGGTTGTTAACCATTGTCATAGGGCAACATGTGTACTAACTGTTTAATGAGAAACTATTTTGTTCTGTAAACCTTCATCTAAAGTGAGAATAGGAGCACAACTGGAAGAACGTAATCAATGTCACCGAACTGTGCACGTAGAGATTTTTGAAATGGTGTATCTTTGGCTATGTATATTTTCACCAAAAAAAAAAGGTTGAGAAGGGAGTGGGTTGACATGCCATGGGGTTGTTAACCAATGTCATAAAACAATATGGGTACTGACTGTTTAATGAGAAACTGTTTGTTCTGTAAACCTTCACCTAAAGTAAAATAAAAACAAAAAAAAACAAAAAACCTTTTAGAGTCTTTCCAGCCCAGCTGATCAGCTTCCCCAGTCCAACAGAGCCTCACCCCAAATCCTCTGCCCAGTCTACTAAATTCCAGAAGACTTGCAGGCTCTGCTCAACGTCTCATCTTTCTAGGGCCTGGCCTTGAAGTCGCCCCTCCAGAAGTTCTCACCACCACCATCACCTGGTGCCTCCCAATCGCTCTGCCCTCCTGCCACAGTTACTGCTGGGCAGACTCATCTGGCACCTGCTGGGCATCAAGGCCTTTTAGGTAGAGCTCACAGCACATTTCTCCATGTCTGACGGCAAGTTCCTGGAGGGCATAGCCAGTTCCCTCTGCACCTATGTACCTTCTGCACAAGAAGCCATCAGGAAAAACCATGCCGGGGAGAGACAGCAGGCTCTGGTTCTCATGCTGACTCTCACAACACCCTGGGACAATCGCTTCCCATCCCTAGGCCTCAGTTTCCTCATCTGTTAGATGCACCATTATTCTAGCTTCTTCTATTTGGCTCATTCACTCAACAAACCCTGGACCTTACTCCAGACCCTCATCTCCATTATTATGGGTACACACATGAGGACTAAAGAGGTCCCTGCTCTCATCCTTATATTCTAGGAAAAGACAATCAACAAACGCACACTGATAACCATGTGCCAGATCCTAAATTCTTTACATATATTTTGTCATTCAAAAATAAGCAAAATTATTTCAGAGCATGATAAATACTATGCAAAAAAATGAAACAGTAATGTGACAGAAAGTGAAAAAAGGGGCTACTTTGCATAGGAGGGCCAGGGAAGGCCCCTCTGAAGAGGTGACATTTGAGCTGAGACTTGAGAGATAAGGAGGAACCAGACATGGGGAAAAGTGGTCAGAAGGAACAGCAGACACAAAGGCTGTGAGGCTAGAACAAGCTTGGAATGCTGGGGGGTGGGGGAAGCAGGGGGCGTGGCTAAATCACAGTGAGCCCAGGAGTAAAACTGGTAACCAGTGGGTCGGAGAGGGAGGCAGACAACCTCCTACAATTCTGTGGTGCTCAGATCAGGCCGGCCCTACCCAACCCAGGACAACCAGGCCCCATGTCACAGGCAGCACTGAGGGTAATGGCACGAGTCTGACCCCATGGCTTCCTGGGGACCCAAGGGACTGGTGTGGGCATCTAAGGGCAGGCACCAACCCTCAGCATGAGTGCCACGCCATACCCATGGGACACCCAGAGAATGGTCACTAGGGTGGGGGAAAACATGACGACAGATGTATGTACAACACAAGACACTCACAGTTGCAGCTTCCAGAGGGGCATGATCAAGTGCTCCTATGAAGTGTCAGTCCCCAATCACATTCATTTCCCCAGGACACAGCCAGGACAGCAGACTTGGTCAGCAGACAGGGCACAGGCCCCAAGGTTCAAGCCTTACTGGTTTGGGGCAAATCTTAACCTCTTTGGGACTCAGTTTTCTCATCTGAAAATTAGAATTACTCATAGTGCTTACCTCCTAGGGTCGCTGGAAAGATTAAATGAGATACTAAATATAAAGCACCATGGTTACCCGTTGCCGTCGATTCTGACTCATAGCGACCCTTGTAGGACAGTAGAACTGCCCCATAGGATTTCCAAGGCTTTACGGAAACAGACTGCCACATCTTTCTCCCCAAGGGCGGCTGGTGGGTTGGAACCGCCAACCTTTCGGTTAGCAGCTGAGTGCTTAACCACTGCGCCACCAGGGCACCTTAAGCACCATGGTAAGTGTTCATAAATGTAAGCTGTTATTTTGCTCATTATTGATTTTTTCACTGCCTCAGTTTTCTGTAAAATATAGATATTAATACAACATCACAGAGTTGCTATGAGTTTGTAGTAACAAATACTACTCCCTCCTAACGTAACATTCATTGTCAGGGGTAAAAAAAAAATGTTGAGAGTCCCTTTTTCTGACATCTCATCAGATGCTGAATTCCCCTCTACCACTTGTATTGACACAGTGGCTGCAACAACAGGCTGAAACATAGCGACAACTGTGAGGATGGCACAGGAGCCGGCAGTGTTTCATTCTGTTGCACATAGGGTCGCTGAGTCAGAAGCAACTCGACAGCACCTAACACCACCACCACCACCCACTGTCTGGAAAATGAGTAAGCGCTGATTAAATCCCATTTTGATGATACCGTGAAATAAAAGTGATGCATTAGGAACAGGGCTTCCAATTGGTTCACTCTGGTTTGACCCCCTGCTGAGAATCTGCATTTCCACCCCAGCTATACTGAATCAGAATCTCCATTTTAGCAAGATCCCCAGGTGATTCTTACGTGAGAATTTGCATTTCCACCCCAGAATCTGAATCAGAATCTACATTTTAACAAGATTCTGAATCTGGGGTGGATCACCTGAGGGTCTTATTAAAATGTAGATTCTGATTCAGACTCGGGTGGAAATGCAAATTCTCACGTAAGAATCAGCTGGGGATCTTGCTAAAATGGAGATTCTGATTCAGTATAGCTGGGGTGGAAATGCAGATTCTCTGCTGGAGGTCCAACCAGAATGAACAGGTTGAAGACCTGGTTAGTATTCCAGAGACTTCCTTGCACTGTCATTCTGCAAGGGGGGCAGGGATGAACGCTGCTAATTCTTCTGCATCGTCCACAAAAGCCCCCACCCCCACCCAATACACACTCTCTCACCCAGCTGCACAAAATTCCCATCCACTCCCACTTAATGTATAAAGCAATCACTCTGTCACACACACACAACCCCACCCCTGAAATCGATCCCAGAAGTTCACTACATCTTCCCTGCACAAACACACAAATTTCTTCTCCAACAGTGTGCAAAATATGTTCAATAGAAACAGAATAGCAGGGGCGCTGGAGCCAAACGCTTGAGTTCAAATCCTCACTAGCTGTGTGATCCCCATCTCCAAGCGCCTTGGTTTTCTCAACTGTAAAATACGGATAATTATTAACAATAATAGTCTGTTTTTACGATTGATGTGACAAATGAGCTTAATATGTGAAAAGCGTTTAAATCAGCAGTGGGAAAGCGCCCAATAAGTTATTATTTCTCTCATCATTACATGTGTACACTGCTTCCAAACGCCGTGTAGACGAGGGTCCCACACTGTAAACAGACACACACGCCCACAGCGCTCGTCGTCCCTGCCAGTCCGCACGCCGCACACGCCACCCCCACGCGGTTCCCAGACGAGCTTGCCCACTCAGTGCGCACGCGCGCCCCCCACCACCTCCCGCGGGGCAGGGATCCTCGGTGCGGCCCGGGCCCAGAGAGACAACCGCCCAACAGGCCCGCGCGCCGGAGCCACCAGGGCCCAGGACACCTTCACCAGGCCTGACCTCCCCACTCCACGCCCGGCCACTGCCAAGGCTCTGAATGGCCCTGGTCCCGGTCTCCTCCTCCCTCCCCGCTCCGGCCAGGCCGCCTTACCAGAGGGTGGTGGAGGTGGGAGAGCTCGGGAGAAGAGCCGCCCGGGGCAAACTCCGGGGCCGCGGCACCTCTCGCGCTCCCGCTCGGGGGAGGGAGATGGGCCGGTGAACGAGGAAGTACTGGGGGCCGGGCCGCCCCACCCCTGGGAAAGTCCCCCGGCGATTGACAGGCAGCGCGCCCAATCACGCCGCACCCTCCGGGCGGGCCCGCAGCCGCCGGGATGGGACGGAGCCGGGTAAACAGCGGCCGCCAGAGGTTGTAGGGGGACCTGAGAGCCGGCCTGGTGGCCGCCAGGTTACCCCACTCCGCAGCCCAGCCCCTCGGCGTTTACCTCGGGCAGCGACTTCCCCAGCCCTGTCGCCAGCCGCCGGGCCGGGGCAGCCCCTCGCGACTCTCCCCGCGCCGGAAATCCCATGCCCCTGGGGTCAACTTGAAACCATGATTTTCCGAGCCGGAGACGACCACCCAACCCCTTCCTGTTTCTAGGGGGATACTGGCCAGAGAGGGCAGGGGACTTGCCAAAAGGCACGTAAGCATTTGAGCTAAACCAGAGCTAGAGCTCAGGTCCCCAGGGTCCTTTCCAGGACTCTCCTGGATTCTTTTTAGCAGGGCCCAAAGAAATTCCGAGCTGAAAGAACACTTAATGAATCATATTACTGTTAAAATCGGTTCCACGTAATTGAGTCCAACTCTTGGTGACCCCGTGTGTGTCAGAGTAGAACCATAGGGTTTTTGATGACTGATTTTTTTAGAAGTAGATCGCCAGGCCTTTCTTCCAAGGTACCTCTGAGTAGAGTGGAACTACCAACCTTTTGGTCAGCAGCCAAGGTTAGCAGTCCAGCGTGTTTACCATCTACACCACCCAGACTCCTTATTGCTGTTGTTACTAGGTGCTGTGGAGTCGGTCCCGCCTCATAGCGACCCTATGTACGACCGAAGGAAACACTGTCTGGTCCTGCGCGATCCTCACAAGCGTTGCTCTGTTTGAGCCCATTGTTGCAGCCACTGTGTCATTCCATCTCATTGCTGTTACTGCTAACATTTTTTGCAAACATACTGCTCTGGACATAAGTGCTTTGTATTCATTGCCTTATTTAATTCACACAGCTCCCCTAGTGAGGTGAGTTTTATCTCCTTTGTTAGGATAAATAAATTAATATAGGAGGCACAGAGAGGTTAGATGACCTCAGTAAGTGACTGTGCCAAGATTCAAACCCAGTGGGGAAATCCAGAGCCTGCCGCCTACCCCTACCTATAGTATTTGTGGGCTAGAAGATCCCAATAGGCTATGGGAATTCACAGACAGGCAAGGAGCAGTAACTTGCTTTAAGGTTGGAAACACTTTTTCTTTTTTTAGCCCATCATTTTATTTAAAAAAAGGACAAGTTTTAATTCTGAAATTGGAAGGGCATACATAACCTTGGAATAAAGGACAGCTCTATAAACTAGGTAAATTTAGCTTTATGAAAAACCTATTGCAAAAGACTCATCTCATTGGAACTGTTGAAAACTTAGTCATTGACAGGCCCTCATCCTCAGAGGATCTGGGGAACTATTTCATACACACCCTCATTTTACAGAAGGAGAGACCTGATAATCAACTGGACTATGATCACACACACACATACACATATACCTACCTATTCAAGTGTGTGCCTAAACCAGGGATTTTCCTGGGTGGTGCAAATGATTAACGCTTAGCTGCTAACTGAAAGGTTGGAGGTTTGAGTCTACCCAAAGGTGCCTCTGAAGAAAGTCCTGGGGATCTACTTGTGAAAAACCAGCCATTGAAACCCCTACTGAGCACAGTTCTACTCTGACACACAGGGGGTGGCCCTGAGTCAGAACGGGCTCAACAGCAGCGGGTTTAGAGTGCCTTAATTTCTTCAAAGTTTTGTCAGATTCTCAAAACAATATTAATCCTAGTTCACTGTAATTATGAAAATAAGTACATCTATACTTTGCATTCTGAAGGGAGGAAGAGAGGGAGGAATGCAAACACCAAACAAAGCGCCACTGAGCGTCAGTCAGCAGAGGGGGGAGGGGGGAGGAAGTTTGGGAATCTTGGACCGGGTTCACACAGCTGCTCTCGGGTATCACCTCCAGCCATGAGAGCCCAAATGCTGCTTTTCTTCCTGCTCTTTGCCTCTGCGTCCTCATTTGCCTTTTCCCGGGATGGTTTCTTCCTAATTACAACCCAAGTCTTTTCCACCCCCACCCCCTGCCCACCAACACTGAAATTTGCTTTAAAAATGAAGGGTCTCCAATTATTTGCATTTTGTCTTCAAACTAGTTCAACTATTTTGGTAAAATGTCTGACCCTAGAGGACTGGGCAAATAGTTTCATTCCTCAACATGTCCGATGACTCCTAGGTGGGCTCGTTAGACAGTGTTCTAGCGTAACATAAAAACATGACACAGTCTTCTTTTTGCCTCATTTCCTAACTTGGGTAATTTTTCTTAATAGTTGCCAGTTGTGTGAAAATCGCTCTCTTCAGAGTCAGGAGCACCCCTATCCCTTCCATCCTTTTAAGTCTTGCTATGGTTCCAGAACATTCCACCATGTTAGAGACTATAGAGACCACTGATCACAATCCCCTGTTTGACAGACAGGTAAACTGAGGTCTTAATGTAGAAAAAGACTTGCCCAAGGCCACATACATTGCATAACACAACTAGGATCGGAACCCAGGACCTTGGTTCCCAGTCCTGTAGCTCTTTCCACTGCACTGTGTTGTCTTTACATTGTCACGATTTTTCTCACCTTCTTACAGAAACTCAGCACCTTCAGTCATTACCAGCACTAACTGGGTTCCAATCCCTGCTCAACCACTTATTACCTAGGAGGCCTCTCTAAGCCTCAGGTTCCTCTCTGAAAAATGGGAATAACAATTGTACCTGACCCTCAGGTGATCATGAGGATAAATGAGATAATACAAGCGAAGTTCAAGGCTTGGCACACAGTAGACACAGGAGAAATGACACTTAGTGGTACACAGACCTGGGTTGCATGCACTGGGTAGGACTTCACTGTTAAACCCAGAAGGCAACCTCACCAGGTTCCACCCCCCAGCATCCCCATCCCTTGTGGGACCCTAGACTCAAAGTCCCAGGGGCAGGGGTGGGAGATAGGCCCTTAACCTGGCACCCCCGCCACCCCAGGCCTGGCAGGGGATTTCCAAATCAGGAAGCTGGGCCTGACACTAGGAACTGAGTGACTCAAGCAGCTGGGAACCTCTTGCTCTTCCAGAGTGATGACAAGCACCCTCACAAAGCCCATCCTGGGAGGAGAACCAAACCGCCTGGGTTTTGTTTTAAAGCACGCAAATTCCCAATCTCCTTCCTGCCACTCCCTCCCCGTCTACCACCTCTGAGGCTGCTCCAGTCAGACCCAAATCTATATTGGAGGGAAATTTTTTAAATACCAAAAAAAAAAAAAAAAAAAAAACCATAAAAAAACGAGTGCTCTAAACCAAGTGTATAATAAAAACATTAAAAGATAACATTTATAGAGAAAACATTAAAAGATAACATTTACTGTGTGCCAAGTCTGCACTTTTATACAACTTATCTCCCAAGAACCCTATGAGGTCGGCACCATTAACATCCCCATTTGAGGTGTTATGTGACTTGCCCCAAGGTCTACAGCCAGCGGGTACCTGGAGCATGAAGATCCAGTCTCTTAAACTGTTAATGCCCTGAAATATTATGCTATGGAATCTTGCCAGCTAGCAAGACTGAGAATTCAGAACGTCATTCCTGAAAGGGTGCTTAGAAATTACCAAAGGCAGTCTTTTCCTTGTGGGAATGGAGGCACTGAATGCCAGAGAGGGCCAGGAGCTTGCAGGGGGTCTTCCAGGGAGTTCGTGGCTAATATTCAGAACTAGAACTCAAGTCACCTGCTCCCAGAGCCGTGCAATTTCCACACACCCACTGACTGGAAATGGAGCTTCTTAATTCAAATGCTCACATGCCTTGTTCCATTAAGAGAATTCATGAATGAGGCTGTGGTGCAATGAATTGCTTTTACATGGCCTTTCTAGCCATGGTCTTGTAACTCCCAAAAGATTGGATGGGACTATGCAAATAAGGTGTTTGTTGCCCACCAACGGGATTGGACAGCTGGCTAATGATATAAATAAGGTGCATGGCACCCTTGTGGGAATTGGGACCATGCAAATAAGGTGTGTGGAACCCTAGTGAGGAGATTGGTCAGCCTTGCTATCCTGCTAGGCTAAAAATGAGCCATCCCAGAGGTGGAGAGGGGGACCTCATTAACACCACAGAAGAAGAGCTAGGAGTGGAGCGTGTCCTTTGGACCTGGGGTACCTATGCTGAGAACCTCCTAGACCCAGAAGACCCAGAGAGAGAGACAGCTGTAACACCGGAGACGGCAAGATATGGCAAGAAGCAGCAGCAGAGAAATGGTGGCAGCAGAGGCAGTAGAATCAGGAAATCGGCAGGAAAAGGTACAGTGGGCTTCACGGCCCACAGAGTGAGAAAGCTGAGTGCCTTTGGGCAGGAGGCTTGCTGGCAGGGTAGGGTGCTTGCAGGCACTTATAGGTGGATCTAAAGAGCTTTGTAACACTTGCCCAAGCAGGGCAGAGGCCGGGCTGGCCTCAGAGGCCCAAGAAGCAGAAGGCCAAGAGGCCGAAAGTCTCAAGAAGCAGAGGCCCAGGAGGCCCAAGAAAGGTGTGCCTGTGGGCACGGCTGAGAAGAAGCTGTGCTGATCAAAGAACTGGATCCTGAATCATTTCTGATCCTAAATTGTAACCTGTTACTTCCTTAGTAAATCCTGTAACTCTGAGTATGGTCTGTGAGTTCTGTGTGGCTATTGCAACGAATTATCAAACCCAGCAGAGAAGTAGAGAGTACCTGGGAGGGGGGGCTTGTGTCAGAATTGGTAAAGAGGTTGAGGAGATGAGGTATGTGTTTCACCTCATAGGATTCAGCTTTGGGCTGTTGATGCTGAAAATGATTCTTTCTCCCCTTCGTGAAGTTAGAGGAGGTCAGATAGCACCACACCACCATTTTTACAGGGGCTGTGGCTAGGGGGAAGGAGCACTGGTGGTGCCAAAAGGTTGGCAGTTCAAACCCACCAGTTGCTCCAGGGGAGAAAGATGTGGCAGTCTGCTTCTGTAAAGATTTACAGCCTTGGAAACCCTATGGGGCAGTTCTACTCTGTGCTATAGAGTCGTTGAGTTGGAATCGACTCCATGGCAGTGGGTTTTTTGGGTGGCTAGGGGTGGATGAAACTCAGGATGTGTCCTCTAATGAACTAGGAAAAGAGCACTCCTGGGTCCTTTCCTCAGATCCGGTCCCAGCTCTCCACAGGCTGAGGCAATCTCAGGAATGTAAAACCTAGAGTGGACTCTAGGTGCTTTTTGGTGTTGGATGTGTATGTATATGGAAGAGATGTTTTGGTGATAGTTAAATGAGATAATGTACCTCAAGCACATGGTTTTGACTGAAATTGTACCAGGTAGTCATGGTATTTTTTGTAAGTAGTCAGTAAATGATTAGAGTCTTTGATCCCAGCTTCCCTTCCTCAGCTTGGGAAGGCGTTTTTAGTTCTCTCTACGCACACCCTGATTAACTAAATACTACACCAAGATTAACATCATTCAGTGCCTTACCACCACCTTGTGGCAAATTAAACCATTTTATACCCACAATCTCACTTTGTTTCCCCAAGAGGCACGTCCCACAGGGGCTAAAGGTGTGGACTCTGGAGCCAGACAGACCTGGGCTTAAATCCCATCCCTGACATTTATGCCTTGTGACAGCTCCGCACCTCGGTCTCCTCATTAAGGTGAATGTTGTAATAATGCCAGGTTCACAGGGTGTTGATACCGTTGTTAGCTGCCTTGGAGTCAGCCCCCAGCTCATGGCAACCAAATGCACAATGGATCAGATCATTTTGATCCATAGGGTTTTCATTAGCCAGGCCTTTTTCTCTAATCTGTCTTAGTCTGGAAGCTCTGCTGAAACCTGTTCGTCATTGCAGCGATGCAATCCTCCATTGACAGATAGGTAGTGACTACGCATGAGGTATGTTGGCCAGAAATCAAACCCAGGTCTCCCTCGTGGAAGGCGAGAATGCTACCACCGAACCACCACGGGCCACGCCCTCACCCCACGCTCTTCACAGGGTAGTGAGAATTAAATAAGTGCTGAGGGAGAGGTAGCAATGATAATTACAATCATCAACCCTATGAGGTGGGCTGGCACTGTTTATCTCCTTTATCCAATGAGGACCCCGAGGAGACCAGTGCCGTGGAGCAAGTTTTCCAAGACCTCCCTGACTATTCTTGGTAGAACCAGGCCTAGAAGGCATTCCTCCTGATTTTTTCTGCAGCGTCTTTCCTGTTTTCCTCTTTCTCCATCCCAACTCTTTCCCCCTGGGTCCTTGGGCCTGCCTGTTCCTATATGGTTTCTAGGGCACTGCTGTAGGAGAGGAAAGGGCAAAGTGACACTGGGGGGAATTCCCGGCCTCCTCGACTACGTGGCCTAGCCAGGCCCCTCCCACAGTTCCTAGGAGCTCTGGGCCGCCCCTGCTCTTGCTTCTCTCCCTCTGGCCTCCCTGTCCCTGGGTGGGAGTGTCAAGCCTGGATCTGGGTTTAGTTCCAAGCACACCCCTTGTCATCCTCGTGGAGGTGGGAAAAGGTCAGCCAGGCCCAGCCCAGCCCCTCTGGGAGGCAGACCCAAAGGATCCAGAGTATTTCCTAACCCTGGGAAGCCCTAACAGGGCGCAGAGAGAAATCTTCTCAGCCCCTCCCACCTGTCTCCAGGAATCCTCTCCCATGTTCCCCTCTTCTGGGGCCCCTCCTGGGTCTCCCTCTACTCTTCTCCAGCCCAGAAGCTGCAGGCTTGGCCTCCACTCCTCACCCCTCCTAGCCAGGGACTTCCCTGGGGAGACACTGTGACCAGCTTTGGAAAATCGAGACTGTTTGTGATCAGGCACTGTCTGCCAGTCCTTCTCCCACTCCCATGGCCTCAGGCTCACTGTTAAAGGTTCAGCCACAGAGTCCAGCCTAGCCAGCCCTAGAAGTAAAGCAGTGGAAGACAGCAGGAGAGATCCAGAAGTTAAACAAGGTCCCAGCCTTCTATCTTGTTCCCAAGGTGGGCAGGGGTGGACGCCCACCTGGTCTCTTCCTGTCTCCCTTTAGACCTCTTAAGCGCCCAGCATACACCTACACCCTGAAAAACTCAAACACACTTGTATTCACATAATGATCCAAACACTCACACAACCACAGATTCTACACACAGACACACTCTCACACACAACACATAAACACGCTCACAAACTTATACTCACACAGACATACACAAGTATGCCTCAATCAGACACATACACTCACAAACACAATTTCTCACACACACATTCACAATTACACTTGCGAACCTACTGTCTTCTCTTAAGCGAAGGATAAGACAAAAATAGCCCTTTCTCTTCCTTCCCTTTGGGAAAACCAGCAGCAACTGGAGAGAGAAAGATTGGCTGAGAAGACAGGGCAAGAAGAGGAGGGCGGGAAGAGGAAGCAAGAGATGCAAGGAGCAAAGAGGAGAATGAGGCCAGGCAAGCAGATAGGGGCTCCGGGCTCAAGACCTGAGTGGGGAGGAGCAAGCTGGGCTAGGGGAGCAGCTGAGGAGCAACCGACCCCAGCCGGCAGGAGAAGGGGAGGCCAGATAGCTCTTGGCACAGAGCTGGGAGGGTCTGGTGGCCAGACACCCCTGTGCAAGGGGCCCTTTCCCGCTGTCCTGGCCCACCTGCCCATCTGGGTCACTCACCTGGAGAAGGACGGAGAAGGCGGGTATGTGCAGAGGGGACTGTTGTCCCTGTGAAAGCTCCTCTGCCCTCTGTGCTTCTGCAGGAAGGAGGGCTGGGCTGGGCTGACTTTTAGGCAGGAGGGGAATTCCCCGAGATAGAGGAGCCAGCCTCCAGGCAGCCCCAGAAGGCCCAGCTGAGGCCCCATCCTGCCCCCCAAGCAGAGCACAGGGCCCCTCTTTGTCAGTTCCCCACCTGTCACCTCCCAGACTTGCTGTCACTCTCCGTGAATTCCAGGGAGGGGAGGGGGCTCTGGGGCAGAGCTAGAAGCCTAAAGATCCCTGGCTGGACTAGGAACTGGCCCAGGAGCAGGGGCCAGGGCAAACAGCCTGCCTCCCTGGGTTCTCCCGAAGACCTCCATTTCCTCCTTTGCCTAAGGCGGGGGATTCCAGTCCTCACAGCCTGGAGGAAATCGCCTCAGATGCCCAGACCACATCTTCCTGCCCCTATTCCCATTCTGTCTATTTCCACTTATTCTCGTGGATTCTCTGCAGGGAAGGAGGAACTCCCTGCTTCCCTCTGTGCCTGGTCTTATTTGGAGGTTGAGTGACACCTTAGAGACCATTGGGTCTGGCAGCGGGCCCAGCTCTGCATTTAGCAGCTGGTGATCCTGAGTAAGTCACTTCCCCATCCTGAACCTCAGTAATCCCCTGCTGTAAAATAGGGACAAAGAGTCCTTTTTTGCCTACCTCCTGCAATGGCAATTAAATGATGGTTTGCAGATGCCCTTTGTAAACTGTTGACTACTTTACAAACATACGTATGGCCTCAGTTCGTTATCCTTTGAGAAAATGCCCGGGAAGGGTTTGGGGTGGGGGCCATCTGGTTGAGCTGGTCTTTCTTTACCATCCTTGGTTCCCAGAGTTCCTTCATTCTTACAGCAACATTTATAGACCATTGAGGATACAGAAGAGTCCCTGGGTGGTGCAAATGGTAAAGCACTTGACAACTAACCAAAAGGTTGGTGGTTTGAACCCATCCAGAGGTACCTCAGAAGACAGGCCTGGTAATCTTCTTCCAAAAGGTCACAGACTTGAAAACCCTATGGAGTAGTTCTATTCTAAACATATGGGGTCACCATGAGTCAGAATTGACTCAACTACAACTAACTATGTATGAGGATCCAGGAATGTACAAGTCAGACCTGCTTCCTCCCTCTCAGAGCCCACGACTGTGGGGCTGCGCTTCCAAATACAGTAGCCATTAGCTACATGTGGCTATATAGATATAAATTAGTTAAAATTGAAAAAAATTAAAAATTCAATTCCTCTATAACACTAGCCACATTTCAAGGGCTCAGTAGCTACATTGGACTGCACAGATACAGAACATTTCCAACATCAAGGAAAGTTCCATTGGACAGCATTGCTCTGGGAGCTGTAGGCAAATGAATAGGTAATTGCAGTAAAGTGTGGTAGAGATGTGCTCTGACAGGAGAAACGCGAGCAACTATGGGAGCTTGGACAAGGCGGTATCTGGTCAGCATCTGGGGACCCATGAAGTCTTCCTGGAGGAAGTGACACCTTAGCTGAGACCTGAGAGTAGCCAAGAAAGAGTATAAAGAAGGGTTTTCTCAGCAAAGGGAAAAGAATATGCAAGAGAAGAGAGAGTACATTCAAGGAACTGAAAATTGTTCACTCTGAGTGGAGCATGGGGCTTGAAGCAGGGTGAGGGGGTAGTAATAGAGGTAGGCCTGGAGATAAAAGCAAGGCCAGGTTGCTAGGGCCTACATTCAGCACTGGGGAGGGAGTGTACAGCGACTTCAGTCTTCGCTCACCTGCTTCTGTGCCTTCAGACTGGGACTGCATGGGAATGCTAGAGAGACCACCTGGCCCAAAGGCTTCACTTCACAGACAAGGAAGTGAAGGCCAGGCAGGAAAGTGACTTATCAAGTGAGTAAATGGAGGGACTTCACGACTCCCGGTCTAGTGCTCAGTCCCTCAGTCACACTGGTCACTCTTCAAGGGCTCAGTAGCCACATGTGGTGGTTAACATATCAGACCACACAGATATTTCCATCATTGCAGAAAGTTCTATTGGATGAATGGCACAAACCCTTGAGCTAGGCTAGAGGCAAAGCATGATCCACTTCACTGCGCATAGACCCTTCTCCACAGGGAGTAAAAATATGCCATCCCACACCTACACAGTCGGCACGCCCCCCTCTCTGCCCTCTAATTCCAAGTCCCAAAGCCTCCCTGACTCCCCTCCCCAACAGCTCATAAACAAGCATTTGGAATGGGGGCAGGACTCAGTGGTTAGGGAGAGAGACCTGGTCCCTGGCTTCCTTGGTGAAGCCTCTTGGTGGCCTGGGATCAGCCCCAGAGTCAGCCAGAGCCTTCCGTGAAATTTAAGACTGTCCCTTCCTTGAGGAAACGTAATTTCAGGTTCTTCATAGGTATAATTCAGCCCTGATGTTACTGGATTACGATTGCGTCTCTAAATGTGGTATTTTCTCTCTAGAGGCCATGGTCATCATGGACCCTCCGTGATTTCAGGGTGCCTGGCTTGGACTGCTTTCTGCCCCAAAACCAAAACCTGTTGCCGTTGAGTCCATTCTGACTAATAACAACCCTATAGGACAGAGTAGAACTGCTTCATACAGTCTCCAAGCAACAGCTGGTGGATTTGAACTGCCGGCCTGTTTGTTAGCAGCTGTAGCTCGCTGCAGCTCTTAACCACTTCAGCACCAGGGCTCCAGTTCCTGTCCAATGAGTCTTAAATAGTGGAGGGATCTCGAAGGGCTAAGCAGGTTCAAGGAGCTGGACCAACATGACTGGAGTTTCTAGTTAGGAACACTTTACTTGCACATCCTGGGGGATTAGTTCTGGGCGTTCCCTGCTGAACTGCCAAGAGCAATCGGCTTCTTCTACCTTCTTTCCCTCCTCTTCCCTCTTCCAGCTATGGATCGTTTGAAATTGTCTTCCCTACCTAGGCCACGAGATAGACATCAAGAAAGAAGAGGCCCTGGACTGGGCCTCAAAAGAGCTGAGTTTATGGTCACTGTGCTGTGTGACCCTAGGCAAGTCCCTTCCCCTCTCTGGTCCTCACCTTCTCCTTCTATAATGTGAAGAAATCAGACCAGATGATCACCAAGGGACCTTCTATTCTGATACTGTAAGTAAGTTCAAAAGTTCAGAGGAAGGAGAAATCAAGGTGGGCCAAGGTGGTCAGGAAATAATAACACTAATAGTTAATTTTTAAGCTTCTTATGTTCAGGCACAGAACTAAGTGCTCTTAAATGTATTACCTTATGCATTCGTCATAAGAACACTATGAGACTGATACTGCTATTTAACAGATGAGGAAGCTGAGGATCATAGTGGTTTAAGTCAACAGCTAATAAGTGGCACAGCTGGAGTTCAAACTCAGGTAATGCCTCCAGTGCTCACCTGGAGGAAATGAGACCTATACTGGACCTCAAAAGATGGATGAAACTTGGATATACCCAGGGAAATTCTCACAGGGCCATTCCTTTGATACTTAATTATTCAGCCCCACCTCTTCTACCCCGATACCTCTGGATTGCTGTTTATGTTGCAGGAAAAGCTTTGGGCCGGTCTCATAACAGCCATTCAGTATTTATTTAGTGAATGAATGAATTGGACTCCATGGGTTTCTTGATTCACCAATTCTGTTGAAAGCTCCCCAGGGGCAAGAACGCCTCACACCATTAGGACCTAGCTCAAGGACTCTGCAGGGCTCCAAAGTCGACTTAAGAAATCAGACTCTTTGTTGGGTGGGACCCTAGAGGCTGTATTTTGAACAAGTTCTCTGGGCGACACTGGTTTTCAGGGGAGTTTGAGAAGCCCCAGCTCCCTGGGTTGGATCTTCCAACTCCAAAGTGAGAATTACCTGCTTATATTCAGGCAGCCAATGAGAACTCACTGCCATGAACCAGTGGGAGGTAACAAGTGTGCTTGTACTTTCCAGGTCACCCAGACATCAAATTCATGACTTTTGCAGAGTCCCACTCACGCCAGTAAAGTAACCTTCTTATCTAAATTTTGAGGGCAGGCAGCTAGAAAAGGTCATAGAATTATCAATTTTCAAATGTCCGTTGGCTCAATAGCCCACCCAAAGAAGTGTGTCCTCCCCATTGGCTGGTGGTCACCCAAGTTCTGCTGATATAATTCCAATGATGGGGATCTCACTACCTCACAGGTGGTCTATTGCATTGTTAGTCAGCTCTCACTTACACAAAGTTCAGATCTGCCTCCTTTCAACGGCTGCTCATTGTTCCTAGGACAAACTCTTACAAGGCCCTGCGTGGTCTGGCCTCCACTCACCATCCCTTCCCAACTTCACTTCAACCAACCATGCCTGACAGCTTTCTGTTCCTCAAGTGTGCCAGCTCCTTTCTGCCACAGGGCCTCTGCACATGCCTTGGTCTCTGGCTACAACACTCTCCCCTTCACTATGCATTTCACCTGGCCGATGTCTACTTATTTTTCATGTCTCGACTTAAATGTACCTTTTCTAGTAAGTTTTTCTGACCTTCCCCACCCCTATGGCTCCTCTCCAGGCTATGACAGTTGCCTTGTTCTACACTTTCAAGGCCTCCACACTGTCTCTCTCACAACAACTGTAATAAAATGACGATTGATGGTTTGTTTAATGTCTGTTAGAGCAGTGCTTCTCAACTGGGTGCCATTTTTCCCCCCGGGGGACATTTGACAATATCTGGGGGCATTTCTTAGTGTCTGGAGACTTTGTTGGTTGTCACAACTGGGGGGTGGGGTGCTACTGGCATCTAGTGGGTAGAGGCTAGGGATACTGCTAAACACCCTACAATGCATAGGAAAGATCCCTGCAACAAAGATTTTTCTGGCCTCAAATGTCAATAGGACCACAGTTGAGAAACTGTGCTAGAGTGCAAACCCCACCTGGCCAGGAACTATTTTTTCTTTGATCTTCACTATCTTCCCAATGCCTAGCATACAGTAGGCACTCAACAAATGCTTATGAAAGGGAAGTAGGAAAGAATGGAGGCACCGAAGGAGGAAAATGGATTATTGAAGAAAACGTTAGAACTCCATCAAGTGTGCTAAAGTATAGTGTCCCTTAGGCTGGGGAGACTGGAGGACTGGGGAGACACGTAGTGAGAGGTGAGACTGGGGAGAGATTAGAGGCAGAGCTTGAGGAATCTTCAGTACTGGGATAAGGAGATTTTTGTCTTCATTCTGTGAGCAATAGGGAGCCATAGAAGGCTTTATTTCCGATAACAAAAGATTTTTGAGGCTGCAAATTCTCTGATCAAACTGGCATCTTAAGAAGAGATTTGGGGACAATGAGAAGTATGTCCAGGGAAAGGAGATTTGACCAGTTAGTGACAGAGTTAGACCTCGAATCCACAAAATAGTCCTCCTTGTTTTATTGATACACTTTGGGCAGCCCTGCAAATAATTGTCTGAAGAGCTGGAAGCAACACTTCTCAGACTATGAACAATTAGATGGACATTTTCAAAAAAAACACTGAGTCCACAAGCATCTTCTGGGTGTCAGGCCCACTGCCATCACTCAGTGCGGCCTTCACAGTAATGTCCTCTTGGTCCCTCATTTTCCTCATCTGTGAACACTGCCCATATATAAACTGGGAATAGCTGTGTGTATAAAAGCGGTGCCATTAGGATAATTTCATCAGCAATATCACAGGCCAAGAGTTCACCAACTGCCCAGGAGAATGATCTGATCCATTTGGTTTTGGATGGGGCCTTACTTAGATCCTACCCGTGCTACCTACCCATTGCCGTCCAGTCGATTCAGACTTATAGGGACCTATAGGACAAAGTAGAACTTCCCTATAGGGTTTCCAAGGAGTGGATGGTGGATTCAAACTGCTGATCTTTTGGTTAGCAGCCACTTACACACTATGCCACCAGGGCTCCTTAGATCAGCCACTTAGATTAGTGGTTCTCAATCCTGGTTGCACATTAGAATCACCTGGGAAGCCTTGTAAAAATACAGATGTCCAGGCCCTGCCCCAGCCCAATTAAATCAGAATCTCCAGGGGTGTGGCCTGGGCACTGGTATTTTAAAAAGCTCCCCAAGTGATTCTAATGGGCAAAATGGGGACCGCTGCCATAGATGCTGCTGTTTTTACAGGTGGTTCTGATGCAGGTGGTTCCAGGATCTCAATGTTCTTGTGCCACTGTGGTCTCCTCCACTCATTCCCCTTTTGTACCAGGGAAGGTGTTTTCTCAGCTCCAGGGGCAAAGACCGTGAGGATGACAAATCTTAGAATATGGAGAGAAGAGAGCTCTATCCCACTTTTTGTAGGTCACAGAACATCGTACACAGTGGATGTGAAAGGAAAAATTAAAAATGAAAATAAGTCACTATGGGGAGAAGAGGTCCATGTACTTCTCATCAGCATTTGAAAAACGGGATTCAAGGATGCATTTTGCAAAACTGTGCTTTCCAAGGAAGCAGACACAGGGCAGTATGTTGCAAGACTCTTGTTAAAGGAAAAGGATCCAAGGATGAATGTTGCAAGACTGTGCAGTCGAAGGAAGTGACTTAGCCCCATCAGAGCTGGAACAAAGCTTAGAGATGAACTTGACCAACCCCCTCACTTAACGAAAGGGGAAACTAAGGCCCAGGGAGGGGAAGGTAGGTATGTAAGATCGGGCAGGGAGTTGCTAACTGTACTAGCACTACAATTCAGGCTTCCTGACCACCTTCTGCTTGCTGCCCTTTCTTCTACTCCTCAATCATGGAACACCTCACAGTGTTTGGTCCCATCCCCAGCCCACCCTCCATACCCCTGCCCTCCTCGATAGCACCTAAGGTCAAAGGAGGGAGCTAAATCTGTAGGCCTGGATCTACACCTGCCAGATGACAGGGGCTGAGACCAGCGCGTGGCTGGGACGCGCTCCAGAGGAAGAAGCAGTGTCTGATGACGTGGACTGACCTCAGAAAGGAAGCCTGGTCACCAGGGGGAATTTCCCCGGGTGAGGTCTCATGTCTATGCAAATATTGCACTCCAATTAACCCGGACTCCAGGATGGGAGAAGGACAAGAGGACACTTGGAAAGATGGGAAGGGGGAAGGCAAGTAGTAGGGACGGAGTGTCCCGAGCATGCCGGATATCATGCCAGGCTCTGTAGATGCTTAATCTCATTTTGTGCCTAAAACAGCCTCCAAGGTAGGTAAATTGGGAGCCTGAGGCCCAGCGAGGAGACGGTGAGTTGCCCATGAGAAAGCGGTGCATTCCACCCTCAAGGGGAAACCAGGCCTCAGGAGAGGTGATGATGGTGATGGATTTGATGCTGCTGCTACTGCTGCTGCTGAGGGTACTGGTGATGAGGCTTGGGTCCGGGAAGTCTAACAAAGTTTCATTTTAGGTTTCCATCTCACTCAGCGGGGAAGTCTTATCCTGGGAATAGCCAAAAGGCATCGGGAAGGTAGCGACCCTGACTCACCTTGGGCAAATCCCATCACTCTAGTTTCCCATGGCCCAATGGAAAGGGGTGTGGCAGCTGGCACTGTTAACTCCTTCACTGCCAGCTTCTAGAACACTCCCGGAAAAGTGGATGGAATGAGGTCAATGCTTTTGAAGGGAGATTCTCTCTCTCTCTCCTGCCTCTTTAAGATTTATTCACCCTGAGCCTCACTACCACTGGGAAGACTTGCTTCCACTTATGTCTGGTTTTCCAGGGAGCTTGGCCTGTCCCTCTAGAGCAGGACAGCAAATAGGACTAGAGCTCAAGCCAGGACAGTTAGGCCCAAAGTCTGCTCTCAGTAGGGTCTGATTGTTTCTCCTATTGAAGAACCTACACAAAAACCTGCCCAGTAGAGTATGAACATGGACGTGCCCCATTGTGGACAAAGAGCTAGTATGGGTACTTGTGTGAGATGTTTCCTGTGTGGCCAGTAGTGTGTATATGGACAATATCTTTGTGGGTCCAATAACTTTCTCTATGTGGCAAACAATTGTTTCTGCGTGTGTGTGTGTGTGTGTGTGTGTGTGTGTGTGTGTGTGTGTGTGTGTGAGTGTGTGCCTTTGTATTACCAGCAGTGTTTCTGATTCTGTGTATATGTGGTATGTGTCCCTGTGGGGATGACTGGCAGTGATTTGAAATCTTGTGTGACAAGGAGTATTTACAGACTTTGAGTGGGTGCTGGGTATATGGGAAATGGAAATGGAAACTGCTGGCCCGGCACAAGCTTAGGGTCTCCATGTTGACTCCTAATCCTCCCTGCTTTCCCATCAGGCCTTCCCACCCTTGCCCATTGCTATCTCCAGGTCAAGGTCCATGGCTGCCCCGATGGGGTAGCTGGGGGGTGGTGGGGGTGGTTCTGGCTGCAGCTGGCAGCACAGTAGGCAGGAGGGAAAATATCAGATAGTGGTGGTTGAGAGGATGGAGTGGAACCATCCCATAGAAGGAAATGCGTATTGTGGAAATTCCTAGAACTGCTGGGCCTGGGGGTAGGGCCCATTCCCAGATGGCTCTGGCTTAGGGCTTCATCGATCCTAATCAAGCTGAGAGGAGGGCAGTGGGGTGGCCTATTCCAGGGGCCTTTGGCCTCACGTCCTGCTTTTAAAAGCACTTCCTGCCTTTAAATTCCCAGGTAATGATGCCTCATCTTTCTAGACACCTGGCTTCACATCTACCTCCCTCACGTCCCCTTCTCCTAGCAGGTCAGGGCCCATTTCCTTGGTTTTTGCTTCTCAATATCTCTTTTCCCTACCTCTGCTACCTCTACCCTGGCTCATGGCCTCATCCCTCCACATCTTGAAGTCTGACAACTGGTCTCCTAGCCGCTAGTCCTGTCTCCTCCTCTACTTTGGCCCTCACAGCCATTTTTCGAAAGGACATCTCTAATCATGCTTCTCCCCACCCCTAACACATTCAGGAGCTCCCCAGTGCCTGGAGGGTGAAGTCCACACTGGACTCAGTACTTTACTTGACCTCCTTGATAGGCCTCCTCTCATACTGGCTAGGGTGCTCAAGGCCCGCAAGTACTCCCTATGGCCTCCGTTTCCCACCTCTGTGCCTTTGCTCGAGTTGTTGCCTATGCCTGGATTGCCCTTCCTCCTTCGGTAGTTTTTACTCTTGAGTCTTCTATCCGTCTTTTGAAGTGCCTCTCAAATGCTCCTTTTCCAGTCCTCTCTGTGGTTAATCTCTGGCCTCCGCTCTTGCTCGCTCCTTGCTACTGCATGCTTGGTTGATTTTTTTTGTTTAGTTATCTTCTTTCTTCACTTAGCTTTGTGAGGGTGAGGGCCATAAAGACTCTGCAGCTATCAGAGGCTGCTCAAAGAGACGCCCCCTTCTCAGCCTCAGTTTTCTTCTCTACAAAATGGAATCAAGCCTATTATTAATAACAAGTAGCTGATATCTGTTGAGCTCTTACTATGTTCTGGACAGTGTGCTCAGAGCTTTATATAACGTTCCCTTATTTAATCTTCTCAACAATCCTGTGAGGTAGAAACCACTGTCATCTCCATCTTACAGATGAGGAAATCGAGGCAGAGAGAGGTCAAGTGATTTGTCCACTTCTAAGTGGTTGACTGGGATTCAAATACACGTCTGTCCGACTCCACAGATCTAACCACTGAGTAGAAGGCTTGGTTATGTAACCAGAATTTCCCAATGCCTACTGCAACCGTCAAGTGGGGAAGTCTCCCCAGGAAACCTGCGGTCTGGTGGGAAGTGGAGGGGCAAGTTAGAGTGCCGACTTACTATACCACTCGATTCCGGAATTTGGGCTGGGCAGCTTGACACTTCTCCCTCCAATCCTCACCTCAGTCTGGCTTCCGCCATCGAGAGGTAGAGGAG
>NW_004443947.1:32634075-32657020 GCF_000243295.1 Trichechus manatus latirostris | reverse complement strand
AGTGTGTATATGGACAATATCTTTGTGGGTCCAATAACTTTCTCTATGTGGCAAATTCTGATCTATTCTTGTGTGTATGTATGTGTGTGTGTGTGTGTGTGTGTGTGTTAGCAACAGAATGTGTGCCTTTGTATTACCAGCAGTGTTTCTGATTCTGTGTATATGTGGTATGTGTCCCTGTGGGGATGACTGGCAGTGATTTGAAATCTTGTGTGACAAGGAGTATTTACAGACTTTGAGTGGGTGCTGGGTATATGGGAAATGGAAATGGAAACTGCTGGCCCGGCACAAGCTTAGGGTCTCCATGTTGACTCCTAATCCTCCCTGCTTTCCCATCAGGCCTTCCCACCCTTGCCCATTGCTATCTCCAGGTCAAGGTCCATGGCTGCCCCGATGGGGTAGCTGGGGGGTGGTGGGGGTGGTTCTGGCTGCAGCTGGCAGCACAGTAGGCAGGAGGGAAAATATCAGATAGTGGTGGTTGAGAGGATGGAGTGGAACCATCCCATAGAAGGAAATGCGTATTGTGGAAATTCCTAGAACTGCTGGGCCTGGGGGTAGGGCCCATTCCCAGATGGCTCTGGCTTAGGGCTTCATCGATCCTAATCAAGCTGAGAGGAGGGCAGTGGGGTGGCCTATTCCAGGGGCCTTTGGCCTCACGTCCTGCTTTTAAAAGCACTTCCTGCCTTTAAATTCCCAGGTAATGATGCCTCATCTTTCTAGACACCTGGCTTCACATCTACCTCCCTCACGTCCCCTTCTCCTAGCAGGTCAGGGCCCATTTCCTTGGTTTTTGCTTCTCAATATCTCTTTTCCCTACCTCTGCTACCTCTACCCTGGCTCATGGCCTCATCCCTCCACATCTTGAAGTCTGACAACTGGTCTCCTAGCCGCTAGTCCTGTCTCCTCCTCTACTTTGGCCCTCACAGCCATTTTTCGAAAGGACATCTCTAATCATGCTTCTCCCCACCCCTAACACATTCAGGAGCTCCCCAGTGCCTGGAGGGTGAAGTCCACACTGGACTCAGTACTTTACTTGACCTCCTTGATAGGCCTCCTCTCATACTGGCTAGGGTGCTCAAGGCCCGCAAGTACTCCCTATGGCCTCCGTTTCCCACCTCTGTGCCTTTGCTCGAGTTGTTGCCTATGCCTGGATTGCCCTTCCTCCTTCGGTAGTTTTTACTCTTGAGTCTTCTATCCGTCTTTTGAAGTGCCTCTCAAATGCTCCTTTTCCAGTCCTCTCTGTGGTTAATCTCTGGCCTCCGCTCTTGCTCGCTCCTTGCTACTGCATGCTTGGTTGATTTTTTTTGTTTAGTTATCTTCTTTCTTCACTTAGCTTTGTGAGGGTGAGGGCCATAAAGACTCTGCAGCTATCAGAGGCTGCTCAAAGAGACGCCCCCTTCTCAGCCTCAGTTTTCTTCTCTACAAAATGGAATCAAGCCTATTATTAATAACAAGTAGCTGATATCTGTTGAGCTCTTACTATGTTCTGGACAGTGTGCTCAGAGCTTTATATAACGTTCCCTTATTTAATCTTCTCAACAATCCTGTGAGGTAGAAACCACTGTCATCTCCATCTTACAGATGAGGAAATCGAGGCAGAGAGAGGTCAAGTGATTTGTCCACTTCTAAGTGGTTGACTGGGATTCAAATACACGTCTGTCCGACTCCACAGATCTAACCACTGAGTAGAAGGCTTGGTTATGTAACCAGAATTTCCCAATGCCTACTGCAACCGTCAAGTGGGGAAGTCTCCCCAGGAAACCTGCGGTCTGGTGGGAAGTGGAGGGGCAAGTTAGAGTGCCGACTTACTATACTACTCGATTCCGGAATTTGGGCTGGGCAGCTTGACACTTCTCCCTCCAATCCTCAGCTCAGTCTGGCTTCCGCCATCGAGAGGTAGAGGAGGAAGTGTCAGCAGAGAAAACAGGCCTGGAATCAGAAGACGCACGTTCTGGCCCCAGATCTAGCACTTGCTAATATCATGGTCACAGTCTTGCTCTCTGGTGGAAAGGAAACAGCTATGGATTCTGAAGGAATAGAAGTGGAGAGGCTCCATGAGGCCAAGGGAGACACTCAACACAGGCCTAGAAACCAGAAAGAGGGTTGGTTTTGGATGACCTCTAAGATCATTTCCAGCTCAGTCAATCTGTAATCTGTCGGTTCTATTTTCAGGCAATTTGTTTTACCACCTGGAACCTCAGTTTCATCATTAAAATGGGGGCCACCACCCCTGTACTACTTCAAAGTAATGCCCATGAAGACAAAGCTTCTCCCCTGTGGCATTACTCTGGTGGCAACTCACTGCTCTCACAGCTGTGTGCACAGTAAATGCTAGGGGTTTTTAAAAAGCCAAAAGTTCCCACATTGCCCTCTACCAGCAGGAACTGTGGTAGCGGTGATTCCCAACTACCTGCTTTCTGCTTAGGTAAAAGGGCAACCGCCCCACCCCTAAGTGGCCACGTCCTTCAGGTATTTCCTTGTGGCCACAAAGACCAGGGATGGCTCATCGCAGTCCCAGAGCTTCTGGAAAGGGTTTCCCTGAAGGGAAAATGTATGGCTCACGTCAGGAGGGGGGCAGTGAGGAGCTAGAGGATGACTCTTGGGGTCAAAGCCCACACTTGAGGGTTAGAAAAATAAAGACCAATGTGGGAGACAGCACAGGGTGCTCATGAGAGCACTGGACCCAGTCCAAGGGTCTTGGGCTACAGCTGGTCTTTGCCACTAACTAGCTGTGACCCCGGGGCAGTTGCTTCCTCTGTGGAAGTGACAGTTGTAACTGCAGGAGAGAGGTGAGAATTTCTGAGGGCCCCTTCCACACTCAGAACATCACAACCACCCTCCTTTTCTCCCAGTTTGAGACGACGGTGGTTTGGGCTTCTGCTTTCTCTTTCCTTTTAGTTTTAATTTAGCCCCTGCCACTTCTCCCTGTTGAACTCTGGCCACAGAAGCTATCTCTAGTGTCGTTTAAAAAGGTGTTTTGGAGAGATCTGGATAGGAAGCATGCAGATGGAGGCTCCTTAAACACCACGACCAGGAGGGTCTAACTTTTCATTTCTTTAGCATCTGGCACACAGCATGGCACATAGGAGGCATTCAATAAGCTACGTGTGTGAATGAATGAATGTGAATGAACTGAGTGCCTGGATTCAGAGTACTGGCTACTCTTTCCTTCACGACACCTCCAAGAAAATGTGGTTTGTCCTGCGGGCTGGATCTTAAGATTGTTGCAATGGCTGCCAACTGGCCGTCCTTCCATGTTTTTCTTACGTGCATCACTAGATGCACACCCCTCTCTCTCAAGAACCTCCTAAGGCTTGTCCCTGGGTTTTAAGATAAAATCCTGACATTCAAGGTCCTCTGTAATTGGATGCTAACTCTTTTTAATCCCATAATTTACTCACCCCATAAGCCTTTAGGATCTCCCTCCTACTATTGGCCAATCCCAGAAAACAACCTACCTTAACTGAAAATTAAGTGGAAAATGCAGAGGGTTTAGAACAGTGTCTTGTACTTCATAAGTGCTCAATTTTAGCTATGATTATTCCTGGTTTCTAGGCCTGTGCTGTGTGCTTCCGTCAGCCTCATGGAGCCTCCCCACCTTCCATCCCTTCAGAATCCATCTCTCTCCTTTCCACCCTCAGCCCATCATTTTCCCCTTGGCTACATATCCTTAAGGCATTTTCATTTTTTGGCAGCCAACTGGCTTCTTGAAAACCAAGTTCAGAAATTGTCTTGGAAACCACCTGTTGGATCTTACAGGTGATGACAACAGCTGACTCCCAGCTAGGCACTGTGCTGAGCACTTTCATGCAGCCTCTCATTTTTACCTCACAAGGCTATTGAGTGGATGGAATTAGAAGACCCATTTTACAGACAAGGAAACTGAGGCTTAGAGAGATTAACACGTTCATGGTCAAAAAATTAGTGGCAAGAGTCAGGTTTCAAAGCTCTTTTCCATTTTGTTAATTTATCTTTTGGTAATGGTTAAATTAAATTGGGCAAGTACCCAAAAAAGCTCTCAGCTGACCCTCATGGGGTTTGGGCTCACAGCCTGGAGGAGAGAAGGAAGTGGAGAAGACATGACAAGGTATATTTTCTTAGATGCACGCTCATTATGTCAGTGAGGAATGAGGGCTCTTCAAAATTGTTGGGTCCTGCCTCTCACTGTGCAAATGGAGAAACTTAGGCCCATCCAGCACAAGGGCTTGTCCCAAGTCATAGTGAGGGAGGGCCAAGACCAGACCTAGCAATCTCCCAACTCTTCGGGCAGAGGTCTCTGCCCAGCTACTGCAACAAACACACGCTCAACTGCAGTGCACTGGTCAGCCAAGAGGGAAGCAGAGCCTTCTAGCCAGTAGGCACCCCTCTTTCTCATAGTCACTGGACAACTTTAGGTCAAAGTCACAGGCCAGAAGCAGAGTTGGGGGAAGGGAAGACTTCCGTTGAGCCTACTTACTTATCAGCGACCTTCGTGAAGTGGAAACTTTCCAGGGGCCCCCCCAGATCATAACTGTATCTGGTGCCCTTGAAGAGTTCAAAAGAGGAAGTTTGGGTTTGGCTGTAATGGATAAAAGGCACACAGAAATGTCCAAGCAGCTGGAGGGGAGAGAGGGGGCCCGAGACGAACGGCAGGGCTGGGCGCACCTTCCCAGGCTTGTTGCAAGCTTGGCCTCTGCTGGGGCTTCCCAGGAAACACCTGGGAAGGGTTTAAAGCTACAACTCTCTCCTGGGCAGATTTGACAACCTCACACTCTAATGGAGAAAATCCAGGCCGCAGGTTCTAGGTAGCAGACAGAGGCCCTCACTGGAAATATGTTTATGTGTCTATATGTCCCTTATTATTTATTTTTAAAGAGAGAAGAGGTGTAAAAGGGAAGAGTTAGAGGCACACCCTAGAATGTCAATGCTGGAAGGAAAAGTTAAGATCTTTTAGCCCAACTCTCTCATTTTATACACAAGAAAATAGAGACTCAGGGAGAGAGAGGGACTGCCCCAAGGTCAAAAAATGAGTGAGTAGCAGATACAAAATTGGAACCCAGGTATCCGGACTCCCAGTCTGTGTTCCAGCACAACCTAGACGGATGTGTGTGGTAAAATGGGGGTGGGGGCAATTGTCAGTTTGCCTGAAGGCATTTACTCCTCCCTCCCCACCCAGCACACTCAACTGGAACCTACCACCACCGGCCCACTTCACCATTCAAAGCACACACGTCACTCATTTTACAGAGAAAGGCTCAGTATGTTTTTGGATTTCAGAAAGTCCAAACCAGGACAGAGGCTGTGGCGAGGGACGGAAGCTGGGAAAAGGCTGAGGAAGCAGATGTGGAGTGGGGGTGGACGGAATCTGTGGCTACGGCTCTTCAGTCGCTCAGGCATGAACAGGGTTGTGATCGTGCTGGGCCCCCCCTGGCCCATCGGGGTGGGAGCCTTTCCTAAGCCCCAGCTGAAGATGAGAGCCCAACCCTAACCCCTTAACCCCTTCCTCCCAACCATGCCCCTGCCGTAGTCTCTAGAGATGGAGCAATCAGGCTTGGTCATGGAGACTGGTTCTCAGCAGGGGTGTGCATCAAAGCTGGAGATCCTAGTCCTCACCACCACAGATAGCCAGCAAGGCCTTCAGGAAGTCTCCGGAGGTGTCGCTCTGACAGGGGCAGGGAGAACAGAGTGAGTAAAAACAATCACATGGCCCCAATGCACACTCTTCCCAGCTGCTTGTCAGCCTGGATGTCTCCTTGGGCTTCTAAAGTCACCAACATAGCTGTCACACAAAGGCCATGGGGATCTTTCTAACACATAGATGTGACTGTGTCCCTTCTGTGGCTCCTCATTAGCCTCAGGAAAATGTCCAGCTTGGTATTCAAGGCCTTCTGTGATCTGGCCCCCGCGGACCTCTGTAGTGTCACCTCCCCCTTCCTTCCGGTCTCAGCAGACCTTTTGCTTTCCCAGAACATCTTGCTTCTCTACCTTTACACCTACCAGGCCTTCTGCCCAGCATGCCCTCCTGCACCTCCCCAAATCCCACCTGCCATTAGATGTCCTCTCCTCTGTGCAGTTCCTGCCCTCTTTCTTGCCTCAAACAGAGTGAATTCCTACCTCCCTTGGTCCCCCTTCTACTCTGCAAATACCTTCATTATAGGATTCCCTATTTGAGCACACGAATGGAGCACTTACTGGGTACCAGGCCCTGGCTAAGAATTTATCTGAACATCGTTGTGTTCAAGGCACATCACAACATGTAAGGCTTGGTGGAGACCAGATTTGCTCCCATATGGTATGGTCCCTCCCTTTGGAGGGGCTCCTATCATATATATATATATATATATATATTTTATAATAAATGTTCATTATAAACAATTCAAACCAAAGGACACATTATACTATAAAATTTTCCTTCCCATCCCTGGCTCCTAATTCCCCAGATCAAGAGTTAGCCTCTGTAACTAGTTTCTTACATGGTTTTCTGGCAATGTTCTGTGCACAGACAAGTACCTGTATGTATGTCATGTTTCTTTTCTACATATATGGACACATATCATTCATACTGTTCTGGACCATACTTTTTTGACTTAGAGAAGATTCTAAATCAGCACACAGAGAGACTCATGCTTTTTTCATGGATGTGTAATATTCTATCATATGGATGAACCACAATTTATTTAATTGGCTCTGTATGGAGGGTTTCCAATCTTTTGCTACAACAACCAATGCTGGCATAAATGTTCTCTTACATGTCTTTGGGGACATGTGTGGCTATGCCTGTAGGATAAGTTCCTACAAATAGAATTATAAGTCAAAAGTGTATACACTTTCAATTTTCAAACTGTCAAATTACCCTGTAAAGATGTGCTACCAATATATATGCCCACCAAGTCTGGGTGACATTGCCTATTTCCCTACAGCCTTGCCAGCCAAGCATAGTATCACACTTTCAGATCTTGACCAATCTCACAGACCAAAAAAAAAAAGGCTCCATAAGTGGAAGAAGTCAGGCACACAGGTCACATATTGTATGATTCCATTTCTATCAAATGTTCAAAACAGGCAAATAGATTAGTGGTTTCCAGTGGGTGGGGGTGGGAACAGACAAACGAGTATGACGGATCTTCGTGGGGTGATGAAAATATTCTAAAACTGGAATGTGGTGATGGTTGCACAACTCAGTAAACATACTAAAAATTATCATATACCATATATGACTTTTAAGGTATGTAAATATAATTTTATGGTATGAAAATAAGTGAATTTTATGGAACATAAATTATACTCCAATCAAGTTATTTTAAAAGGCAAAAAAAAAAAGGAGGGGGACTTTGGTTTTAATCTGTGTATCTTTAATTATAAATAAAAGTCATGTGTTATGTTTAAAAAAAAGTCACATTTATATTTCTTTTTTTGTGTGTGTGTGAAGGATACCTTCATGTCCTTCAATTTGGGGTCACATGGGGGGGCCCTTTAATTTGGAGTCTCATGGGGTCACCATGAGTCAGTCTCCATGGCAACCAACAATACCACATAGCAAGGAAACCAGCCCTTTGCATGTTTTTTTGCTAATTTATCGTATTTTTCAACTTTGTTTACGTATTGCCTGGCAGAAAATTTTAATTTGCCTTGTAGAAACTTTTAACTATAGTCAATCTATCTTTTTATGATTTTTGTGTCTTGAGTAGAAAGGCCTGCCACATTCCCAGATTATTAAAAAAAATTCTCAAATTTTCATCTAGTCCTTGTTGTGGGTTCAATTTTAGGTTTAAATCTTTGATCCAAATTTATTTTGGTAAATTTGGTAATGAGGCAGGTCTCCTACAATTTGGCAATATCCTGGCTGTTCTAAGAGGCAACTCCCATTAAGAAAAAAGAACATGGGAATGAAAACAGTTTCTGATCTTATGTCAGGGACCTGACACTCACCCCCTACCCACTGCCCTCTAGTTACTCCCCAGCCCAGCACTCCCTTTACCTCAATGGCTTGGTGGAGAGATGTGTCATATTTCTCAATGAATTCCCGCCGGATATTCAGCAGGTCGATCTCACTCCGGGAGACCATGATCCTGGTGAGAGTCTTCTCATCCGTGCCAGCGCCCTGGTGGAGCGGGACGAGAGAGAGAGATGGGCAGGGAGATAGAGCCCAGTCAGGCCAGAAATAGCAGGTGTACATCTGCCTCTCTCCCTTTGTCCTTTCAAAACCAGGGTGGGATGTTCCACCTCTGTTTTCCACAAACAGTCCTGACCAGAACTCCCCAGGGCTTAAGACTGGCTAGATGGAAAGGCAGGGAGGGCCGATCTCTGCCCTAAGAAGTTAGGAACACCAGCTTTGGAGTGAGAGCTGGGTCCAAGTCCCAGCTCTGCCACTCAGGACCCATGTGAGTGTGGGCAAATTTCTAACGTACCGAGGCCTCAGTCTCTTCCTCTATAAAATGAGGACACTACAACCTACCTCAAAGGATTGCCACAAGGGTCAACTGTGTTCAGAGAAGTGAAGCCTTTGGCACAGGGCTTGGCACATGGTGAGTGCTCCACAAATGGTTGTCATGTTTGGGGTCTCAGGCTTATTCCCCCCAAACAACCTGCCTGGGCTCTGTCACCAGCTGAGACTCTGGTTGGTGGGCTGAGGGGGTGGCCAGCGTGGCCCCGGTTTTCAGTAACAGCAGGGCTAATCCCAGAACTGAGTGCCTGCTACCTTTTATGGTCATTTGTCATAGTAGACACTGTCTATTGCTAGAACATGAGCTCTGAGAGATAGAGACTGTCATACTCAGCTCTGGGTCCCTGAGCAGGGTTCCTCAGCCTTGGCACTTTAGGCCAGATAAGTCTTTGTTGTAGGGGGCCATCCTGTGTATTGTAGGATGTTTAGCAGCATCCCTGCCTTGACCCACCAGATGCCAGTAGCACCCCCAAGTTGTGACAACAAAAATGTGTCCAGCTATTGTCAAACGTCCCCTGGAGGGAGAATCGTCCTGGCCAGGCACAGAGCAGATGCTGATTAATATCAAGTGGGTGGAAACAGCAGCCACTGTGCTGATCTGGGGGATGGAGGCATCTGTGTCTGTGTGTATGGAAGTGTTTGAAGTAAAAGGAACAAATGAGCGAGTTTTCTTACCTTCATGGATTTGTAAAGTTTGTCGGCAAAAAAGAGAGGCTTGTTCTTGACACTTTGAACTGGCAGGAAGATAAGAAAGGTGCAGGGAACTTGTCAGAAGATAAGCACTCAGACTCTAGGCTGGGCTCTCCCACCCCCGTCTCCTCTCCTCCAACCTGGGCCCGCGGATCACTGTCAACCCCAGTGTCATCCTCAGGGCCTACACCCTTCCCTCCCCCTCCCAACGCCTCCTCCTGTGGCTCCTCCCTTGAAGGCCTGGCTCTCACTTGGTTGCACCTGCAAGGGGCTTGCAGCTAATCAAGATTAGTAGTGGATTCAAAGGGAATAAACACCTGATGAACCCAAGTTCAAAGTGCATCAGAATCACCGGAGAAGGCTGTTTGAAACTCAGGTTCTTAGGTTCCACCCTAGAGGCTCAGATTCAAGAGCTACTTACAGCAGTGCTTCTCAAAGTGTGGTCCCCGGACCAGCACCATCAGCATCACCTGGGCACTTGTTAGAAATGCACATTCTCACGCCCCACCCCACAGGTGCTGCATCTGTGTTTTAACTTGTCCTCCAGGGAACTCTGGTGCTGGATGACCAACTCCTCCCAGTTTGCCTGGGGCTTTCCGGATTTTAGAACTGAAAGTCCCACGCAAGCCAATCACCCTACTTTGGTGCACGCTAAGGGAACCAAATCCAAACCACTGGTTTGGTATAATTAAAAGCACCGCAACGACCCCTGGGGCTGCGTGTTGCCCCAGGACCTGTACCAAAAACCAAAACACCAAACCCACTGCTGTGGAGGCGATTTTGACTCATAGCGACCCTATAGAACAGAGTAGAACTGTCCCACAGGGTTTCCTGTACACTCCTGTCATATTGGCAGCCTCTGCCTCAGGTAACGTCTACCTGGTTGTACCAACCCCGGCCCTTCCTCAAGGCCTGGGGTTGTCTAGCCCTCATCAGGAGCTTGATTTCAAGGCTCCAAAGCCCAGACGAGGGTGTCTCAAGCAGCTTATGGAGGAGCGGCCACGCACAAGTACAAGAAAAGCAGACTGACTGTGGATACAAAAGAATCTCTGTGAGGAGGGCAGAGGGTGAGGCCAAGGCTGCATATCCCGAGGACACCGGCATACAGGAGACACTGTGACGGCCTGTGGCAAGCTCAGGAACGCCGTAGGAGACCACATCATGCATCTCCCTTCCCCAGCTCCTTATGTAGCTCCCTACTGCTTCCCCAAACACATCTCAAGCTACCTCCTCAGCTGAAAGTCAGGGCTTCTGCCTTCCTCTGCTACCTCATCTCCCTTGCCCCTCATTGTCCCAACACACTGCAAATTCCTTTGTGCCTTTTGTCCCCTCAGCATGGATGTTTCCTATGCCTGCTCTCCTACTTTACCCACAAATCCCATCCCATCCCATCCTGCAAGGCTGTGCTTGATGTTCATGTCCCCAGTCAGGCCACCTCCTCCAGGAACCCTCTCCTAGATACTGCTCCTAGCTGGTAACCAAAACCAACCAAACCCTCTGCCATCGAGTCAATTCTGACTCACAGCGACCCTATAGGACAGAGTAGATATGCCCCATACGATTTCCAAGACTATAAATCTTTAAGGAAGCAGACTGCCATATCTTTCTCCTGCGGAACGGGTGTTGGGTTTGAACTGCCAATCTTTCAGTTAGTAGCTGAGCGCTTAACCACTGTGCTACCGGGGCTCCTTCCATTAAATGCTAACAATAATTAATACCTCTCTTTAATCTAATATGAATAATAATACTAATAAAAACAACAAGTATAACCTTGTTCACCTCTGCTCATCCATTTTTATACATGGGGAAATAGAGATCCAAAAGGGAAAGGACTTCTTTAAAATCAAGAACCCAAATTATGCAAGAAAAGAGTACCCAAAACGATCCAGGTTCTGGGAGGTGGAGACTGTGTGTGTGTGTGTGTGTGTGTGTGCGTGTGCGTGTGCGTGTGCGTGTGCGTGTGTGTACACTCTGCTTGTGCATGACACTACACCCCCTACCCTGCCTGCAACCACCTTTCTGGTTACTTCCCCAGGAATAGCCATTTTCTGACCATGTTCTGCAGCCTGGTACAAGTCCTCATGATACTCCCTGACTATCACACATTTGGCAGGACCCCTGAAGTTAGTTTGTGGCAGTATTCATTTCCCAGGACTACTTATTAGCTTAGGAAGCTGCTCATGCTACACTCTTCCAGGAAGTCTGGCCAAGTTTCCAGTGGCCCAGCCCCTTCCCTTGACCTCCAAGACCCTCCCCTTGGTTCTGCCACTCACCAATGGCCACAAATGCATCCCTAACATCCCCAGCCATCTCCTTCTTGATGGTGTGCTCCACGTCATAGTTGGTCATTTTGATGAACTCCTGGAAGACTAGCCCAAGAGAAGCCCCAGATTTGGGGGGTAAGCTCCAGTTCAGGGAGAAGGGGGAAGATCACCCCTCCCATATCCCACCCAGTTCCACCCGTGGGCTATGCCCCCAGGAAGTAGGAAGGGGCAGTGGGTATGGCCGCAGCCCAGGCCTAAATGCACTGAGCGGGATCACTGTGAGGGGGAAGTTCTGACCTGAAGGCTGCCTCAGGCTCAGGGCCAAATCTGTGCCAAGTCAGAAACTATCCCACCCCCAACCCAGCCTGGCCAACTGTTCCACAGCCTTGGACAAGCTCTAGGAACCCAGGCTGGGGTAGTAGGAGCACAGGTCCTAGTCACAGCTCTGCCCCGACTCATGGAGTGACCCTGGGTGAACCCCTACACTTGTCTAGGCCTCCTCTTCCTCTTTGTCAAATGGGGATGAAGGTTAATGTGAATAATCATAATAATAACACGCAGGAAGCACTTACTATGTGTCAGGCATTGTGCTAAGCGCTTTATGTGTATTGTATATTTTGTATCGTGACAACAACCTTGTGAGGTAGGAACTAAAATCCCAATTTACAGATAAGGGAATTAAGGCAGAGAGGTTCAGTAACGTGCCCAAGATTACACGGCTGCTAAGTGAGGGATTCAAAACAAGGCACCTGGCCCCCAAGTTCATACTTTTAGCCACTTATGTTAAAGCACCTTAAGTATTTTACTGAAAAGTGCCAGATAAATGCACATTAAAACGTTAATGTCTTAGTGGAAAGGACACTTCAAGATCACCTCATATCAAGGTCACTGCATACAAATGTGACTATACGTTGGGTAACCTGTGGTTCAAAGAAATGTATGTGATCCTGATGCCATCGCCACCCCTCATTTCCTTGCTCCTGGCAGACATCACAGAACTTAGAGTCTTCTCAACACAGCATTCTAGGCAGCCACTATCAGCCCATCAGAGTTGGCCTTTGAGGTGAAGGTAGTTGGCAGAGGCCACATGATGAGTTAGAGGCAGAGCCAGGACTTGAACTCAGGGCTCCCGAGCCCCCATCAGCCACAATACTCCATTGCTGGGTAAGGGGTGGGTGTGTGGGGCACTTGGCTCCTCTTGTCACAGAGTTGAGAGGCTCTCATCTGATTTGGAGACCTTTCTGCTGAACTGGGAAGGGGAAAGCGCCAGGCCTCACCTTTGCGGAGGTGCGGGTAGCTGCGAGTACACAAGATGGTCATGAAACGTGTCTCCAAGGAAGTTTTGTCTCCACTGGGCTTGTCTGCTATTTCCTGCAGAGCCCAGGTTGGGGCAAGGATTTGGGAGGGAAGATACAAGAAAGCCATGGTTATTACGCTAATATCTTTGCCTGGGCTGAGACTGGCCCATTCTTCCTTGCCCAGCCCCCACATCCCCCTCTCCATTCCCAGGGCCCTGTGGACTGACACAGATGAGCTCAGCGCTGGGCACTTCCACCCTGGCCTCAGGCCCAACAGGCACTGGGCATAAGACCTGGAGTGCTCCTTCCATTCTTAAACCTCTCTGAATGTCCCCTGGGAAGTGTGTATGTGCACACATGGAAGAAAAAAAGGTTCAGCCAGTGTTTTCCCAAGTCTGGTAAATAGACAGACATGCCTTATTTTAACACACCACTATATATCTATATCTATATATTCCACCATTATCTTCTAGCCAGCTATTAGTTCTATTTACACTAATAATAACTTTCCCTTTAAAATAAACTCATTTAAAGGTTAAAAAGAAAGTGAGTCAATTTAAAGAGAAATAATAAGTAGATGGTAGTATGTAGCACGATTCACACCAGAGGTGAAAGGCTTACATTTGGGAAACACTTGCCTGGCCCATTTCTTACCCAGCAGGGTCCTTACAGGGCTCTGAAGGGGAGAGAGAGAACACGCAGAGCAAGCCTCCAAATCTGATTCTGCCCTGCTCAGCCCAGAGGCACAGCTAGACTCCCCTCAGAGGAAGAGTTACAATCCACATGAAGAAGAGGGCACTCACCAAGATCTCAGCAGCCACCTGACAGCAGGGCGGAAAGAGGAGGAGAAAGGGGAAGGCAAGAGTCAGAGGAGCCCTGGCAAGGTTGGCTGTGGGGGCTGGGCGTGCAGGGTGAGGGGGCCTGGCTTAGGGTGGCAGAGAACCTAAGAAACAAAAAAAACCCAAAAAACCAAACCCGTTGCCGTCGAGTCGATTTCAACTCATAGCGACCCTACAGGACAGAGTAGAACGGCCCCATGGGTTTCCAAGGAGCAGCTGGTGGATTTGAACTGCCGACCTTCTGGTTAGCAGCTGAACTCTTAACCAATGCACCACCAAGAGGCCCCAGGAAAGCTCAAGACCATCATGGGGGCAGGGAGGAGAGAAAGAACACCTTTCCCAACCTTTTGCACCAGAGCTCAAAATGGAGGACAGGTCTGAGAGTGCCTACAAGGGTGTTCACCTGAGGGCTGAGGCAGGGACACAGGAACCAGGAAATCTACCCCACGCCAGTAACCTGGGCAGGCACCAGACCTTAGTTTGTGTATCTGAAAACTGGGAGAAATCATCTCTCTCACTTCCCTACAGTTACTGAGAAGTTAAAACGCAACAAGTGCAAAATTCTCTACACCCGCTAGCGTGTTCAGAGCTGGGAGGGTCCTCAGCAGACTGTCATCTGACCCCTCATGTCACAGACAGGAAAGCTGAGGCCTGGAGAGAAGGTAACTTGCCTGGAGAGAAGGTCACACAGCCGAGCAGAATCATTTTCCAAGGGTTAATTTTAATTGTTGCATTATGCAGAACACAAAATTCTGTTATTAGGACAATAGGTCACAGGTAGCTGTGACTTGGAGAGTGCCTGGGAATAAAATGCAGCCAGCCCTCACATACCCCAGGCTGAGTTTCACCTTTGCTTTTCTTCCTGAACCTCTGCTGACAACTTTATTTTACCAGATAGACTGAAACCAATCTCTTTGTGAATATCAAGACCACCTTCTGCTTAGAAACCTTCTTCTACTTTGTATTGTATCAACTGGCAATGTCTATTAAAATTTTAAATGCACATACTATTTGATCAAGCCATTATATTGCTTAGAATATGCCCTAGAGATACACTGGCAAAAGTGTTCCAAGATATAATACCAGGACTTCACTGCAGCATTTTGTGTAATAGCAAAAAATTGGAAACCACCACCAGTAGATGACTTGTAAACAGACTACAGTTCACCTTATCAGTGGAAATCCATGCAACTGTAAAAACGAATGAGATTGATCTAATGTGCTGATATGGAGACAGTTTCTGTTTAAGTAAGAAAGTATAGTATATTATATACAGGCAAGCCAGTTTCCACCGAGTGGATTCTGACTCATGGTGACCCGTGTTTCAGAGTAGGACTGTGCTCCATAAGGTTTTCATGTATAAGAGGGTCCCTCTTATCTAGATTAAAAAAAAAAAAAGATGAACACACTCACTCTTACACGCTTATTGGGAGGTACATAAGGAATTTCTCTAGAGGGACAGTCAAGAAACTGACAGTTGTTACCTTTGGGGAGAGAGACTGAGGAAAAACGTTTGCATTTTATTTTATTCCTAAGATTTTGTTTACATTTTCTCTACATGAAAATAAATTATTGTATTTCATTTTTTGATTGTTGTAGTTTAGACGAAGTTTACATTTCAAGTTAGTCTCCCATGCAAAAATTTATACATACATTGTTATGTGACCCTAGTTGCTCTCCCTATACTGTGACAGCACACTCCTCCTTTCCACCCCTGATTCCTCATGTTCATTCAACCAGCTCCTAACCCTCTCTGCCTTCTCATCTCACCTCCGGACAGAAGCTGCCCGTTCAGTCTCTTGTATCTAGTTGAGCTAAGAGGCACACTCCTCACGAGTATCACTTTATGTCCCACAGTCCAGTCCAATCCCTGTCTAAGAGTTGGCCTCGGAAACTGTATTAGTTCTGGGCTGATAGAGAATCTGGGGGTCATGCTTTCCGGGGTTCCTCTAGTCTCAGTCAGACCGTTAAGTCTGGTCTTCTTACTAGAATTTGAGTTCTGCACCTGACCTTTCTCCTGCTCCATCAGGGACTCTCTATTGTGTTCTCTGTCAGGGTGGTCATTGGTGGTAGCCAGGTACCATCTAGTTCTTCTGGTCTCAGGCTGATGAAGTCTCTGGTTTATGTGGCCCTTTCTGTCTCTTGGACTAATACTTTCCTTGTGTCTATGGTGTTCTTCATTCTCCTTTACTCCAGGTGGTTGGGACCAATTGATGCATCTTAGATGGCTGCTTGCAAGATTTTAAGACCCTTGACGCCACTCACCAAAGTAGGATGCACAACATTTTCTTAATAAGATTTGTTATGCCAGTTGACCTAGATGTCCCCTGAAAGCGTGGCCCCCAGACCCCTGCCCCTGCTACTCTGTCCCTCAAAGTGTTTGACTGTATTCAGGAAACTTCTTAGCTTTGGTTTAGTCCCGTTGTGCTGACTTTCTCTGTAGTGTGTGCTGTCCTTCCCTTCATCTAAGATAATACTTGTCTACTATTTAGTTAGTGAATGACCCTCTATTTTTCATTTTTTATGTTAATGTCAAATAGGAGCTTTCAGGGCTACTAGGATTATGGGCTGCTTTCGGTTTTTATTTATACTTTTCTATATTAAAAAGAGTCTAGTACTATTTAAAAAAATATGAGGGGTTCGTAGGCAAACTCTTAACCACTGCATGGATGGAACAGGGAAAAGTGGGGTGTAGAACTCAAATTCTAGTAAAAAGACCAGACTTAATGGTCTGACTGAGACTAGAGGAACCCCACAAAGCATGGCCCTCGGACTCTCTGTCAGCTCAGCACTAAAACCATTCCTGAGGCCAACTCTTCAGACAAAGATTAGACTGGACTATGGGACATAAAATGATACTCGTGAAGAGTGTGCTTCTTCTTAGCTCAGGTAGATCCATGAGACTAAATGGGCAGCTCCTGTCTGGAGGTGAGATAAGAAGGCAGAGAGTGTCAGGAGCTGGTTGAATGGACACGGGAAATCAGGGGTGGAAAGGAGGAAGGTGCTGTCACAGTATAGGGATAGCAATTAGGGTCACATAACAATGTATGTACAAATTTTTGTATGAGAGACTAACTTGAATTGTAACCTTTCACTTAAAGTACAACAATAAAATTTTAAAAAAAAGTTGCTACAGAATTAAAAAAAAATATGAGAGGGGGATATTTAAAAAATAAAACAGAAAGGAAGACACAACACTTGGGGGACACTGGGCTTCTGTTAAGGCTGATGGAAAAATTTGGGAATGACTAATGGTGATGGTTGAACAGCATGATGAACATGCCATATTTTTAAGCAAATAATGCACGCCCTCTACCTCTGTTTGCCAACTGCGCCCTCCATGAGGTATTTTCATAAGTGTTGCTACGCCAATTTTTTTTTACTTGTTGCTGTAAAAAAAAAAAAAAATTAGTGTAGCACGCTTATGAAAATACCTCATGGGGGTGGGGGAGAGGAAGGGCACGATTGGCAAACAAATGTAGAAAACAGTGTTATTTGTGTAAAAATAATGGTATTTCATGTCACTGTCCATGTGAAGATTGTTGAAATGGCAAATGTTTTGTTACCTAAATATTTACCACAAAAAAAAAAAAGGTTAAAAAAAAAAATCTAAAGTGCCAAACACTCTTCACTGATTTGGGGCAGAGGACCCCAGACATATTTGTTTTTTCAACATATCTTTAGGACAATAATATCTGTGATATTTAAAAAAAAAAAGTGGGGTACTAAAATATTCAGAAGCTTTTCCTTAGTAGTCTAGATGCTTCGTGCAAAAATTAATCTGGGCAATTCCTCAAAAGGTTAAATGATGCGTTACCATATGACCCAGAAATTCCACTCCTAGGTATATTCCCAAGAGAAATGAAAACATACATCATCACAAAAATTTGTATATGAATGTTCATACATAATATTCACAATAGCCAAAAAAGAATAAACTACCTAAATGTCCATCAGCTTATAAATGGATAAACAAAAGGTAGTGTATCCATACAATGGAATATTATTGGGCAATGAAAAGGAATGATGTACTGATGCATGTTACAACATGGGTGAACCTTGAAAATATTATGGTTAAGCGGAACACAGTCACAAAAGACCACATATTGTATGATTCCATTCATATGAAATGTCTATAGAGACATAAAGTAGATTAGTGGTTGCCTAGGGCTGGAAGGGTTGGAGGAAGTGGGGAGTGACTACTGAAGGGGTATGGGTTTCTTTTTGGAGTAATGAAAATGTTCTAAGATTGATTATGATGATGGTTGCACAATTCTATGACTATATTAAAAACCAGTGAATTGCAGTTTAAAAGGATCAATAGTATGATATGTGAATTACATCTCAGTAAAGCTGTTATATTAAAAAAATACTCTGAGGATCAGATTATCTAAAAATGATCACAATTCTTCATTCACTCTGGGTCTATAATAACAAAAACCAGTTGCTGTAGAGTCAACTCCGATCCACGGCGACCCCATGAGTGTCAGAGTAGAACTGTGTTCCATAGGGCTTTCAATGACTAATTTTTCGGAAGTAGATCATCAGGCCTTTCTTGCAAGGCGTCTCTAGGTGGACTTGGTTAGTAACCGAATGTGTTAACCGTTTGCACCACCCAGGGACTATCTATAATAACTAGGGTGCCCATATTATTTATTGCTTAAACTGGAACACTAAAAGTTAAAGGAGAAGCTACTAACAATTATCCTGGGGCAGCAGGTGAAAACCAAGGACTGTCAGTCAACAGGGGCATATGTTCAACCCTATTAACAACAGATCCAGACTTCCATGAGATTTAGGGTGAGGGTCTGCGAGTGAGGCAGTGTAAAACAAACAAACAAATATAGCCAAGAACAGATTTGTACTGTTTTTCTTAGGGGGTAACTTGACTCCGCTTATCAAACACCTTGGATTTTTGTACACATTTTGACCCAGTATTCACATTCTACCTCTAGGAAACTATTCTAAGGAAATAATCATGAATGTGATAAAAGAGTTGGCTGCGCAGAAGAGGGCTGGTTAAATAAACTATGGTAAATTCATATATGGAGTAGTATATAGCTGTTAAATGATGCTGTTGATTTTGAAAAATAATATGCAAGAATATTTACAGTATATTAATTTTTTAAATATTACAAATCAGGAACCTATTTTTATATTTACATAGAAAAACAACTAGGATGATATATACCAAAATATTAACAATAGCCATTACTAGTAGGTTATGGATTTTTTTTCTTTTTTGCTTGGTATTATTTTCTAAAGTTGCTGTATCAGAATATGTATTCCTTGTGAAACAAAATACTTTAAGAAAATGAATCCACACCAAGATCAAGGTCTAGCATCTATAAATCCAGAGACGCATCTGAGTCGGGCAGGGCTCTGGTTCAAGGGTCCCTTAGTTATCTCTACACCGTTCTCTCTCTCTCCTTCTCTCTCTTGCAAAGCAGCTGCCTGTGTGACCCACCACTGCCCCTTCTAGCAGCAACTGGAAGCACAGACCAGGCACCAAGCTGAAGCAGTCCCTGAAAGATGAATTTGGGGGTGGAGGACGTATTTGAGGTGAGATCTCAGGAGGAATCCAGGTTTACAGACCTTCAACAGCACAACGAGGCTGCTCATAGTAATACTTATTAAATATCGTTGAATTAATGAATGAATTGTGCAACCTGGTGGCTGGGTTCCCAGGCTAGCTCACCGTGCAGGTAAAATCCCATACATTTGAATGGAACCCTGCAGCTTCTGACAATCTATTCCAAAGTAGGGGATGAACAACTACCGCCTGATTTGGAAGCTGCAGGAAAAATTACTGTACTGGGTTCTGGGGGAGATTAAATAGTACTGGAAGAGGCGTTGGGGTCACGTAGGCCGAGTTCAGATCATACCACTGCCACGTACAAACTGTACTCTTGGGTAGGTTATAAGCTTCATCTTCCTCCAGTGAAAAAAAAGGGGGCATAATAAAGTATAAAATGGTCTCGGCACAATGCTCAGTCCATAGTATGCAACCTAATAATTTTATAATTGTTAGGTTGTCGTTAAGGCTTCTTTGAGCTCAGATGTAAGATTCTACACTTCTGGTGGTGGAGCTAGGAAGAGAAGCTGGTGCCTTGGCTCTAAACCATTGGTACAATTTTTAATCCACCAACTGTAAAATAAGGGGGCAGGGTTCGCAGTCTATGATATCTATGCCTAATCCTTGGACATGGAGCTTTGATGGGTGGGGTGGGGCAGGCAGAAGAGATACGGACTTGGATATGGGCCTGGCCAGAGGGTGCTGGGAGCCAGGCACAGGTCAGTGGGGATAGTGCAGATGCCCTCAGCAGGGACTGCCCAGACATAGGAACCCTCAGGGAAAGTGGATTTGGGGATGTCCAGTCTCCATGAGAAGCTACTTCCAGACCTCAAGCTCACCAGACTAAGGAACAGGGCAGAAGCAGAGCAGCCAGGAGACCCCAGTGAGCCCCTGCCCCATTAGTCATTCAACAATAAGTATTTATGGAGCACTGGTCATGTGCCACTGTGGATACATCAGCAAGCAAAATAAAGATCCCTGACCTCAAGGAACTAATTTTCTAGGCCTCTCCCAAGACACTCCTTTTGGCTCCCACTCTATAGATAATAAAACCGAGACCTTAAGCATATAGGCCCCCTTACCGGCAAGTCTCTAGACCTGACCCCTCTAGGTCAAATTTCCCCGGGCCACTGATTTGCTGTGTGATCTTTCAAAGTCATTCACCCTCCCTGGGCCTCAATTTTCCCACTGACATATGAGGAGTTTGACTTAGTATGTGAAGTCCCTTCCAGCTCTGAAGGTCGAGGGGTCTAGGCCTACTCTTTGTCCGGGAAATGCCCATGAGACCAGCTTAAACACTCCCAAGTCTCATTCTGAAAGCACTGAAAACCCTTAAAATCTTACTTCCAAGGGCAGAGGGGCCAAAAGGGCCCACAGTCTCTGTGTCAGCCTGTTAAACCAGCCAGGCCCTTGTCTGAAGCCCTCCCTACTTCCAGACAGCCAGGGCCTGGCATGGACAGATGTCCACTGGGCTGCTTCTCTTGGGAGCCCAGCAGAGGTCAGTGAGGGGGATGGGGGTCTCACCTGTGCATCTTCCCGGGCCTGATCCCGGCCTTCTCCACCTTCCTCACGGTTCCCCTGCAGCAGGACCGTGAGAAAGGTCAGTGCTCAAACACCTACCCTGTGTCACTTGGCAGCCCTAGCACCTTGCTCCGTCGCTTCCTCTCTGAACCCTTTTTTTCATAATAATAATAAACATAATAATAAACTTGCCCTCATAGGGAGGCCGTTGTGAGAACTAAATGAGGAAATCTGCAAGGCACTCCGCCCAATGCCTGACACACAGTGACACTCAACACTGTGAGTTAGGGCCTGGCATCTGGGCTGTGTGAATTCAAGACACGGTGAAGGAAGTTCCCAGATAACAACACAGGAAAACGTCACCCACGTGGCCTTGTACTGTGAGCTGGGGGCCCCAAAAGCTAAGCTGAGGGCTATTGAGGAGGGCTGCCTGGAGCAGGTGGCACCAATGCCAGTTCTGAGAAGTGAACAACAGGGGAAGGGCACTGCACGAGGCAGAGATGGCCTCAGCGGTGGAATTCTGAGGAGACAACTGGGGAGGACACCTTCTCTTCATCAGGAATGGGCTCCTAAGTCTCCTGCCCTTTCCACTCAGTAATCCTTCCCTTCCTCCCAGGGCTCTGGAGGAGCAAGCAGAACACACTCACCGTGGCCAGAGAAATGAGGATCCTCCTGAAGTGGCCAGATGTATCTGAGCTGAGAGCATCTTCCAGGGACTTGTGATAGTCTAAGACAGAGAGAGACGGTGTGGGCAGCTGGTGTATTGGTGGGGGCCGGGGGGGGGGGCGTGTGCTAGAAGCTCAGATTTGAGGCAGAGCAATGTTGCTGGGGGTGGGGGCAATGAAGGAGTATGTAGTTGGATCTTGAGGGTGTCCAGTCATTCTCTTGCTGACTTTGTAAGAAGACTGATATTCCCATCAAGCCATTGCCTCCTGCTATCCCCTCTGCTACCACCCCAGCTGGGGTCTGGTCCCATCTTGCCTCTACCACTTGGCAGCCTCTAAAGTAGCCTCCCTATCTTCACTCTCGCTTCCACCTTCCCTCCTGCACGGCTGATGCTGGCCCTTAAAGCACAGCTATGACCATGTCACCCCTGCTCAAAAATTCTACCATTTTTAAGCTGCTTGCAAGAAACAAAGTGCACACGTTTGACCAGTACTTAAGGCCCTTCAGAATGAAAATATGAGGTCACTTGTTCAAAAATTATTGAAAATTTCAAGACAGAGCCAGCAGAACATTAAAGATTAAACCAAGCCTGGGCTGAGCACAGGGCCCTGGGCAACTGCACAGGTCTCACGTCCATGAAGCTGCCCTGCCCTCTCCAGTCGGCTGGGGCACTCTCTCTTCTCACTTCTGGCCAAGCTCTTCTTTACCTCCAGGACTTGGTCCTGCTGGGACTCCTCTGCCTAGAGCAGCCTTTCCCCAGACACAGGGTGGGCATACCCAAGGGGCTTATTAAAGCCTTGCAGACTGAGAGAACGGAGAAGCAGCATAGCTGTGGACAGAGCTGCAGACCGAGGTCGGGAACAGGGGACCTGATTTTTCTCCCTCACACCTCACATACTCACCCTCCTTGTAGGCTTCATTGATGGCCCGGATTTCTGCATTGGTCCGAGTGGCCAGGATTTCGATGAGAGTCTTTTCATCTGTGCCGGCCCCCTAGAATGTCAAGGCAAAGAGGATCTCAGCCACAGTCCTGACCCATATGCAGAAGCCCAAGGGGCCCAGGCGAGGAGTCTCCTGCTCCAAGAAACCACTCAGGAGGCTGAAACGCAAGCCAAGCCTTCCTAGGTATTCTCCTCATTCCCCTAGACCAGAGATGTTGGTACAAGCAGACTTCCAGAATGTTCCATGAGAGCTACTTTGAGCCCCTATATATAAATATGAACATATAGGTATGTGTCTATAAAACACATATACACCTTGTGAGATAAAGATTTTAACTTCTGGTCTTTGTCCTTGTTTCCTGTTGACACACACCTAAGGAAAAAAACAACAACTTTGGAATTTAAGTGTCTTCAGTAAGGACTCCAGACCACAGACCACACCTAACAGGTTAGGTGAGGTGAATGAGGTGACCCTAGAATGGGGGCTGGTCAGGCCAGAAGAACTCACCACATGATACCTCATGATCACCTGATGATATCGACCGACCTCAGGGGAGAGGGGCTGGAGTTTGCATTAGATAATGAGACCCCCCAGTAAAAGCTCTGGACATGGAAGTTCCATGGGCTTCCTGGTTGGCAAAAAGCATCCACGCATGTGGGAGGACTGAACGTCTTTGGACCATGGAAGCGTCCCTTTGGGAATCCCCTCGCCCAGCGCATCTCTTTGTT
>NW_004443947.1:32621610-32632238 GCF_000243295.1 Trichechus manatus latirostris | reverse complement strand
ATTGTTACATTTTGCATGTGAACTTTTTCATTGGTTTTTACAATAGAGGTCTCATACAATATTTGTCCTTTTGTGATTGACTTATTTCACTCAGCATGAGTTTTGTGTTTTAAGGGAAAAACATGTTTGACTTGTTTATATTGGATTTGATGAGTGATATATGGACTGATAAGGAGCCCTGGTGGCACAACACAAGTAAGCGTTTGGCTGCTAACGGAAAGGTTGGTAGTTCGAACCCACCCAGCATGTTCGTGGGAGAAAGACCTGGTGATCTGCTCCCACAAAGATTTCAGTCTAGATAAACCTATGGGGCAGTTCCACTCTGTCACATGGGGTTGCTATGAGTTGGAACTGACTTGAGGGCCCCTAACAACAACATATGGACTGATACATTATGTCCTCTAGACTGAGGCAGGCTGGGGAGCCCACACAGAGGGAAGTGAGGAGGCTGTGGGAGAGGGTAGAGAGGGATAAGATTCATTATTCGTTCAATTTTTATGTGCAAATCACTGTTCAAGGTACTTGGACTACGATTATAAGAAAAAAGACAGCCATGTTCTCTGCCGTCACAAAGTTTACTGCCTAGTGCTCAACTGCTCCGTGGATTCTCTGACCTGAGGCCCGACTGAGATCGTCAACAGTCTCTTCATTAAAGCAGGCATGTGGTGAGGAAGTGGGAGGGTCCTGAGAACCAGGGTTCTCACTAACTCACTGACTCTCTGAGCCTCCCTCAATTTCCCATTTGTAAACTGGCGGAACGGAAAGGGTTGGGTCAGATTAATACGTTGGTTCCTTCTACACCTAAATTTCATGTCTTAAGATCACTTGCTTTTTTGTTTAGGAATTTTAAAACAACAATAATCTCAATCTGCTTTGCCTAGGAAATATTTTTTAATGTCCTCTATTCCCCTTTTGCTGTTCTCCTCTTAATCCTCTGGGGGACAAAAACTCTAGTGGTTTGATGTGTTTGTCAAGACCACAGCCTCTAGCATCAGACAGACTTGTCTGTATCCCACCTCTCCTACTTCATAGCTTTGTGACCTTGACCAAGTTACTTAACCTCCAAGTCTCTGTTTCCTCATCTGTAAACTGGGGACAAAATAAGAACTTTGTCTTGTGAACCGATGAGACGACTGATTGAGCTAATAGACTTAGCACAGGTCGAGGGTGCTGTATGTTCTTTTTTTTTTTAATTATTGTGCTTTAGGTAAAAGTTTACTGAGCAAATTAGTTTCTCATTCAACAATTAATACACATATTGTTTTGTGATATTGATTGCCAACCTCGTGATGTGTCAACACTCTCCCCTTCTCGACCTTGGGTTCCCCATTTCCATTTGTCCAGTTTTCCTATCCCTTCCTGCCTTCTTGTCATTGCTTTTGTGCTGGTGTGCCCATTTAGTCTCATATACTTGGTTGAACTATGTGTTATTTTTTGTCTTAAAGTCCTGTCTAATCTTTGACTGAAGGGCGAACCTCTGGAGTGACTTCTTTACTGAGCTAAAACGGTGTCTGGGGGCCATACTCTCGGGGTTTCTCCAATCTCTGTCAGATCAGTAAGTCTGGTCTTTTTTTGTGAGTTTGAATTTCGTTCTACTTTTTTCTCCTGCTCTGTCCAGGACCCTCTACTGTGATCCCTGTCAGAGCAGTCGGTGGTGGTAGCCAGTCACCCTCTAGCTGTTCTGGTACTGTACGTTCTTAATAAAGAGTAGTTCCTATTACAATTGGTGCCTTAGGAAGCAAAGCAGCTCCAGTAACAGCTGGGCTAGGACATAATGCCCTTTCTTTGCTAATCATGGGGTCAGGTCTTTAGAGTTAACAGTGCACTTTATATCCGTGACCCTGCTTGAGCTGCCCCTATCTGAAGGGCAGGGATGACTGTTCCCATACCAAAGATGAAGACACACAGGCTTAAAAAGCCTAAGAAAATGGACCAACTTCACACAGTGAGTAAGAGACAGGGATGGAACCAGAATACAGATTTTGACTGGTATTGTTTTCCTTCCAGATCCATCCTGCTTCCTCCATTTTCTCTGTGAGACCCCTCTGACCCCTCTGGTTACAGGGCATGTGACCCAAGTTAAATCAACCGGAGAAATTCTGGGACTTCTGCTGGAGCCCCTGGAAAGAAGGAACCCTTTCTGGTGGGGCTGCCAGCTGGCAGAATACACGTAAGCCATTCTGCCACCATGAGGAGAAAGGCCACCTGAGAGTGAAGCCAACACAAGGAGAGCAGAGCCAAGGCTAGGGGAGAGACAAGAGTCCATACAACATTATTCGAGTCCCTGGATTCAGTTCTATGTAAAACCAGATCTAAAATCCTTTTTTGTGTTTCACTAGTTTGAACAAGAGGTTCTACCACAAAGTGGTTCTCAACCAACCCACCTGGCTTGTGAGAAGGACCCACTGGCACCCCACACAGACTGGACCCTACCCTTTAGCCATACCTCCATGGCCTTCTTCAACTGCTTGGCATCGTAGTGAGCGGGTGGCATCATGAGCCCCAGAATCAGCCTTGCCAGGTCTCCAGAGAGCTCAGACTTTAGGTCAGCCATTAGGTCCTGCAAAGGGCAGAGCCGAGGTCATGCCAACATCTACACTTTCTCACACATGACCCAGGACAGGGAGGAGATATGGACTGAGGAAACAGACTCCACAACAGGATTATGGATACAGAGGATGGTGGGATCCTGACTTTGCCTTTGCTAATGTTCGATTTATTTAGATGAAGCCAAAGAGGCGGGGGAGGGGGGAAGTGGGGGGAGCCAACCAGGAGAAAGACCCTCTCTCCTTGGAAGCAAGAGAAAGGGAAGGGAAGGGGTGGCACTGAAGGACACCATTTCCATCCTTCGGAAAGCTCACTAGTTTAAGGCAGATGCCGTCAAGCCACAGTGATCACCACACTCAGCTTTGGGGCCTCCAGGCCAGTTTTCTGTGCAGAGGGAACTGGGAGAAGCTCAACGCTGCAATCTAGCCCATGAGGACCTTGGCTCTGTTGCATAAAAACAACTCCTACCCTGATCGTGGCCCTGAGCTGAGCCTCCCGCTCCGCTGAGCCAGCTCACATGGTGTTGCTAACCACAAGGAGCTGGGGGACTGGAGAGAGGTATTTGCATGCAGCCCTAACTCAATGCTGGAGATACTCCAAGGTGACCACATGGGGCCCCACTGCCAAGAAGACCCTGGCGCCCAACTGGGCAGAGCTGACTGTGACCAGCCGAGCTCCATCAGAGGAGGGGCGTGGACAGGAGACCAGGCTGAGGCTCTTACCCGGCCAAAGTGAGACTTGAATGTTTGCCGGATCTGCTGCCGCTGGGCGTTGCTGCGGTGTGTGATGATATCGATGATGGTGTCCTCGTTAGTTCCTGAATCACCAAAGCCACATACCTCAGAGGAAGGCCCATAGGCCAGCTTGCTCCAGTCCCCCTAAGGGCCCCTTGTCAGGCTTTGTCAGGGTAGAAGCCTGGCTGAACAGCCAGGCCAGGTGTGCCCAAGCCCCTCAGGAACCTGCCTCCAGCTCAAGCCACTAACTCCCCCTTGATCCCTCCCTGCCCCTCCTTCTGGCGTGTCACTGGTTGAGAAGAGGGGACCCCTGGAGAGCAGACTGCAGTGGGTTGGGAGTCAGGGCCTCTGAGTTCTAGTCCTGCCTCTGGCAATGGCTGTCGCCCTTGGGCAAGCCCCTTCCGCTCTCTTAGACTTGGTTTCCACACCTGCAACATGAACAGGCTGGAGTAGTTACCTACTAAGGGATCCTCCCCACGCTGACAATCTAAGTCCTGTTAGGAACCCTATGCCCTAAAAGCTGGACCATGGGTCCCTCTAATCACAACAGGCTGGCTCTTGGAGGTACTGGGATACCACTCCCTGCCTCTCAGATTACTACTACCATCAACCTCAGAGCCGGCAGAGGACTCTATCTTTCAAAGCATGTTGATGTCTATCACCTAATAGTCCTAGATATGCTCAGCAGGTATTATTACTACCATGAGGAAAATGAGGCCTGGGAAGGGAAGGACTTAACCTACGGCCCCTGGGAGGTGCTGTTGGACAAACTGGGGGAGAAAAGATTGCAACGGAGTCAAACTCTCGATATTCTGTCCTCAGCTAGCCTTTCCGAGGATAGGCCCAGCTGGGGGCAGGGGTCAAGACCACCCACCCACAGAGAGGCTGACCCGCTGAGGGGTTCTTCCCACTGGTGCCATATGGAGGCCTGGGTGGGCCGCTGAATGGGGGTGCTCCCACCCAGAAGTGGGCTTTCAGATTATAGGGTCTTTCAGCTTCATTTTATGCATGGGGAAGCGGAGACCCAGAGAGGTTGAAGGACTTGCCCAAGGTCACATAGTGAGTCAGTAGCAAAGTCAAAGTGAAAACCTGGGTTTTATGACCTAGCACCTTCTTCCATACCAAAATGTTTTTCCCGAGGGAGGGTCGGGGGCACTGTGATCTCTGGGAATGGCTTGTGCTTTGTCTCACAAACCCTCTCACTCCCCTCCTCCCTATAACCAGGGAGTAGGAGGCTCCTAAGGAGGCTAAAGACTCAGAATAAAGTCCTCCTCATCCTGCAGACCCTAGTTTGAGGCCTCTCCCCTCCACTTCTGCCCAGCCCACTGCCAAATCTGCCACCCTCTGCTCCTTTCACACCCCCTTACCAATCCCCTTCATGGCCTTCCGCAGTGCTTTGGCATCCACGTCTGGGTTGAAGTCACCAGCCGGGTGCACAGTTCCCTTCAGCTGTGAGAAAGCAGAAAGAGACTCAGCAGGTGTCTGGAGGCCCCCAGGGGCCAGGCCAAGAGAGGCGCATGCGCATGGGGAGCTTTCCCAGCGAGCCCTAAACCAAGCAGCTTGGGGGAAAGAGGCGGGGGTGAAGGCACAGCAGACAGACACTTGCCCTAGAGCTGAGAGAGACAGACACACACACCCAGGGCCTGGGAGCAGGGCAAGTGACAGTGAAGGGAAAGGTGGGTGGCTCCTGCCCCAGGAGTCAGCAATGTCTGGCTGCCCTGTGGCTACTTATCCACTGGAGCCTCCCAGTCCCTCTGAATCCTGACCTGCCCCCAGTGACCCCTGCCTCTTAAAGAGGCCCTCCCACTGAAAAGGCAATGGAAATGTTCTGAAATACCAGACAGAGTTTCCTAAATTTTAGACACTCCTGAATAACATTAGCAATGACTTCCATGTTTGCACATACCCTATAATGTTATTTCTTAATATTTTTATTTAATTTAACTTGTTTTCTCTTTTACGTAAATGCATTCATTTTGAAATGTATTTAAATACTCCTAAAGAATCTTTTTTTCTGTTTTGTCCATTAATGTACCTCAAGTACCTACAACAGTGCTTGACACATAGCAGGCACTCAAAAAGTGACCTGATCAATGAAAATAATTTTATATCACTATCATGCATAGAAAATCAGTATCATGCACCATGAACAGACAATAACCCATGTAAAGAAACATAATAAAAACAAAACCATGTTGTTAAACATCACTAAATTCAGCCTGATGCCATTGCCTGCCAGAAACCCTGAACTTAAAGCTAGCTCTCTTTGTGAAAAAGGAAAACCAGCGAGTGTTGCAGACATGTAAGAAGATTGGTGGCACCAAACTGAGACTTTTTCTCCGACATAATCCAAGAGTCGATGGAACTGAAATAAGGAGTGACTTTCTCACTATGTGAGATTCAATGTTACTTAATGCCATGTTGGTCCCCCCAAATTAAATTATTTTCTTGCACAACTTAAGACCACCTGCAGTAATGGTTCCTGCCATATAATTTGGGAAACACTGTCATAGAACATCAGAACCCTCAGAGGTCACTGAAATCACCATGTCTAACACCCTCATTTTAAAGAGGAGACACAGAAGCCCAGAGGGAGGTGGGGACTTGCAAAGGTTGCACAGTAAGTGAGTAACGAGAATCCAAGGTCCCAAACGATTTTGCATGGACCAAGTGCATGGAAAGGTTGGCCCCAAAGACTTCCGTGAAACCTTTCATTCCCGCCTTTTGTGGACCCAGGGTCTGAGGATGCTCAGGAGGAGACCCGTGAGCCCTCCAGTGCACCCTGGGGTGCCAGCTGTTCTCAGCTTTCATGCCTCCAAAACCCAACTGTTGGACCCAGAATGGGATAGACTCCTCCATTGGACCAATCAGGTCTCCACTTCAGCAAGCTCAGTTAATGGGTAATAAGCCAGCACACTTTCCAGCATATTAGAAGTTAGTGCAGGAACCAGATGCCCCCACAGAGCTCCCACCCCGACACTCATCACTCCAGGGGAGAAAAGGAAGCTTCAGATGTGAGAATCAACATCTCAGGTTGGCCACCAGGGGGCAGCTAGGTGCCAACCGGAGCAGCAGCAAGATTCAGCAGAAGAGTGGAAGCTTGTTGTCAGGAGGTCAAGCAGGAGGTGGGGAGGGTCTGACCTCTACTCGGGACACTGCACTAAGCTCCCACATCTGATAGGCCACCTGCGCTGCCTCCGGAAAGAACTGGCCAGCAGCACTGGAATGGAGGGGGTTGGGGAGAGGATAGGAGGGAACGTCATGGTGGGCAACACGCCCATCTAGCATGTCCCCAACACACACACGCGCACACACACACACAACCACCCCCAAGACCCACCCAAATCTACAGTCATGCCAGAGAGAGATGAATAGTACCCAAACCAAGACATGTACACCCAGACAGACAAGGAAAACACATAAATGGATGAAAATTCTTCCAGACACATGCGTTCATGCATCCTGACAGACCGACAGATAGACAAACGGACTTGCTTTCCAACTTACAAAGAAAGGAGATGCAAATAACGTTTTTGTAAATGAAAGGGGCAGGAAGTGGGGGAACTGGGATTCAGAGAATAGTGGGACAACTTGAGGGTAGGCGGTAGGGGAGGAAAGAGTGCGATTAATACACACACTCACACACACACACACACTCACACACACAGCCATTCAGAGGGCCCCACTTCAAGTAAATCTATCTAGCTTTACCTTCTCTCCAGTCTTTGCCTCATCCATTCATCCTGAGCCCTCCTGAAAACCTTCTATTCTCTCAGTATCCTTCCTGACCCCAGGGCCTAAACACGACAGGATTTTTCCAGTCCTTCAACCTCCCCTTTATTCCTTATAATCTGAGTCATTTCTGCCCAACTCTCTGCATTCAAACAAGCCAATAAGCAGACTACAGCCAAGCCATCTCCAAAGTACCTGAATACCTAAGGTGCTAGGTAAATGCTGACTGAATTTATGGCACTTAACAAAAGCTAACAAAAGACTATCATATTCCTTACTTAACTGGGTCCTTTAAAGCCCCAGAGAAGGGAATCAGAGCACCCACACTTCCCTTCCTAGATACAAATTTGTCAAATCATGCACCGATTTAATATCTTTAACAGCTCTGGCTCCCCACTACCCATAGCAGAGGTCCATGTTCAGGGACGAGGCTCCCAAACCCTGCCCACCTGCCCATCTCATGAGAGACTGAGATCACTCAGTCATATAAACAAACCCAGGGTGTTCCTTCTCCTCTCTAGGCCATTTCCTCCATCCAGGATTTTCTTCCCTGACCCTCTTTTCACCTGGTTCCTCCTCATCTTCGTCCTTGGGTCTCAACCTCATTGTTTCCAAAGGGCTGCCCCCTGTCTGTCATTGGCTCCATATGTGGTTCTGTCAGCAAGTGTACTTTTCCCTATCAGGGCACTGCCCTGCAATGATCTTTATGCCTTTTTAGGCTGTTCCCCATGCCTGCACACAGAAGGCACTTAATACAAATAAGCAGAATAAACGAGTAGGCAGAGCAGGGATTTTTATTTTTTCTATTTAACAGGCTGGAACTGAGACACAGCTATAAAGTAGATGGGTCTGGACCCTCACATTCGGATTCCTGGTCCACGACCCCAGACTTTCCAAGTTCACGAGAGCAGACATCTCCATGTATAGGAGACCACACTCATGTTCGGACACATAGACATTCAAGCACACAGACCCATAAGAACCACAGATATCAAGAAAGGCCACCTTTTACCTGTGCAGTACTCCTGGGTCAGACGACTCCAAAGCTCGTCCAATCCATCCATTGGGATGAGGGCCAGAAGAGTCCTAGCATATCACCCCCAGCCCCCTTCCCAGGTCCAGGGCTAAGAAGCCACTTACTCATCATCGCCCCCACACAGCTTCAGCAGAGCCTTCTTGTACTCGCCAGAGGTGTCATTCTGGGGAGAAAGAGCAAGGGAAAGGTTACCTCTCACCCAGCCCTGGGCTCTACTCACACAGGGAGAGAAGGTTCTACAGAGCCCAAACCAGGGGAAGACTGACCACTTATTCAGAGCAGCCCTGACTCTCCTCCTGCCTGAAGTACTGAGACCACCAGACAGTGGTGTGCTGGTAAATATTTAACAACTGGCTTGAGGTGGAGCGGGGGAGTGCGGATGTGTAGCATTTGCCAATTTCTGTGGTGTAAATACTCAAACCACAGAAAATTTCATGTTATCAACATGACTGCACTGAACAGAGTTAAGGAGAGAAGAGATGCTCACTGCCCTCCCCTCCTCCAGCCTGTGTACTGGCCCCAGCACACCACTACCACCAGATGAACCCTGGGCCAGCTCCCAAGTGAAATATTCCAGGAAAATAGGGATTCACAAGCAAAAACATTGAGGAACACCAAAATCAAACAAACAAATGTACATTTGATAGATGTGGCATATTCTAATTCTTCTTGAAGCTTCATGATATCCTTTAAAATCATCTGAAGTAGACAAATCAATTTATCTTTATTTATTCTAGTTTTTTCCAAACTTATTTGCCCATAGGACATTTCTGCATGTAATACCTATTAATATTCCTTCCTGAGAACACACTTTGGGGAACACAGCTTGAACCTCTTCCGTAACACCCTCATACAGCTTCATAAAAGGGCGGCGGGGTCGGGGGGCAACTCTGCATCTGTTGCTTGGCAAAGCCTCAAAGGCTGGAAGTCCCAGGGCCATCATCAACCCCAGGGCTGAGGGTTCCCAAATGAACTCTCATTGGTGTTCCTCAGTGTTCCCCCTTCCTCCAGGAGACTGAACTCTCACTGCTGTTAGGGTGGGTCCTCATCCTTAATTCAGCTTGCATGCCCTTGCCCTTACTGATCCAGCCCCTGCCTTCCTCGTTAGCCTCACCTCTCACAAGAACCCCCTGATGCCTGCATCTCTGCTGAGTCTCCTCAAATTCCCTGGATGTGCCACAAGGCAGGCACTCCTGGAATTTCCAAGAGACTCTAGCTTTCTAGGACTGTTTCTTTTCTGTTGGGAGTGGTTCCCAAGCCTTCTGCCTTGGGAGAAAGCTCTCCATCCCTCTGTTTACCCCCATTAGCTCTGCTCACCTTGATCATGCTGTAGAGGGACTTCTCATACTTGGTACGGAATATCTCCCGGATGTCCAGCATGTCCAGCTCACTACGGGAGACCATGATGCGGATCAGGGTATTATCGCGGGTCCCCAGGCCCTGGAAGAGAAGTGGGTTTGGGAAAAAGGGACGTAAGAGGAGGCTAGAGTGCTGACAACCCCGAGCTTAGTTGGAAATACTATTTTTGTAGTAAAAAGTTTAAATTCAGAAAAAAAGGAAAGAAAATGGTGGTAGAACAATTTGGCAACAGATAGCGGTGATGGTTGTACAACATGATGCACATAACCAATGTCATTGAAATGCACATGTAAAAAATGTTCAGTAGGCAAATGTTTTGTCATACATATGTATTTTATCACAATAAAACAATTTAAAACAAACAAACAAACAAAACAAGCAGAATACTGCCATTCCCTCAAAGCTCCTTGTGTGTCCCTGACTGCTTTACTCCCTTCTTACTCCTCATCCATCATTCCTCTCCTTGATTTTCTTTGAAATTTTATTCTAAGTTTGTATCCCTAAGCAATATATTGTTTAGGTTTGCACATTTTGGAACTTTGTAAACATACCACTGTATTTATTTTTCCATGCTACTCTTGATGGACACTGGGTTGTTTCTAGTTTTTTTCTGATACAGACAATATTTCTAGGAGCATTCTTGTAAACACATGCACACAGGCTGACATCTCTGTAGGGCAGAGCTGGCTGACCTCACTATGGCATGCTGGTGGACCGAGAATGGGCTACAGTTCACTTTGTTCCATTGGGAGGGCCTAACAGGACCAGGAAGCCCTGAGTTCCTAGGCCTCTAGGTCCTGGCAGCAAATGACTACATTTGTTTTCCCCAGTGTGCCATTGAAATACCAATTTGTCTGTGTGCTGTATGTGTACAATACTGGGAAACACTGTTCTCGTGTACGCATCCAGAGTGGAATTACTAGATCGTAGATATGCACCGTCAGGCTTACACCAGATAATGTCAAAGTGTTTTCCAAAGGGATCCTACCTACCTACACTGTATATAAGCATTCCAGTTAATTAATATTTTTTAAAAGTATGGGCTGACTGTGAGCAGCCATCTAAGATACTCCACTGGTCTCATCCCTTTGGGAGCAAGGGAGAATGAAAACAGGTTACGAGGAAAAGATTAGTCCGAAGGACTAATGGACCACAGCTACCAAGCTACCAGACTGAGTCCAGTACAGCTAGATGGTGCCCAGCTACCACCACTGACTGCT
>NW_004443947.1:32602293-32620943 GCF_000243295.1 Trichechus manatus latirostris | reverse complement strand
GGCTGTCACAGCACCCTCTGACTTATCATAGGTCAAAGGCAGGTATGTGGGTGGGAGGGCATGTGACCAGGCAACATCCCAGGTTCTGGGGCCCACATGGGACACAGCACCATGACTACAGTTAGTTCTGTAGCTAATCCCTAAAGGCTTTCTTGGCCAGTGGACCCCAAGGACTTGCCAAAGAGTCCCAATAGTCCTATGGCAGTTGAGTACAGACCTCGTTAGAGACCTTCTCCAACGTCGTTCACATCAACCCCATTACTCACCTTCATAGCCTTGAAGAGTCTTTCAGCAAAATACTCTGGGGTGCTCCGGATGCATTTCACTGAAAAGAGAGAGGAAGAGGTAGAGTTATTCCAGCTGCCTCAGAAAGGGAATGGAGTGGCCTAACCCCTTTTTTGTTTCTATTCCTTGGAGGCCACCTAGTTCAAACACAGGAAGAACCCTGGCTCCTTGTAGCCCGCAGCCCCAGAGCACCCGAGAACTGCACTCCCCCTTACCACAAGACCAGGGGGTAAAGAAGTCCGGAAATGGACCCACTGAAATCTGGGTAGTGGATCTCAAAGACTCACTCCATCTTTCCAGTGTCTTTTGGGTTTTACAGGGAACTGAGTCAGACTGTGGGTGGGTGGAGGGTAGAGGTGGGAAGAGAGTTTTTTTAGATTCTGCTACACCAAAAGGGTGATTGTAGCTGAATCTCTTTGGAATCTACTGACAGAGTGGGCTAGAACGCAAATAATTAAAATATAGTCGGTGGGGGACAGCTCAGGGCATGAAGGTGAGGCCTGGACTGTAGCTCTGCTCTGCCTGTAACTTGTTTAAGTCACCCCCAAGACATCCAGCCACACAACCTACTCCAGGCTTAAACATCCTGACTCCTGGAATGTCAGACTTGCAAGGGCCTCTGGGTCGGGGAGTCCATCCTCCTCCTCCCCACCCCGTTTAACAGATGAGGAAACTGAGGGCCCGTGAAGATAAGTGACTTGCTCCAAGTCAACAGCAGATCTGGGAGAAGCACTAATGGAGGGCTGAGCACGCTGCCTTAGGAATGAGACGGCCCTGGGTTTGAATCTTGGCTCCAACATTGACTAGTTGGCTCCTGGCATGCCTCATGCTCAGAGTACCTCCAACTCATCACAAAACAACCCCTGGGGCAAGTGACTCAGTCTCCCTGGAATTCAGTATCCTCTTCTGTGAAATGGATAAAGACGGTGCCCCCTCCTGGGTCTTTAAAAGATTAAACAAGGCACGCAGGAAGGTACTCAGCATAGTGCCTGGCATGCAGGAGATGCCTGGCAAAGTCTGCTCTCAGGGTCATTACTATGCCGAAGTTCAGTGCTCTTCCTCCCTCTAACACACTGGGGAAAGGAGTGGGAGGACGGCTGTATCTGAAGGCTGACTCCTTCCCTTCCTTGGCCTCAGCCAGCCTGCCCTGGCTTCTCCTTTAGAATTTACTGCCCATCTGGTTTTCTCTTCCCGTCTCCATGCAACTCCCCGTTTCCATTCTTGGCCCCTGGGTCCTGGGCCAGTCTCCCAGAACCCCTCAGAGCTCCTGGGAATGCAGCGTCAGGACGTACCCACAGCCAGCATAAGCTTCTGAAAGTCCCCGGACAGCTCCCATCGGATGCTGGCTTCGATCGGCTTCCCTGTGGTCTTCAGATATTCGTCAAACACTGAGTCGGGCAGGGAGACAGGGATGTCCGGAAGCGCCCCAACCGTGAGCAGAAACAGGGTTTGCAAAAGGGGAGGGCGCACTGGCCAGGACCTGACTGCCTAACATTTAGATAAGGCTGGTGCGTGTGGAGGGGTGATCCATGTACATCACCAGCCACCATGCAGCACCATGGGGAGGTTGGTGGGGGACTGTGCATCCCACTCTCCAACATGAAGACGGGACTGGTACTTAGATGGGAGTGCTGAGCATACTCTTAATAAATGGAACTAGGACATGGGGAGGGCCTGTATAAACCATTGCCTAATAAAACCAGGACAATACTCTATGATTCCAACTAAATGACATTCTAAAAAAGATAAAACTACAGAGACAGTGAAAAGATCAGTGGTGTCAAGAGTTTACAGGGAGGTGGGAAGGATAAACAGGTGGAGCACAGGGCATTTTTAGGGCAGTAATACTATTCTGAAAGACACTGTGATGATGGATACATGACATTATACACTTATCAAAACCCACAGAACTATAGAACACAGAGTGAACCCCAGTGTAAACTATGGACTTTAGTTAATACAATGTTTCAGTACTGGTTCATCAATTGTAACAAATGCACCACACGCAAGATGTTAATAATAGAAGAAATCGTAGGGTATATGGATACACTCTATTACCTGTTCAATTTTTCTATAAACCCCAAACTGCGCTTAACAATAAGGTCTATTTATTTAAAAAAAGGAAAAAAAAATCAGGGCTAGCATTTGGGTTGAGGATGAAGTAGCTATCATGTTCCCTTAGTAGAAAAGAAAATGAAAAAGGAAAACAGAAACGAATTTTTGGCACAACCCAAAGGGGCACCTGCAGGTCTTCCATGGAGCTTACCCAACCGAAGATGCTGCTTGCTGCGATTTCCCAAGATGTAAATGAACTGGGCCTCATCTGTTCCCCATTTCAGTTCTCCTGCCTCGTACAGGTCCTGAAGAGGAAATCTTGCAAAAGTCAGGACACCTGGCCAAGCTACTCAGACGTGCTGCCTGATCCCTGAACATACCAGCAACTGCTAGTCTCAGGACTTTTGCATACACCAGTAAGCCTTTCTCCCTTTCTGGGAAAATTCCTATTCAACCTTCAAGGCCTGGATTAAATGTTTTGCCTTTTCTTGAAGCCCTTCCTGAGTTTTTCCTTCCCCGCCTCCTCTAGGCTCCGATAGCTTTCTGCGTTCTTTATAGCTTCAATCCCACTACACATTATAATAATTTCTTTTTTTTTTATTTTATTTTATTGTACTTCAGGTGAAGGCTTACAGAACAAATAGTTTCTCATGAAACAGAAGTACACATGTTGTTTTATAAGATTGGTTAACAACCCCACAACATATCAACCCTCTAACTTCTCAACATCTTTTTTTTTTTTTTGCTGAAAATACACATAGCCAAAGACACACCATTTCAAAAATTTCTACATGCACAGTTCAGTGACATTGACTACGCTCTTCGAATTGTGCTGTTATTCTCACTTAAGATGAAGGTTTACAGAACAAAATAGTTTCTCATTTAACAGTTACTACTATAATAATTTCTTTATATGTCTGTCTCCCCACTATTATGTGGGCTCCTCAAGGACAGCGACTATGTCTTAGTACTCTCTGTATCTGTCTCTGCACATATAGTGGGTGCTCAAAACATCTAGAATAAAACATCTGGAAGGGATGGTTTATCAACAGAGAAAATGTTTGTGTGGTTAATCTATGCCTTGCTCTCTCAGTACTGTCTAATGTGTTCATTAGTGATTCCCCACTGCTGAGAAGAGTGCCTGGCACACAGTAGGTGTTCAAGAAACAATTGCTAACTGAATGAATAACTGAACAAATGATGAAAGCTCTGGAATATACATCTTGCAAACTCTACATACGCTATATATCTTTGAAAGATAAATCCTTTCCTCAACAAAGCCCCATGGATCAGTTACTTCTGGTATATGACACAAATTACTTCACCTCCAGCCCTTCCCAGGGCCCCCAACCTTTCCCCTTTCTCAAGGCTCCCTTGCTGTGCTCAGTGACTTCCAGTGGTGACTGCTTACCTGGACATCCTGCTGTACCAAGTCCTCGCTCACGACATCGTCCTTCTCCCTGGTGCCCTAGGCAGAGAGACAAGGGATACATGCTTCTAACACCAGAGCCAGAGGCAAGGTCTGGATAACAGCAGTGGAGACAGAAAGGGCTGGGAAAACCCTGCTGGCCCAGAGGCATCCAAGAACAATGACATACAGCTGACATTGGATCAAGACCTCAGCACCTATTTGGAGGGACTCTAAGGGTTCCCCTGCTGGCCTCTTCCTTCATTCTGGGGGCCAGAATCAAACAGGGGAGTCCTGAAAATAACCAAGGTCCCTGCAGTGCCCTCATCCCAGAGGAAGCCAGAGCCTTGTACTGAGGACATTTTGGGGGACAGGGCCCCATGCTCTGGACAGCCCCTGCCTCAGGTCCCGGCATTGCCCACGACACTCTCCAACATTGATACCAAATGGGAAACTAAATCGTTCTGTAAATTTTACCTAAAGCACACACAAACACACAAAAGATGCTAACAGGACCTGCCAGTACTCATGGGCAGCCATAAGATGCCAAGAGACCGTAAGAAAATATAAGATCCAAACAAACAGCTATGAAAATGGGGGCAAAGGTCACATTTTCCCACTCCTAAAATCTCTCCTGATAATTCCCCAGCTGCTTAATATGGGATGTGAGGTGTTAATGTGATGGGAGGAGAAGAATTGGGAGGTTTGGTGTAAAACGCAGGGGTGGGGCGGGGGGGATGGGTGTCAAGGGAGGGAAGTGGTGGTTTAACTTATATATAAAGCTTCACAAAGGTTTGGTCCTTAGGGTTGGGCTTGAACCATCACAGTATTTGTTCCCGTAGTGCCTATGGCCACAGATTCCCATAGGGCCAGGCAGGTAAAAGTACACGTGAAGAGGGCAGGGTGGGACATGCTCCCAGCCTACTGCAGTCATGCCGAAAACCAGGTCTGCTGTTGCCAAACTTTTCCTTATTTGAAAGCATCCAGAAATCTGGATTTTGAATAAAATATCCCTATTTTTAAATGTTAGCAACTAACTCAGAAGTTGTTTTGTTTTTTAAAGATTGTGTGGAAAACAAAGAAAAAAAATCTAACCTGGCAGGTTGAATTCAGCCATGGACATCAGTGTGCAGTCTCTTTGTAGTCTTTATATTTATCTGGGGAGGGGTGGGAGGAGGTAGCAGGGCTTGTATATAGGAGATGCAATGTGGGCAGCCCCAGAAATGCCAGGTCCCTGCTCGTATCCTCAGGCAGAGGCCGTGGCTGAAGAAGATGCAATAGCAGGAGGGAAGCCCAGAGAAGAGGGGCAAGGGGTGTGTGGAGAGGGAGGAGGGAGGTGACATGAGAGAATATTCCTGGGAACAGGATAGAAGGTGTGTGTGTTAAAGGGAAATGCAGGTCACCTAAACACACCTGCCTGTGCAACAGGGAGAAACAGACTGACCCCCGGACTCTGAGATTCTATACCCAGGAGAGCCACATAGAAACAATCTCAAGACACAGAGGATAAAATGGGAAGTGGAGGGGGACCCCCAGGATAATAGGAGAACTTTACAACTGAGAAGGCACCAAGATGCTCCTCACAAGCTGCCCCATCTGGGAGAGTAGGGTGAAAGGGGCCACAGCCCTCTGGCCTGTGCCCTAGTAGTGGGCTCTAGGGAGGTTCTCAAAGCCCCGAGGTGGACCAACCTGCAGCAGGACCACAAGCATCTTCTGGAAGTGGCCAGAGGTGTCGCCAATGATGTCGGCTTCCAGATCTCGTTCATAGGCTGCAGGGAAGGAACAGAAGCTCTGGTCCCATCCCCAGTAGGCCTGGGATGCAAGGAAAAGAACTGCTGCCCCCCCAAAATGATGAGGTATATGTTACAAACTCCAAGACCCAGTCTATACCACCTCCATGACAAGACCCAGGGTGTACTTTCACAGTTTTTTTGTACTGACCCATGACATGAAGAAATGGAATTGCTCCACTTCTCTCTAGTTCCACCTGTGCCATCCTAATCTAGGCACCATTGGCTCTCACCTGGCAGTGGCTACAGCTGACTGTTCTCTCTACTGCTCTTGCTCCCTCTCCAATCCACAGCAGTAGGGGTGACTGTCTTACAGCTCCCCATATCTGATCATAATACTCCCCTGCTTCCCACTGGACTTAGAATAAAACATCATCTCTTTACGTTGTAGGCCCTGTCCTCTACCTCTCTAGCCTCATACTGGCTACTAGGCTCATACCAGCCTCAGGGTTCTGGACCTGCTGTTCCCTCTGCCTGGAAGGATTTTCTGTTCACTATACAGTTGACTCCTTCCTGTCTTCTCCCAAGACAGGCTTTCCCTGATCACCCGTCTGAAGTAGGTCCTCTCTAGTTAAAGACTGTCTCTCCTTATCTTGTTCGCTTGCTTCATAATACTTACCACAGTGTGTCATCATCTTGTTTATCTGTTTACTGTCTGTCTCTCTCATTATTCTATAAGGTCTAGGAGGCAGGGACTGAATTGGTTTTACCCACCACCATATCCCCAGAACCTAGCACAGGGTCCAGCACAGAGCAGGTGCTTATTGGATGGATGGATGGATGGATGGATGGAGGGACGGAGGGATGGAGGGATGGATGGAGGGACGGAGGGATGGAGGGATGGATGGAGGGATGGAGGGATGGATGGAGAGATGGATGGAAGGATGGATGGATGAGAGACAATGAGAAGGAAAAATGGATGGATAGTCTAAGGTTCCACACTTTGCAATCGCCCTCATTTATATCTGAAGTGCCCGAATGGCCCCTCTTGCCCATCTCACCATCTTTGTATGCTTCCACCAGTTGGTGGATCTGCTGATTGGTCCGGGAAGCCAAGATCTCAATGAGGCACTTCTCATCAGTACCAATGCCCTAGGAGAAGAGAAGGAGCACATGTGAGTTAAGAGCTGCCCTGAGAATAAAAGACATGGGTTCTAGTCCCGCTTCTGCCACCAGCTGGCTTTCTGACCTTGCATGAAGAACCTTTATTTTTCTGGGTCTCAATTTTCTCATCTGTAAAATGGAGATGATACTAGTGACTCTGCCAAATCCACAAGACTATTGGGAACATACTAATGTCTACCACTGCCAAGTGTATCAGATTATGAAATCAATTCTTGCTGAATAGCTCATCTGAGGCAAAAGTCTTGGTACTTACAAAGCTTACAGCTTACAAAACTGTGAAGTGCTCAGTACATTTCAGGGCTTTTTTCTTTCCCTACTTCTGAGGGGGCAACCCTCTACCTTAGGCAGACTGAGCTATTCCTGAACACACCTCCGCAATTTCTCCTGTCATTTTCCCCCAAGCCTTTAATGATCTTCCCACTCCTATCAACCAAATCCCCTTCAGGCTTTTGGGTTCCACTTGATCCTCCCATCTTCTAAGAAGCCCTCTCAAGCCACCCAAGGTCCTCCTGACCTCCTTTAGTATGCCCTTGGCCTTGGGCATTTCAACGTATTTGTCTCCATGTCCCCATACCCTGCTTCCTCAGGACTATAAGCTCCTGACGCGCAAGTGTGGGCCAAGGGCCCCCTTGCATGGGGTCAGCCTCACACCAACACTTGTCCCATGTCTGTTCACCTGGAGGAGACTGTGGCACCTCTTTAGGATAGGGTTTAGACAAGGTGCCTCGTGAAGTGGGCCCATTAGCTGGGTAGGTGCAGGGATCACTGAATGCTTGCCATAGAATCTTCCCATTAACCACCCATCCCCACCACCACCACACACAAACACACACACACACACACACACACACACACACACACACACGCTTCTTACTGAGATGGCATCTTTAATTTCTTTGGCATCACAATAGGCAAGTGGCCTCATCAGGCCCACAATCAGTCGTTCAAACTTCCCTGTCAGCTCATACTTCAAGTCAGCGATGAGGTCCTGTGGAGTAAGAGGGGGTGAAGAAGGGAAGGTGGACAGTAGTTATATGATAAGAATTGCATGTAATGAGCACCTACTCTGCACAGGCACCAGGCTATGTCATCTCATGTAATCGTCACTCTTGGAGGTGTGTCCTACCCTCAACACTAAGACACAGAGGTATTAAAAAACTTATCCGAAGTCACACAGCTGCAAACGGCTGTGCAGGTTCAAGCGCACATCACTGTGCCTCTCCCCACCACTGTTGGCTTGTCTGCTCGTGCACCATCTGTCCCCCCACTGTCTGTTGGTCCACAGGGCTGAGACCTCATTGGTCTTGTTCGCCAATGTAGCCCAGCAGACAGCAGGTGCTCTGGACCTATCTGTGGCTGAATGACACCAGGCTGAAAGAAGACAGAGAACAGAAGGCGGGGGTGTCAGCACAGGTACAGACCCAGACTCCAATGTAAGCAAAAACCTGGATGAATACCCGAGGGGGTGAAACCACCTCCCTACCCCACCTGCCCTCCCTGTTGCCGTGGTTACCTTGCCATAGAGGGACTTGTAGCTCTGGGAGATCTCCTGCCTCTGCCTGTTGCTCCGGGAGGTGATCAGCTCCAGTATGGCCTCCTTGTCACTGCCTAGAAGAGGGAGGGCACACATCACTCTACCCAACCTGCCTCTAGGAAGCCCACCAGGGCCGCCCCCTGCCCTGGACACGGGCCTCGCAGCTCTCTGCAGTCCTTCTGCTTGTGAGGTCATGGTGTAGGAGAGAGGGGATCCTATGGGACTAACCAGGTTCCCACTGAGAGGGATCAAGGAACACAGACTTTTTGAGCTCAGAGGGCCCTGACTCAGCTCCTGGATGTACAGATAATGAACTGGAGGCCCAGCAAGGGGCAAGGGCTTGCCAACGTCTCACAATGAGTCTGGCTGAGAGAAAACCACTTGTCCTAACACCCAGCACTGGATTCTTTCAACCCCAGAATGATAAAAGAGAATAATGAGCATCAAATTCAGAGTAGTGGTTACCTCCAAGAGGAAAGAGGGACTGGGCAGGTGACATTATCTGGAGGGGTACCTACCAAGGAGGCTTCAACCATACTAATGAAGCTCTATTTCTAATTGGGTAGCAGGTCTATGCGTCCTTCTATTATTCTTCATACCTTTTTATTTGTGTGAAGTGTTTTACAAAATTATTAAAAATCGTCACTTCTTAGCCTTTTGGCTAAGATCAAGTGTAAAATTAATAAAAATAATAAAAAGAGGAGACAAAAGAATGAATATCTCACTCCTCCACCACCACCTAAAGGCTCTGGGCTGTACCCACATTTGGGGAGCACTCAAACCCCCAATGAATCCTGCTTTTTGTGGGCCCCACCCCTTGAGGCTTCCTAGCACCCACCGAAGCCCTTCATGGCATTGTACAGCATCTCGGCATCCTGGTTGGGGTCAAAGTTCGGGAAGTCATGGATGGAGCCCCGGTAACTGGCACCCTGTGGAGAGAAGAGCAGAAGCTGAGCCGCTGACCCTGCCCTGGCCTGAGCTCCCAGCCCCATGTCAGACTTGTTACAAGAGCCCCTCACACTTTTATGGCACTTTACAGTTTACAAGCAGTCCCTGGGCAATACAAATAGTTAACGTACTTGACTGCTAACCAAAAGCCTGGAAGTTTGCGTCTGCCTAGCAGCACCTCAGAAGAAAGGCCTGGTGATCTACTTTCAAAAAACATGCCACTGAAAACACTATGGAGCACAGCTCTACTCTGACACACGTAGGGGTGCCATGAGTCAGAGTTGACTTCACAGCAACTGGTGTCTTACTGGTTTACAGTTTACGAAGCCCCTTCACCTCCATTAATGTGATTGCTTTAACAACTTGGAAAAGCACTTAAGATTATCTCTATTATAGAGTCCAAGAAACCAAGACCAAGGAAGGGAAGCCACTTGCTGTAGGTCACACAGAACCCAGATCTCTGCTCTCCAGCTCCAGAAACCTGGTGGTTGCCGGCTAGAGAGAGTGGGGCCTTCAGCCCAGCATGCTCACAGCCACCCTCAGGTTCAATGCAAAGATACACTGCTTCTCCTGTGGGCCCAGTAAACTGAGCTGTGAACCAGCTTCTGAGGACAGGCTGACTGGGTCCTGGGGGGAGTGGAGGAAGCTAGAGAATCTTTGACATTGAGCCTGAATGCACAATGGGGCTGGTTCACAGAGAAGTCAGATGTGGGTCAGCTAGATGGCCCCAGTGAATATCGGGTGCAGGAGAGCTGAGGGTGCCAGGGCCCAAGTTACTGGGCACACAGCACGGTGACAGAGCACTTAATGTGGACCAGGCCCAGAGCGGGGTTGAATAGGACTGATCCCCGTCCTTCTGGAGCTCTGGCCCAGTGCAGGAGAAAGAGAAGCATATACATTACCAACAAGCTTGTGATAAATACCCTAAGAGGCAAAGTAATTTGAAGAGTGGAGGCTGATTCCAGCTGGGGGAGGGAACCAGGAGACGCTTCATGGAAGAACAGGGTGGTGGGTGGCCCCCATAAACCATGCCTTAAAGGAGTAGGGATGGGACAGGTAAAGAGTGGGCTTACAGCCATGGCCTGCGTTTCCCAAGGCAAAGCCCGCTTCCCAGAGCTTGCAGGACCCCGGCCAGCAATCTGGATGCTCTTATGATTGGTCTGCAGAGGCTGGCACCTCGGAGGTATGCAGGCGTGGGCGCAGGGTTGCTATTTAAAGTTCTGATGGGTCAGGTGACCAGAAAGGGACACAGCACTTTTCCTGCCACCCGTAATCCCCTGCAACCTGATCCCACCCCTGGGCAGAGAAGGAGTAACACCCGAACAAGGGCGCCTTGCAAGGAGCACAGTGAGTCCCTGTCCCCACCGTGGGATGCTGGCTCTACCACCAGAACTTCTCTCTACCCACTTTAGGCCTCATGGGCTGCAGCCTGAGAGATCTTTGCTGACTACACCACCCAAGACCTAGGAAGGCAGGTACCAAATCTGTCCTGCAACATTCTCAGTTCTTAGCATAAAGAGGAACCAAAGGAGGCACGGATGAATGAACAAGACAGAACAACTGGCTGTCCTCCAGGAATCTTACTTCCCAAAGCCTCTGTGTTTCTCTCAGGTCACCCTCAACCCAGCAATATCAGAAAAGTAGAGCAGACAATATTAGCTTTGTGGGATGGAGACACAAGAGAGCTTGTTATAATTATAGTTATTGCTTTGCAATGGCCCTAAAGACCGTCTAGTTCAACCTTCCATTTGATACTCAACTCTATGGCGGGCAGGGACTGTGTAATGAACAAGACAAATAACCATGAATAAGAAGAATAACCACATATCCCCAAGTATCTAGCATGGTGCTTGGTACAGAGACTAGGTGGGCTTCTGTAACTGTGACTAGGTTGGTAGGTTGAATGAATGAAGGAATGAAGGTTCTGCGATGGCTTGGCCTCTGAGATGGAGGATGCTAAAGGGGAAGGTGGTGGAGGGGGCCCTTTCCTGGCACTGGGCTCCTAGAAGTGCTCTCTCCAATGCCGGGGCCTCCTGGACCAACGTTGGAGTATTAAGCTTTGAAAGATGCAGTAGGAGCCGGTCCTCTAAGGTCTATATGGGCCCTTCACGGCCAGCCTGTAGCCAAGGCCATAGCTGCTTTTCTCCCCACCTGCCCTAGCCCACACTCACTCCAGCTCCAATCCACTCTCCTAGCCCTAGGATTTGCCTCCCGAGACTCACTTGGAATAAGAGGAGAAGTACCTTCAGAACCACATGTTGTTGTGTGCCCTCGAGTCGATTCCAGCTCCTAGGGACCCTGTATGCCAGAGTAGAACTGCCCTGTAGGGTTTCATAGGCTGCAATCTTTACGGGAGCAGATTACCAGGTCTTTTCTCCTGAGAAGCCGCTGGTGGGTTCACACCGCCAACTTTCAGTTAGCAGTCGAGCTTTTAACCACTGCGCCAACAGGGCTTACTGAGAAAAATGTACTGAGAACCAAATGAGGGTGACTGCTGTTCACATTGTCACCTGTGTCCCAGGAGACCCCCCCCCCAAAACAGAGAGGGAAGGTGACTTATCCAAGACCACAAGGCAAGTCAGTGGCCCCTCTGGGAAGGGAATCCAAGGCTCTAACAGACCAAGCTCTCTCCTTTCCCTCCAGATTCTATACAGGGCAGGGTCCTGAGATGGGGAAGGGACACCATCACCCAGCCTGTCACCCAGCCTGGCTTCTCCCCTTGCCAGAGAGGTCCAGTTCCCCTCCCTAAGGATACCAAAGCATTCGCGTTATTTCACTCCACCACTGCCTCCTCCGTCAGAATGCGGCTCCTGTTAGGCAGACCCATGACCTCTCTGTGCCATTCAGACCCCGTTTCAAGGCAATAAGTGGGCATGCTGTCCAACCCATGAGACCCTAAGTGCTTCTCACACTCTTACACACTCACTCCTGCAGGGCAACTCAGGCCACCTAGGGCCTTCCAAGTATTGATTCATTCATTCAGCCAACATTTATTCAGCACCTAGTAGTGCCAGGACCAGGGACTGCTACAAGCTCTGTCAGGTAGGGGAGATGAGTAATAATTTCAACTACAATACAGTGTTGCAGAAGTCCTTGGATGGTGCAAATGGTTAATAAGCTCGGCTGCTAACTGAAAGGTTGGAGGTGTCAGTTCACCCAGAGGCACCTCGGAAGAAAGGCATGGTGATCTACTTCCTCAAAATCAGCCACTGAAAACGCAATGGAGCACAGCTCTACTCTGACACACATGGGGTCGCCACGAGTCGACGACAACTTGTTACTGGTTACAGTGTAGTAGATACGCTAAAAGTAATGCTGGAACCAGAAATCAGATAATTCCTCCAAAAAGTGCTGAGGGTAGGAACTGGGTCTGCCTTGCTTATTGTAGTATTTCCAGCACCTTGTGCAGGGCCTGGCACAATTAGGCACTCAGTAAATATTTATTTCATAGATGCATGGATGCATGGATGAATGCATGGCTGTGTGTGCGTTCTGAGCAGTTCAAAGACTTTCTGGAGGTATAGTCTAAGCTGAGTCTTAAGAATGAATAACAGCTGGTCCCCTTGGGTGGGGCGGGGGGAGGGAAAAGGCGGCAAGGGAAAGGTGTCTGTGCCAAGGGAGCAGCATGGCAAAGACCTGGAGACAACAGCAAGCTGGGACATTCCAGGGACTGGAAGTCCTCAAAGACGGATCAGGTGGGATAAAACGGAAGCAAGCAGAGAAATAAGGCTGGACTGGAGGGAGGAGATGGTGATTAAACAAGTCATAGACTCCTGGGGAGGACGAGTTTCAGTTTACTGGTGAGGACAGCAATAGTCTTAGTTTGGGGTGCTCTAAGCACACCACTTAAGCACAGGGGGCCTGGGATCATGGTTTTCTAGGGTAAAGCAAGGCTCTAGCACCCCAGCATTATTTTTCTTACGCATGAAACAGAGCTGCCCACTCAACCTCGTCGCCAGTGTTCTGACATTTCTCAGTAGGTTACTAACTTGTCTTTTCGTGTAGATCATAAACAGCTGAGTCGCAGCACATTCATATTGTTCAAACTAATACCTTTCCCAAGGTTGATTTGTGGGATCTAGAGAACGTTTTAACTTTTTGGCTGGGACAAGTATGTCGGTGGTGACAAGCATCCCGTTTCTTCAGTGCTCATGGACAGACGCTCAAGGTCGTTAAGATCACGAGACTGTAAGTTGCCAGGAGGGAATGAGAAGATGGAAGGGTGTTCCCCAGGATGAAGGGCAAAGATTTCGACAGCAAGCTGACCACCCTCTTTCCTATCTCTTCTCCCCACCTCCATGCTTCTCCCCCCTCATTCAGTATGGGTGGGGCAGTGTTGTGGGAAGGGGCTGAAGTTGGCAGAAGATGAGGCAATGCCATGCTGGGGGAAAGGGAATTTAATGACCTTTATGGATCAAAACATTCACTCAGAGGCAGCAAGCTTAGCAAGCAGCAATGCCGGTCTCCTATGGGGTTCGCTATGGATAATAAAAAAAGAACAAACCCATTGCTGTGAGTCGATTCTGACTCATAGCGACCCTACAGGACAGAGTAGAACTGCACCATAGGGTTTCCAGGGAGTGCCTGGTGGATTCAAACTGCCAACCTTTTGGTTAGCAGCCAAACTCTTAACCACTACGCCAGCAGGGTTTCTCTATGGATAATAGAGATGATAAAAAAGGTAATAAAATCCTCCAGCTGACAGAGGATTAGTCAGAGGGAATGGGCACCAATCCTACCAGATTAGTTATCCCAGGACCCCACACAGGACCACAGCCACTAGAAGGGGTGGGGTGGGGGTGTCTTACACTGGTTCCATTTTAGACAGAGGGGCAAGTCCTTAACATCATCCAATCCAGGATTCCCACTATCAGTCATTCTCATATAAACTCATGAGTTTTGTCATCTCCAAGTGCCACCTGTGTAGCTTCCCAGGCTTCTGCTTCCCCACCTCACCTGCATAGCTGTGCTATCTGGCTGACAGGTTCCTGGCCTCAGGCACCCATGAGCAAAGGGAGGGGAGAGGGGAGGAGAGAGCAGAGGAGAAGGTATTTTCCACCCTGAAATATTCAGCAGGTCCTGGTGCCAGATGGTGAGCAGCCTGGGCCCTCAGGCTTGGGAGGTCTTGGGCCCTGCCTGGCAGCTGCTGGATGCTGAAGTCACCCAGAGAGAGAGCTGCAGGGTCAGGACTCCCTTGAGAGCCACCCTGACTAGGCCTGATGCAGGCTCCATCTCCACAGCTCCCGGGAGTTCCAGGCACTGAGTACCTGCCTCTTACACTGTCCTCAAAGGGTTTTCATGCCAACGATGGTGCAAATGGTTAAGCGCTCGACTGCTAACCAAAAGGGTGGTGAGTTGAGTCCACCCAGAGGTGCCTCAGAATAAAGGCCTAGCAATCTATTTCTCAAAAAATCAGCCATTGAAAACCACATGGAGCACAGTTCTACTCTGACACACATGGGGTCACCACAAGTCAGAGTCAACTTGACAGCAACTGCTTGTGGTGTTCAAACCCCAGAACATCCCTGGGAATCAGGTCACAAAACTGTGTCTTCCAGGACCTTTCTATGACACCACACTATTTCTTCACTTCTTTGGGCCTCAAGCATCCTTAGTCTAGAGTGAAAGATAGGAAAATAGCACAGTTATCACAGTGAAAGGAACTGAGATGACAGCACCAGAAAAGACAGTAAGTGACTTGTTCTGTGTGTGTTTTGGGGGTGGGGAGGGGAGGTAGGGACCCTAGGACCCTAGGAATAGAAATAGGATGCCAATAATTGGAAGAATAGATACAAACTTCAGCTCAATGGAAGACTTTTCCGGAATCTTCTCTGCAACCTCCCTCCCCCCCTCAAGCCCTTGCACTCCATGCATACCAAATTACTCTTCCAACCCTGAATACCCTATACTCTCTCACTCCCCTCTGGCCTTGTTCCTCGGTCCCTCTACCTAGACTATTCTCACCCCCTAGCTGTTCGCCCAGTAGCTCTACTTGCCCTCCAGGTCACTCTACTCAGGCAGCTTTCCCCATTCCCTCTACCTGGACAGAGTGTCCTTCCCCCATCAGAGCACCTATCATTGTGCATTGGAATTTCAACCCAGCAGATGGGAGGAGGGGTCCTAAGGCCCTCACACCCTGGGACTCTTGCTTACAGGGGCTCTACTGGCTCCCTGCTCACGGCAGCAAGAAACCACAGGCCAGCCGGGTAGACAGCATGGCTTGACAGCACTGGACCAGGAGTCCAATGATCTATCTGCTCCTAAGTCCTGGCCACTTTGATCTCCTGGGCCCTACTCTTTCTGCTTGGGTCATCTAGAATTCTGCAATCTGAACATCTCTGAGGAAGTAGCTCTGGCATCCCATGAAGGAAATGGGGAACAGCAAGAGTTCTGCCTTGGACTTTTGCCCATAACCACTAACACTCTCTCCTCCTGGTCAAAGAGGCCACTTGTGCAAAGCACGTGCTCAGTAGATGAAAGGGGCCCAAGAATTTTTCTGGGTGGACCGGCTAGGACTTTTTTGAGAGTATGGATCCTATATCATATAACATACCATGCAATTCAAAAACTGAAAATAAATATCCTTTAGGCCCAGGTTCATTGGGTGGCAAGTCTTGAAAACAGGAAAGAAGTTTAGTTATTACTGAGCTCAACCACCTAGTAATGGAACTGAGGCGCAGAGAGGGTAGAGGACTCATGCAAGATCACACAGCTCCTGTATTACTGTTCTGTGGCCAGCATCTCTGTGGCTGCAATGAGGGACAAGAGGGGTAGAGTCAGGTGTCCCTTAGTTTACTCTTTCTCTCCCTATGCTACCATCCCACTAAACACTTCTCTTTCTCTAAGGCCAGCTGTCTTAGTTATCTAGTGCTGCTATAACAGAAATACCACAAGTGGGTGGTTTTAACAAACAAATTTATTTTTTCATAGTTAGGAGGCTGGAAGTCCAAATTCTGGGTACCAGCTCTCAGGGGAAGGCTTTCTCTCTCTGTTGGCTCTGGAGAAAGGTCCTTGTCTCTTTTGAGCTTCTGCTCTTGGCTGATCTTCATGTGGCTTGGCATCTCTCTTCCCCCATCTCTTTGCTACCTCGCTTGTTTTCTCTCTTTTATATCTCAAAAAAGATTGACTTAAGACACACCCTACACTAATGCTGTCTCATTAACATAACAAAGAAAACCCATTCCCAAATGGGATTATAACTACAGGTATATGGGTTAGGATGAGCCCTGGTGGCACAGTAGTTAAAGTACTCAGCCGCCAACTGAAAAGTCAGCAGTTCAGACTCGCCACCCGCCTCTATGGGAGAACGATGTAGCAGTCTGCTTCTGTAAAAGATTACAGCCTTGGAAACCCTATGGCACAGTTGTACTCTATCTTATAGGGTCACTATGAGTTGGAATCGATTCGACAGCCATGGGTTTGGTTGGGTTTATAAGGGTTAGGATTTATAACACATATTGTGGGAGGACCCAATTCAATCCATAACACCAGCCAACAGGGATCACTCTCAGGCAAACTCTTACACAGAGTGACCCCCTAACTCTAACCATGGATAGAAGTCAATCCTGGCCACACACAGAAGTAAAAGCTCTGATAGGCTCAAATTTTATTGCTCACTAAACTGGTCATACAGCACAAAAGATTGAGGTTAGTGTCTCCCAAGTCTTCTTGGGGAAATTTAATCCCAAATGGGTGTGACAAGGAACACAGCCACCTCCAAAGCTGAGAGGACCCTCTCTGGCTTTTGCATGTCCAGTATCCATTCTGCTTCCTGGGGGAACCACTCTTGGACTGTACAGCACAGGTGGGGCCGAATCTACTACCTGGCTCCATGAGAAGGCATGTTACCCAGACCTAGCCAATGAGAACCAAACCTGGGATTTTCCTTGGAATTGTTGGGAACAGGGTATGTTGTTTCCCTTAGGACTGCCAAGGTAGTGTGGAAGGGAAGTCTGGAAGTGCTGGTGGCTAGTCTGCCAAAGAAGGGAAGGGCATGTGCAAAATGAAGCCACCCAGAGGAAGCCCAGTTTGTAGAGGCAGAATCCTGACAATATCATTTTGGCCCCTGGACCAAGCCAGACTTGAAGCCCTGGGATTCTCAATCATGTAAGCCAATACACATCCCTTTCTGCTTAAGATGTTGTGTGCTGTTATCAGTCACTTGCATCTGAAAGAACTGTAACTTATAATGGGAGCAAGATGAGCCTAAGAACCTCTCCTGCTTCTTTCAAGCTGAAAGTACCAAGGATCTCTACAGCAGATCTGGCCCAGGGCCCAGGAAGGCAGATCACAGCCTTCAGGAGGGGAGAGGCTCCTTACCTGTGCTGGTTTGGCCATGGTCTCAGGTTCTTTAACAGAAGAAACTGTGGAGAAGAAAGAGAGACCCATGAGGTTCCCCCACACTCTGCTCCCCTTCATTCTTTCCCCCAAATTTCCTCACCCTTCCTTCCTCCCAAGCAAGAGAGTGTCCTTCCCCTGCCATTTTCCAGCTGCTTCCAGCCCTCCAGGTTAAATCACACCCAAAGACCTGACTCAGGGCCAGGTGCATTTTTCAGAGGACAAGGCATCTCAGACAAGACAGTGTCCAGACATTAGCAACCAGAGTGGGAAAGGGACTTGAAGCCAAGAGGGAGAGAGGGCACAGTCACTGATCACACAAGGTGTGAACACATTTTCCAGGACCTGGTCTCACAGAGCAGTCCTTCTAGGCATCAGATTCCCCTTTTTCATAGACGAAGAGACTGAGGGTAGAGGCTCAGGGAGGTTAAGTAACTTGCCCAAGGTCACACAGCTCAGAATTAAATTCAATTATTTCCAGATTTCAGAGTCCATACTATTTATACCATGCACACTATCTCTCCAAGTCACTACGAATAGTTTCAGAACCCAAAGCTTAATGGTCTGCAGATGAGAAGATTCAAGGAGATCTTGGTCATCTGTTGCAAATATCTGAAGGACTCTCATTCCTGTTTCAGTCAATAAACGCTTATTTAACGGAGAGGCGGGGCCAAGATAGCAGAGTAATCAGATTTTCCTGTGGTTGCTCTTACAACAAAGACCCGAAGAAACAAGTGAATCGATCATATGTGACAATCTAGGAGCCCTGAATATCAAAGGCAAAGTTGAGGAATCAGACTGAGGAGCAGGGTGAGGGAGAGACAGTTCAGAAGCAGAAAGGAGTTGACAGACCTGATCTGGCGGGAACCGGCACCCTGCAGGCCGGATCGGCTGGCACGCACAGTGAGGCAAGCAGTGGTGCTCGGGATACATTTTCCACACCAGGAGAGAACGAGTGGTGGAGAGTTTACTCAAGCCTCCAGAACCAGTGAAAAGCGGCGATCAAATGGCAAAAGATAAGTACTTGTGTCTAACCTACTGCGTGGATCAAAAAACATCTCCTTTGGGAAGAATCTCTCTCCCATTTACCCGCACTCTCTCCACTCTGCACCAAGTCCTGGGCTGGCTTCAGTGATTGCCACATTGCCTGGGCCAGAAGTAGGTCCCG
>NW_004443947.1:32599488-32601261 GCF_000243295.1 Trichechus manatus latirostris | reverse complement strand
GCAGAACTCTTCAAGAGATCAGGAAGGAGATCAGTCAAAAAGTAGAACAAGCCAAGGAACACACAGACAAGCAACAGAGGACTTAAGAAGATTAGAGAAGAGCATAATGACAAATTTAACAGGCTGCAAGAATCCACAGAGAGACAGCAAACAGAAATCCAGAAGATTAACAATAAAATTTCAGAATTAGACAACTCAATAGAAAGTCATAGGAGAAGAACTGAGGCAAGGGAAGCCGGAATTAGTGAGACTGAAGATAAAGCACCTGACATCAACTTATTTGAGGAAAAATCAGATAAAAGAATTAAACATTTATTTAGCACCTACTCCATGTGCGGCACCATTCTAGGTACTGAAGATGCAGCAATAAATAAAAGATAAAACTCTGCTTTTCTGGAGTCTACTCTATAAGGTGAGAATAATTTTTTTTTTTTTTTAATGCACACATCAAGCTGTATTAATAACTAAGTAGAAAAGATAGTGCTGAAGGGTGCCATCTGAGGTAGAGTGGTCAGAGGTCTTTCTGAAGTGACATGAGCCATGTGGACACCTGAGAACCGTGTGATCTAGGATGAGAATAGCAAGTGCAAAGGCCTTGAGGCAGAAGCATGCTTGGCAGGACTGAGGACCACCACAGAGCCCCATGTGGCCGAGGTGCACAAGGTGGGGGGACATTGGTAGGATAGTGGGGGGAGAAGCAGCAGGGGCCAGTGCCTGAAGGTCACCGTAAAAACTCTGGATTTTTCTGATGGGACAGAAGGCCACTGCAGGGGTTTTGAAGAGAGCACATGATCAACCTACATCTCATAGAAAAGGGATGTGTGTGTGGGTCACGGGAAATGCAGTCTACAGTAAAGGAACAAGAAGGTATATTACCTAAAAAAGAACAGCCAAAAAGGATGTAACTAATTTGGAAAGGGGAAGAGAGTAGGGCAGAGAGCTGAGGCTCAGGAGCACGCTCAGTGGGAGGACAACAGGGTTAAAAGGGATTGCCTCTGGGGATAAGAGGAGCAGAAACAAAGGACCACTGCTTTCTACTGAAGCTGGCCTGGGTGGTTTAACCTTTTAAAAAACCATGTCATGTATTACTTTTAAAAAGTAAAAATAAAAAACTCAATTGAACTTATTCAATGAGATCTTCAAGGAACAGAACCAGAAGAACAGCAGAACCAAGGAGACTTTTCAGCTCAAACTTCCAGCTCTCCATCCCTCCCCTAAAGTGGATCCCCACCACTCCTGGGGAAATCAGCCGCGGACCTCAATCCACAATCTTGCTGGCCTTTGAGGTTTGTTATGGATTGAACTGTGTCCCCCCATAATGGGTTATAAATTCTAACCCCTATACCTGTGATTAAGGAGCCCTGGTGGTGCAGTGGCTAAGAGCTCGGCTGCTAACCAAAAGGTCAGCAGTTGGAACCCACCAGCTGCTCCTTGGAAACCCTATGGGACAGCCCTACTCTGTCCTATAGGGTCACTATGAGCTGGAAATCAATTCAATGGCAATAGGTTTGGGTTTTTTTTTGTTTGTTTGTTTGGTGGCACAGTGGTTAAGTGCTTGGCTGCTAACTGATAGTGAGTGGTTTGAACCCATCAGCTGTTCCCTGGGAGAAAGACGTAGCAATCTGCTTCCATAAGATTACAGCCTTGGAGGACAAATCTGATCAGCGTCTAATCTCTAAAATCTACAAGATACTGCAAAACCTCAACAACAAAAAGACAAATGACCCAATTAAAAAACGGGCAAAGGATAAACAGGCACTTCACCAAAGAAGA
>NW_004443947.1:32595878-32597935 GCF_000243295.1 Trichechus manatus latirostris | reverse complement strand
AGTATAACCTCATCATAGTGATAGAGTTTACAACACATAAGGAGATCACATATAACCTCATTATAGTGACAGAGTTTACAACACATAAGGAAATCACATCAGATTACACAATCATATACAATACCGGAAATCATGACTTAGTCAAGTTGACAGATATTTTGGGGGGACACAATTCAATCCATGACACTTGTGAAGAGTGTGCTTCTTACCTCAGGTAGATACATGAGACTAAATGGGCATCTCCTGTCCAGAGGAGAGATGAGAAGGCAGAGAGGGTCAGGAGCTGGTTGAATGGACACGGGAAATCCAGGATGGAAATGAAGAGTGTGCTGTCATAGTATAGGGAGAGCAACTAGGGTCACATAACAATGTGTGTATAAATTTTTGTCTGAGAAACTAACTTGAATTGTAAACTTTCACTTAAAGCACAATTTAAAAAAAAAAAAAAAATTACAGCCTTGGAAGCCCTATAGGGCAGTTCCATAATGTCCTATAGGGTCACTGAGTCCGAATCCACTCAACACAAAGGTTTATACCTGAGGTTATAATCCCATTTGGGAATGGGTTTTCTTTGTTATGTTAATAAGACAGTATTAGTGTAGGGTGTGTCTTTAGTCAATGTCTTTTGAGATATAAAAGGAGCAGATTAACCAAAGAAGAAAAGCAGCAGAGATGGGGAAAAATAGATGTCACTCTACATGAAGATCACCAAGGTGCCAAGGAATAGAAGCGAATGAGACAAGGACCTTCCCCAGAGCTGACAGAGAGAGAAAGCCTTCCTCTAGGCTTTCTGAATTTGCCCTGAATTCATTCTACTAGCCTCCTAAACTGTGAGAAAATAAATTTCTGTTTGTTAAAGCCACCCACTTGAATTATTTCTGTTAGAGCAGCACTAAATAACTATGACATGTCATTGGAGATGGTGTGATACAGTGGAGAGAACACAGGTGTGGGAGTCAGTCAGATCTAGAATCAAATCTCTGTTTTGCCACTTATTAGCTATATAACCTTGGTCAGATTAAGGTTATCTCAAACACAAAATCAACCCTACTCTGCTGGGTTGTTGAAAGATGAGACATAACTTATGACAAGGGTGGAGCACACAAGGCCAGGTATGAAATAAACCAGTTGCTGTCGAGTCAACTCCAACTCATGGTGACCCCATGTGTGTTAGAGTAGAACTGTGCTCCACAGGGTTTTCAATGGCTGATTTTTCAGAAGTAGATTGCCAGGCTTTTCTTCCAAGGCGCCTCTGGATGGACTCGAACCTCCAGTCTTTTGGTTAGCAGTCGACAGTGTTAAATATTTACACCAGCCAGGGACTCCAGGCACAAAATACTTTCCCAGTAAGTGGTGGCATTCACTGTCCTGGTGGGAAGTTCTCAGGAGACGGTTTTTATGGTGTTTGCCCACGTGTCTCTTCCACTGCCTGATTCAACTCCCCCAAACTGTGCATGCAGGCAGCAGAGGACAGAGATGCGCCAGCCTGCGACCGCAGCTCATCAGCTCCAGGAAACCCTGCTGTTTCCCTGACAACCAAGGGCCCCTTGATACAAAGGTGCAGCTCTCACCAGGAAATGGAAACCCACCCCAACCCCCTGGGGGCCTCACAATTACCCCTGCGACCTGCAGGGCCTGGCCAGGAGCCAGCTCTGAGCTTCCCCTCGCCTGGCAAGCAGTTGGGGCAGAGGCTAAGAGAACCCTAAGGCTAGCAGAGAAACAGGAACTGAATGAGTTGCAGGAAGTCAGCTGTCACAAGGAGGGAGGGCTGAGGCCTGTCACCTGCTACCACTAGCCTCATTCCTTTGGCCTTGTTGCTGGAAACTTCAGCTGCTGGCTGCAGCCCAGGCCCATCTGGACTGTAGCCCCTTTCCAAGGAGAGACAGCCCAGAGCAGGGGCCTCCAAGTCTTTGGAGGAGATACTTTCAGCTCTGAAAGCAGTGCATGTGTGCCTTTCTGTGAGTGCTCATCTCGTGCGTACAGGGAAAGCAAACTTGTTCCAGGACTAGATGTTCAGACTTAGGTTCAGGAGGCCAATCTCACCATCCTAGGGAAAC
>NW_004443947.1:32593473-32594828 GCF_000243295.1 Trichechus manatus latirostris | reverse complement strand
CACAGTTCATCATCTTCTTGGTTGAAATAGCTGCTCAAAAATGGCAAGCATGGCCACCCGAGACCTGCGTCTCTGTCCTCTCAGGAATCCTGAATCTCTGCTGACCTGGATACCCATGAGGGCTCATGGTATTGTGGCTGATCCTCCAAGAAACCTATTCAAGCTACCCAAGTTGCCTGGGTAGCTCTGTGCTGCTGTGGCCACCCTCTGCCCTGGTCCTTTAGCCTGCAATCAATCGTGTTTCCTTCCTTCCCCTTTGGGAGCACAGGGCTGACTCCAGGAGGGGTACTTTGAGGTAGAGAATGCACCAGAGCTGGCAGGACCCATGACTTGCCACTACCAAACAGCAGAGACAGATAAACCAAAAGCTGGAGAGGGGGTCTTGTCCATGTCATATAGAAGGCATGGGCTTTGAGGTCAGACCTCGTTTGGAGTCAGCTCTGTCCCCACCAGTCTGTGACATAAGCAAGTCACTTAAACGGAATTTCAATGCCTACCACTGCAAACTGCATATAAAAATATCTACATGTACTGAGAAATAAATGAAATGACAGATGGAGAGCCCTCAGCACGATGCCTGGCACAGAGTGGAGTCTCAGTGAATGGAAGCTTTCATTAATGACAAGCCCAAATATTTACAAGGGAGGTAGCATGGCATTATGATTAAGAGCACACGCTTTGTGGTCACAGCCTGGGTTCAAATCCTGACAATGCAAAGCTCCTGACCTAAGACAAGTGTTAACGGATTAAATTGTGTTCCCCCAAAACATGTGTTGGAATCCTAACTCCTATACCTGTAGATGTAATCCTGTTTGGAATTTTTGTAGGATTAATTTCCCACCCTCCAGCACGTAAATGGAAACCCTGGTGGCATAGTGGTTAAGAGCTATGGCTGCTAACCAAAAGGTCAGCAGTTCAAATCCACCAGGCACCCCTTGGAAACTCTATGGGGCAGTTCTACTCCATCCTACAGGGTCACTATGAGTCAGAATTGACTTTATGGCAACGGGTTTGGTTTTTGGTTTTTTTTAGCACACAAATGTTTTGCTAATAAGTCCAGAGTTATTGATACTTCTTCCTTACTGTCATCAATATAACGGACTAACGTCCTGTCTTGTGGAAGGGGAAGGCGATCAAGGTCCCTGGGGACTAAATTATGACATATGGCTGGAGAGTTGATGTAGCCCTGAGGTAGGCAACTGAAGGTGTATTGCTGGCCTTGCTAGCTGAAGGCAAACTGCTTCTGATGGTCCTTCCAACAGGTATGGAGAAAAAGGCATTAGCCAGATCAATAGCTGCATACCAGGTACCAGAAGATATATTAATTTGCTCAAGCAATGAAACTACATCTGGAA
>NW_004443947.1:32589947-32591432 GCF_000243295.1 Trichechus manatus latirostris | reverse complement strand
CATTTCATCTCAATCAATGCCCTCACTTTAACTTCAGATACCTCTCGAGGTTGGCAACGGAGTTGGCATTGTAATTCAGCCACTCTTACAATAAGACTCTGGGTTTGGTTTTCGACAATATCAGCTCCACCACTATAAGAAACAGGGCTTTGTTTCAAGGCACAAGTGGAAACTTTGAGGTCATTTATGTGGCACTTGAACTTTGACTCTGAAGCCCTGAGCTCATCTCTTTCTTTTATCAGTGTGTCTAGCGAAAGTAGGACCAACCAACCAGCTCCCTTATACTTCTCATTATTACAAAACTGTAGAAAGGTATCACACATGTGTTCACCCAAAGCCTCACCTTTCACCAATACGAGATCTATTCGTGGTGATGTTTTGCGTATTTGTATTGCCACCTCATGCCATGAATTAGCAGTGCCCTCTTTACTACTGGAAGCAGAGTCATCAACATCTTTAAGACTAAACAGACTTGAGAATCAATTTAGAAAACTCATCCTTACAATTTTGTTTCTCTAGATCCACTCTTGGTACCAAATGTCTTAGGCTGGGTTCTCTAGAGAAGCAAAACCAGTAAAGCCTATAAATATATAGACAAAGAGATTTATATCAAGCAAATGGCTCACTTGGGTGTAGACAGTGGAACATCCCAAGTCCACGGGTCAGGCTGGAGGCTTCTCCTGATTCATGTAGCTGCAGGGGCTGGCGAACCCAAGATAGGCACATCAGTGAGCAAGGCTGTTGCTCACAGGCTGCGAAGATCAACAAATCCCAAGATCGGCAGGCAAGACCACAGGTAAGCTGCTAGCTCAAGTCCCGAGAACCAGACATCAGACAAACAGGAGCCAGCTACATGTGATATAGGGTACATCTTTAACTCGAGTCCTGGGGTAAACTGTTATCTAGTTTTGGTACGCATATTCACAGTCCATTGAACTGGTTAGAGCAAAAACTGCAAGCCTTACCAGAATGTCCACTTATATTCGACGCAGGCCACATGCCCAAGGAAACTCCCTTTCAACTGATTTGGCTACTCAGAGCTGATCCCATCATGGGAGTGGTCACAACATCATGATTGCCAAACCACTGAGAATCATGGCCCAGCCAAGTTGACACACGATCTTAACCACCACAATATGTAAATCAAGGATGTTTCCTGAGGATCTGCGAGCCATCTCTTTTAAAGTGTAATCGTCAATGACAATCACATAGCTACCTCCCAATTTCCTGGAAGGAGATTAGCATAACTTCAGGTGTCCTGCCGTTAAGATATTAGAGAATTAGCAATTTTATCTTGAAAACAGGAATGTAATGGTTGTATCCACTTAGCTAAATGTTGTTGTTGTGTGCTGCCATGGAGTTGACTCTGCTCGTAGTGACTCTTTACAATCTCTAGCAGACTGCCTGTGATGCATCACATTCTGGTTTAATGTGAGAAATGGAGTTTAATTCTCCTAGAATCCAGATTTCTGGGGTGCATGGAGG
>NW_004443947.1:32585868-32588066 GCF_000243295.1 Trichechus manatus latirostris | reverse complement strand
AACAACCTGGAAGACGCAAAAAAAAAAAAAATCACCCAGAACCCTGTGCCCCAGGGACTATAACTTGAACCATGTTACACCTTGGCTCACAAGTCTCCAACGGTCCCCTTCAATAGCAGCCCTCAGCACTCAAAACCCTCAATTACCCTTCCTGATTCATCTGACCTCACCTCACTCCTCACTCCTCCTCACCTCCACCACACCCTCTCCCCTCTAAACCAGGGATGTCCATCCCCTCCAACAGCATTTTCTACCCAACCTTCTAAATCTAGACCAGTGCTCTTCAATTCCGGTTTCATTAAAACCACGGGGGAGTTTTTTAAATTTACCAAGGCATCAGGCCAAGCCCGAGACATCTGATTCCACTGTTCCTGGTTGAGGCCTGGGCTTTGGTAATTTTTAAGAACTTTGCTAGGTGATTCTATCTTGTAGCCAAGGTGGTTCTATGCTGGATTCAAATGCCACCTCTTCTAGGAAGCTGAGCGTGATTTCTCCCTCCTTTAAACCCCCGCAGCGCTCCGAAACCACCTTCACAAGATTGGCTTGAGTCACTGTTGCTGCTGGCAACAAGGTATTACAGGACAAAATCTGTATTTCAAAGGAAAACTGCATTGTCTAGAAAACATTCCTCCAAATTAGCTGATTCTTGCCTTTGTTTCTGAGCAATTTTACAGTACAGTAAGTTGTAGGGCACTGATAGTCCAGTGAAATAATTCTTAACCAACATTTTGTCTTATCTGGTAGAATTCCAATTGACCTCTCTCCCCCTCTGGTGGAAAAACCAGTCTTGCTCTATTTGCATATTCCTTTCACTATAAATGTGTCTGTGTTTTAGATTCTCTTTTGAGATGGCCGTACTATCTGCCAGGGAACCTTGGTGGTGTGCTGGTTAAGAGCTAAGGCTACTAACCAAAAGGTTGGCAGTTTGAATCCACTAGCCACTCCTTAGAAACCATATGGGGCAGTTCTACTCTGTCCTATAGAGTCACTATAAGTCAGGATCAACTTGATGGCAATGTGTTGTTTTTTGTTTTTTTTTTTTTAAATACCATCTGCCTGGTTTGATCATTGATTAACGAGTAGAATAAAATCTTTATTTATTCATTTTATACCTGTGTGAATCATGATTTTACCTTTTCTGGAAAATTATCTTTTAAATAGTTTGTGTATGCTTCTTTGCTGTGTCCCCTGCCACAGGCCTGGCTCATAAGGATTGTTATATGAAATGCATTAAGTAGCTTTAATGCTTTCTTTAGTGATCCCCTTGAAAAACCACAGAATAGCAGGAACCCCCAGCCTAGGGGTTTTTGAACTGTGCTTTTTGGAGAAACCCAGGGGTTCCAACACCACCCCCACTGCTACCCCAATCACAACAAAACTCAGGTTATCTGCTTTCCACCTCCAGGTTTCACTTAAGAATTCCTTTGAACAATGGCTTCTCTGGCTAAGTAATTTTTTTAAAACTATAACCCTCATTATATGACCAGGAGCGGAGATAACTTGTGAGGTTAGGTAACTTGCTCAACATCATTAAGAAAATTTATGATCAATCAGGGACTCATTCCTCAAAAAATATTTATTGAGCAACTGCTGAAAATTAGGCCCAGTGATGAGTTAGACGTAGAATAAACAACAAAACAGACAAGGCCCCTGCTCAGTCTAGTGCAGTAGTCTATAATTTTTTTTTTTTTGATCCTATACAGTAACAAAAAGGAGCCCTGGTGGCACAATGGTTAAGCGCTTGGCTGCTAACCAAAAGGTTCAAACCCACCAGCCGCTCTGCAGAAGAAAAGAATTGGTGATCTGCTTCTGTAAAGATCACAGCCTAGGAAACCCCAGGGGGCAGTTCTACTCTGTCACATGGGGTCATCATAAGTCGCAATCAACTCAATGGCACATAACAACATACAGCAACAAAAGAGAAAAAAACTTAGCATTCAAAATAAAAAATGAAAAATTCATATAAACAAAAATGTACCTTATAAGCATGAGATTAAAAGCACATGTAACAAAAGTCCTAATAGTTTCTTCCTGCAGCCCAAAGATCATCTTTAGCACCCCACGGAGGTGCATGTCTTCCCGCTTTCCTGGTGGCTTCTCCCGCAGCCTGCAGGAAGACACCAGGAACAGCTCCATCACCATCCAGGATCCTCGACTCTGACAAAACTAGGGTAAATGCCACCCCTAGCCCTGTGCCT
>NW_004443947.1:32578993-32584644 GCF_000243295.1 Trichechus manatus latirostris | reverse complement strand
CAGAAATTATTTTAAGGAAGTTTTCACAAAAGGGCAATAAAACCTAACCCAAAGGACTTCTCACCTTTTGTCTTTTTCTATTAGCATTTAGTGAATAGGAATTTGTTGGACCAATGAAGACCCTCCAGACTTTCGTTACTGAAACCATACCAATGATTGTTAAGAAAGATGATTCAAAAATGTAAGATTACAATTTCTAGCCAATCAGTGAAAAGGTGACGCTTTCAATGATTCTACCCATTTTGTGATGTTGATATATACTGATGATTCTGTAACCTTCCTTGGACTCGGACAGACATGGCTGTGGCAGCATGCTTGTCCGTTTTCCCATTCTTGCCTATTCTGTAATGTTCTTTGGACTCGGGCAGACATGCCTATAGCAGCATGGTTGTCCGCTCCCCACTTTTGTCCTTCTGAATATATGCCAAATAAAACTTTCTTTTTACTTTACTAAACTTTCTGATGTTTTTCCCCTACGACAACAGCAACAGGGCCAGGCACATAGGAAGCACCATTTAAGTGTTCATTATTATTATTTCTTGCCTCTTGACTTGAATAAGTCACTAAACTGAGGATTGGAGTTCCCACACCTGCAAAACGGGCATAACGGGGTATCAAAGGTTAAGCAGGGCCTGACAAGTTGTAAGGGCTCAACAAACAGTAGTCGTTATTGTTTTACTGTTATTATTTGAGGAGTACACCTGGACATCTGTTTTAGAAATGAAAAACCTGGGGCTCCAGTTTCCTGCCTTCTAAAGCACCACACTCTTTTGAGATGACAAAAGTAACGTTTGCTTCTCTGTGCTCAACACTCTACAGCTTATAAGGCACTTTCACATCCACCATCTCATAACCTCAGGACAGTGGGTTTCAATCTCACCCCCATTTTACAGTTGGCGGCTCAGAGACTCAAAGAACACATGAACCATCATTCCTCCATAGTTGGTCTCTGTGGGGGCTTCTCAACCCCAGGAGAAGAGGAAATGGAGTAAGGCTGGATTGCAACCCAGGTGTATAATATAAACCCCACACACACTTCCGCTCCTCCGTTGGTAGAGGGGAGGAGGGCATGCTCAGAAATTATGGTAGAGACTACATCCTGAGCTTTGTCCCCACACAGGAAGTGCCTTGGAGAGGCTGGGTGTGGTGAGGCTGGTGACCCACTGGACCTCCTCAAAAATCCTAGAATGGTACGGAAGGAAGAACCATCTATATCCAACCCGTTTTATCAGCTGAGTGCTCTAAGCACAACTCTTACCCCTTTGCAGAGGAAGAAACTCAGGCTCAGAGGGGCAGGAGATGTACCCAGGGCTCCCAGCTGGCTAGTGGCAGGGCAGAGGCTGGGATGTGGCTGGAGCCTGGCAGCCCAGGGCTCCCTCTGGGTGCTGCAGTGCAGATGTTCTAGATGTTGGCAGCTGCCCAGAACTGCAGTGCTTCCCCCACTCCTCCTAAGAATCAGCCCTAAGAGGCCAGGCCCTGGGCTTACCCGCAGCAGCCCACTCCATGCCCTGCACACTCCCATCCACATTCAGCCCCAGCAACAGCTGTGGCCCTTCCCCAGAAACCGCAAATATTTCCTGTATCCCAGCAGCCAGTGCCTTGGGAACAAAGGATAGAAGGCAAACGAAGATGGTGAATGACTGTCACAGCTGCAGAGGGGACCAGAGGCCTCTGCCTCCCTCCCAGCCCCACCCAACTCCCAAGATCCTAAATCTTAGAAGAGTTGGATTCTGGAATGCCAGCACTGGAGATGGCAGCCAGCTCAGCCGATTTTGCTACAGAGGGGTAACAAAGGCCCCCAGGGGGAAGGGACTTGCCCAAGGACCTCCAGCTCCCGTGACCCAGCTTTCCTGACCCTCAGGCCAGTGTCCTCTATGTGGCTCAGGGCCTGCCAAAGGAAAGGGCAGGGTCCAAAGGGGCTGAAGTGGGGCAGTCATTCACCTGGCATGGCTAAGCAGGCCAGGATAGCCTGTGTGGGTCAGCCATTTAAGGTGTGCGTTCGGGGCGGGGCGGGGGGAGGTAGCACAGTGGAGGGAAAAGAGCAGACTCTTGGGGGGAAACCAGCATCCCTTCACAAACCCTGGAGCCATATGTCCAAATTTGGAAGTGTCAGGGAAGACCCATCAGAATTTAGAGAAAAGGAAGGGGAGGGAGGAAGCAGCGGCCAGACTAGTTCTCCCAAAGGACCCCTGCCCCTTCCTCCTGCAGGGCCTACAAGAGTCGGGCCAGGCTTTCCAAACCTGACATTGAGGCTTCCCAAACTTGTCATCTTTCATTCCCGCTGACAAATAAATCAATTCTCACAGGCGCTGTTTCCTCCTCTTAGAGGGACTGGGTTTATCAGCTCCGGACGTGGAGGAGGAAATTGAGGGTCAGAGAGGGAAAGCGACAGGCTCAAGGTCACACCGCAAGTTGCTTGGGGAAGCTGAGATTCCGAGTCAGGTGATTTCACTTCCATGCAAATACTCTGGGACTCATCTGAAGCCCCCAAGCTTTGGGAAGGCCTAAGCTGTGCTAGGGGGAGCCGGAAGTAGGGCGGGGTCCCTGCCCTCACCACAAGCGCCCTTGGAGCTGGCTGGGAGATTCCTTCATAGGTGAACAGTAATCTCAAAGGGGAGGGAGGATCCATGAGGCCCTGAGGTGTGGGCAATCGGCCCTTCATCAGTCGGCACACAGAGACACCCGTCCCCCCAGCCCCCTAACAACACACACAGCTATTTTGTATGTAGCCCTGAGGGTCCGACTCTTCCAGCCCTCAGTCTTCGGCTTTGGCCACACCCTTCCTTACGGCTCCTTAGAATCCGTCCAGCTGCCCTCAAGCCTGGGCCTTCAAAGTTTCTTCAACCCCCACCCCTCCCGAAGTAAGGTCAGCAGCCCGCCCTGCCCCCGCCCCCGGACCACATCCTCTGCAGAGCCAGCCCCCTCCTCTCCTCGCGCGTCCTCCAGTCCCATCTTCTCCCCTCCTCTCCCGTCCTCTCCGCCCTTCCCCTCCCCCAGCCAGGGCGCCGTCCGCCCCCGCTTCTCCGCCTCCGGCCCACTGCACTGCCTCAGCCACCCCCAGCCCGCGACCCTGTCGGGTTACCGCGCCCTGCATGCCTCTCCCCGCTGCCTCCTGGCTGCCCGCGCCCCTGCCCGCTCCCAGGCGCCCCACCCCAGAGCCCGCTGAAGGGCATCTGGACATTTACGGCTCGCCCCCGCAGCCCCTGGAAGGGGGATCCCCGCGAGCGACTCCTGTGTCCGGCCTCTACCACTCACCGCGCAGCGGAGGCCTCTTCTTGCGGACTGACAGACGGACTGACTGATGGACGCGTCGGAGCTCGCTGAGTCGGAGCCCGTTAGCCGAGCAGCAGCAGCAGCAGCCTCAGCGCAGGGGCGGGCTGGGGCGACGGGGGACACGTGGCGCGCAGGGGCCAATCGGGCTCGCTCCGCCTCCATCTCTTCCCCCACCCCCAAGTTCGTCAGCTTTTGCAGTCTTAGAATGTCACCAGCCTGAGGCTCCCCGCCTACAGGACGTCCATCAGTGCTCAGACCCGGGACCTGAAGCCTAGAGAGGATAGGGGGATTCGGCCAAGGTCGCCCGACCATTCAGGGCTAGAGGCCAGGACTTCAGACTCCTGGTTCTGGACACTTTCCCCAAATTCCTACAACTCGCCAAAGCTTTGTTACAAAATAGAGAATTGAGGCTTTCCATGGATCAAGCACTTTATCTGCCTAATCAGATGCCATCCCTCAACAGCCTTAGCAGGTCGGTGACATTATTTACCCACTTTCCGGAGGAGGAGAGTCCAGAGATGTCCAGTTTCTTGACCAACGCCACACAGTCTGTGTGGGAGCTGAGTCTGAACCTGGGCCGGGTGACTCCAGAGGAGGAAGGCAAACAAGGAACTCAGGAGTTGTAATCCAGGGCTGTGGGGAAAATGCTAAAACCTTAAAACAGGTAAATTCTGTAGGAATGCAGAGAAAACTGAGAATCATTGTCCCCAAGGGATTTGTAAAGACTTCCTGGAGGAGGTGACAGTCCTGGCCGTCTGTCCCCACCCCCACTCAGAAATCCTACCTTATGGAAAGAAAATCCTGCATTAACCATGGGCTGCTGCTCAGCTGCCAAGTCTCCATGGGCAAGACACTTAGCTGGTCTGATTTTCGGTTTCCTCATCTGAAAGATAGATAACCAAAGCTTCTTTGAAAGGTTGTCCTTGTAACCTATCATTAGTTCAGAGGCCTCTAAGCCTTTATCAAGGAGACTTGGTTGGAAAGTATATCCTTCTGTCCATTCATTTCCCTAATAAACATTGAGCACTTACTGCATACCGGGTATTGTGCTGGGAGACCAAAGTGAGCAAGTAGGGTCTTGACCTGCCATCATGAGAGTTCCATTCTCTTAGGAAAGATAGACAATAATTACAATAAAGGCTAGAGTGTCATGATATGGAAATTATGCACTCCTCTGTCAGTGGAGATTTGCGTGCTGCTATGATGCTGAACAGGTTTCAGTGGAGCTTCCAAACTAAAATGGACTAGGAAGAAAGGTCTGGTGATCTACTTTCAAAAATCAGCCAATGAAAACTGTATGGTTCACAACGGTCCTATCCCATTGTGCATGGGATCACCATTAATCAGGGCCAACTCAACAGCAGCTAACAGCAACAATGATGGCCCTCAGAGTCCCTGGGTGGTGCAAATGGTTAATATGCTCAGCTGTTAACCAAAAGCTTGCAGGTTCAAGTCCATCCAGAGGTGTTTTGGAAGAAAAGCCTGGTGATCTACTTCTGAAAGAGCCATTGAAAGTCTTATGGAGCACAGTTCTACTCTGACAAACACGGGGTCGCCACGAGTGGGAGTCAACTTGATGGCAGCTAGTTTACTGGTTTATCATGGCCCTCAGCGGGCAGACCCAGCATAACCAAGGTTTCCTGAAGAGAGCAATCTTAAGCTGTGACCAGAAAGAGGAATGGGACCTAGTGGGAGACTAATAAGAAATTAAAATTATCACTGTAAGATGAGATCTGCTGTCAGTGAAGCAACACCTTAAAAGATAGATTATGATGCGGCTAGACCCAGTGAGGATGGAGGTGAGGTCTTCTCAAGTATCATAATAGTGTTGTTGTTAGGTGCCATCGAGTCAGTTCTGACTCACAGCGATCCTATGTACAACGGAATGAAACACTGCCGGGTCCTACGCCATCCTCACAATCGTTGTTATACTTAAGCCCATTGTTGGAGCCACTGTGTCAGTCCATCTTGTTGAGGGTCTTCTTCTTTTTCGCTGACCCTCTACTTTACCAAGCATGATGTCCTTCTCCAGGAACTGGTCCCACCTGATAACATGTCCAAAGTATGTGAGACATAGTCTCGCCATCCTTGCTTCTAAGGAGCATTCTGGTCATACTTCTTCCAAGACAGATTTGTTTGTTCTTTTAGCAGTCCATAGTATATTCAATATTCTTCCCCAACACCACAGTTCAAAGGCATCAATTCTTCTTAGGTCTTCCTTATTCATGGTCCAGCTTTCACATGCATATGAGGCGATTAAAAACACCATGGCTTGGGTCAGCTGCACCTTAGTCTTCAAGGTGACATCTTTGCTTTTCAACACTTTCAAGAGATCTTTTGCAACAGATTTGCCCAATGCAATGTGTCTTTTGATTTCT
>NW_004443947.1:32576453-32578625 GCF_000243295.1 Trichechus manatus latirostris | reverse complement strand
GGTATGGTGAAAGGGTACAACCCTGACGCACACCTTTCCTGACTTTAAACCACACAGTATCCCCTTGTTCTGTACAAACAACTGCATCTTGGTCTATGTACAGGTTCCTCATGAACACAATTAAGTGTTCTGGAATTCCCATTCTTCTCAATGTTATCCATAATTTGTTATGATCCACACAGTCGAATGCCTTTGCATAGTCAACAAAACACAGGTAAACATCTTTCTGGTATTCTCTGCTTCAGTCAGAATCCATCTGACATTAGCAATGATATCCCTGGTTCCACGTCCTCTGCTGAACCCGGCTTGAATTTCTGACAGTTCCCTGTCTATATACAGTTGCAGCCACTTTTGAATGATCTTCAGAAGATAGGAGCAGCTATTCACCCGTAGTATTTCGAGTGCCTCCCAACCTGAAGGGCTCATCTTCTGGCACTATATCTGTCTTAGGCTGGGTTCTCTAGAGAAGCAAAACCAGTAAACTGTATAAATATATAGAGAGAGATTATATCAAGGAAACAGTTCACGTGATTGTAGAGGCTAGAACGTCCCAAGTCCGTGGATCAGGGTAGAGGCCTCTCCCAAGTCACACAGCTGCAGAAGCTGGCAAGCCCAAGATCAGCAGGTCAGACAGCAGGGCTCCCACTCACAGACTGTGCAGATTGACGAATCCCAGGTTCGGCAGATAAGCTGACAGCTCAAGTCCCAAGAACGGGAGATGAGATGACAGGAAGCAGCCGCGGGATCCAGGGAGAGCAAAAAGCCAGAACGTCTGCTTATATACAGCTGCGGGCCACACCTCCAAGGAGACTCCCTTTCATCTGATTGGCTACTCACAGTATATTCATCATGGGAGTGATTACATTAAAACACTGAGAATCATGGCCCAGCCAAGTGACACACAATCTTAATCATCACAATATCAGACAATGTTCTGCTGCTATTCATAAGGTTTTCACTGGCTAACTCTTTTCAGAAGTAGACCGCCGGGTCCTTTTTCCTAGTCTGTCTTAGTGTGGAAGCTCATCTGAAACCTGTCCGCCACGGGTGACCCTGTGGCTTGCTATTTGAATACTGATGACATAGCTTCCAGCATCACAGCAACATGCAAGCCCCTACAGTATGACAAACTGACAGACACATGAGGGATCATAATAGTAGCTGCCATTTATTGAGCATTTTCTATGAGCCAGCACTGTGGTAAGCACTTTATTTGCACTGTCACATTTAATCCTCCCAATTCATTTCATATGTGCCAGACACTGTGTTAAGAGGTTGATCAGCAAGCAAAACAAAGACAACTGCCCTCATGGAGCTTACATTCCAGCAGGAAAGACAGACAGGCAATACATATAGTAAACACTAGAATTTGCTAGTAGGTGACAAGCACTGTGGAAAAAGAAAAAGCAGATGAAGAGCCTCATTGTGACACGGGATGCTGCAGCATTAATTAGGGTGCTCTGCAAGTGCCTTTATGAGGTGAGATTTGAACAGCAATGTGGTAAACATGAGGAAGATAGCACAACAGATATCTGTGGGAAGAATGTTCCCGGTAGAGGAAACAGCTGGAGCAAAAGCCCTAGGACAGAGAGCAACTAGGGTCAGAAAACAATGTATGTATAAATCTTTGCATGAGAGACTAACTTTAATTGTAAACTTTCACTTAAAGCTCAACAATAATTAAAAAAAACGCCCCAGGAAGGAGCAGTACAGTACTGGCATGTTGGGGGAACAGAAGGAGCCAGTGTGGTGGAGTGGGGTGAGTGAGGAGAGTAGCAGGAGGCACCAAATCACATGGGGCTGTGTGGGCCTTTGTAAGGACTTCAGCTTTTACTCAGTCATTTGGGGAGCTGTTGCAGGGCGTTGAGCAAAGGAGGGACATAACATTTTTTTTTCTCCTTTTATTTTTATTGAGGTGAAATTTGCGTAACATAAAATTAACCATTGTATGGATCAAAGACCTAGATATAAAGCCAAAAACTATAAAGTTCATAGAAGAAAAAATAGGACCAAAGCTACAGGCCTTAATACATGGCATTAACAGGATACAAACTATAACCATCAACACACAAACCCCAGAAGATAAGCTAGATAACTGGGATCTTCTAAAAATCAAACACCTGTGCTCTTCAAAAGACTTCACCAAAAGAGTAAAAAGAGAACCTACAGACT
>NW_004443947.1:32573617-32574694 GCF_000243295.1 Trichechus manatus latirostris | reverse complement strand
TATTTTCACCAAAAAAAAACGTCGAGAAGGGAGAGGGTTGACATGTTGTGGGGTTGTTAACCAATGTCATAAAACAATATGTGTACTACTGTTTAATGAGAAACTATTTGTTCTGTAAACCTTCACCTGAAGTACAATTAAAAAAAATTAACCATTTTAAAGTGAACAATTCAATGACATTTAGCACCTTCACAAAGTTGTGCAACCACCATCTTTATCTAGTTCCAAAATATTTTTTATCATCCCCAGACGAAACCCCATACCCATTAAGCAGTCACTCCCCATTACCCAGCTACCCCTAACCGCTGGCAACCACCAATTTACTTTCTGTCTTTATGGATTTACATATTTTGGATATTTTCATATAAATGGAATCATACAATACGTGGCTTTTTGTGTCTGGCTTCTTTCACTGAGAATGTTTTTGAGGTTCATTCATGTTGTAGAAGGTATCGGTGCTTCACTCTTTTTTATGACAGAATATTATTCCATTGTAAGGATATACCACTATAACCTAGTATCAGAAGTCCTCTGACTTCAGGGGGAGAGATGAGAATCCAGATCAGCAGAAGGCTGATTCCTATGAAGTGGAGATCAGACATACCTCTACTCTCCAACTTTTTCACCATCTCTGACACCAGCCATCCCCCCAAGGCACTCTCTGCTTCTCTGTTGGGTTCTATAATTTGTTGGAATGGCCACATAGAACTCACAGATCGTACTCACGATTATTAGGGAAGCAACAGGCTACAACTTGGGATCAGGATCAACTTGGAAGTAACAGGATACAACTCAGAAGACAAGATACAGTTCTTCAACCACGACAGCCTCCAATGAAGACAGTTCTTAGCTTCTTCTCAGCCGTATCCACTCTGGGCCTTCTCTAGGCCTCTGCCCTGCTTGAGCAAGTGTTACAGCTCTTTAGCTTCCCCAACAAGTGCCTGCAGGCACCCCACTGTACCAGCAAGCCTCCTGCCCAAAGGTGCTCAGCTTTCTCTTACTCTGTGGGCCTCGCCGGTCTCCTGGTTCCCACCATTCGTACTGTGGCTACCCTTCATACTGCTGTGCCATCTCACA
>NW_004443947.1:32549701-32572333 GCF_000243295.1 Trichechus manatus latirostris | reverse complement strand
GACAGATCTGTTTGTTCTTCTGGCAGTCCATGGTATATTCAATATTCTTCACCAATGCCATAATTCAAAGGCATTGATTCTTCTTCAGTCTTCCTTATTCATTGTCGAGGTTTCACATGCATATGAGGTGATTGAAAACATCTTCGCTTTAACACTTTAAAGAAATCCTTTGCAGCAGATTTGCCCAATGCAGTGCATCATTTGATTTCTTGACTGCTGCTTCCATGGACGTTGATTGTAGATCCACGTAAAATGAAATCCTTGACAACTTCAATATTTTCTCCATTTATCATGATGTTGCTTATTGGTCCAATATAGATAGTTCTTAAAAGAGTATAATGCTCAAGGAAAACCTTTTTTTACTAGTTAAGCTAAACTACTGTTCAGTTTTAAGATAACTTCAGGGGATATTTTTGGTTTAAGGTTTAAAGACTATTTCAGGGCAATAGTTTCAGGGATTCTTCCAGCCTCCATGTCTCTACAAAGTCTAGAGTCCATGAGAATTTGATATTCTATTCTGCATTTTCCCCCTTTGATCTGGATTCTACTATGGAATATTTGATCAAAATGTTCAGAAATGGTAGCTGGGCACCATCGAGTTCTTCTGGCCTCATGGCAAAGGAGGCAGTTGCTCATGGAGGCAATTAGCTACACATTCCATATCCTCCTCCTATTCCTGACTCTCCTTCTTCCTCTGTTGCTCCAGGTGAATACAGTAGTTGTGGTTTTGATTTGCATTTCCCTAGAGACTAATAATGTCGAACATCTTTTCTTGTGTTTATTAGCCATTTGTATATCTTCTTCGGAAAAATGCCTATTCAAGTCTGTCATGGATTGAATTATGTCCCCCCAAAAATGTGTGTATCAGTTTGGCTGGGCCATGATTCCTGGTATTGTGTGATTTTCCTATATGTTGTAAATCTTGCCTCTATGACGTTAATGAGGGAGGATGGGTGGCAGTTGTGTTAGTAAGGCAGGACTCAGTCTACAAGATTGGACTGTGTCCTGAGGCAATCTCTTGAGGTACAAAAGACAGAAGTGAGCAGAGAGACAGGGGGACCTCATACCATCAAGAAAGTAGTGCCGGGAGCAGAGCGAGTCCTTTGGATTGGGGTCCGTGCGCAGAGAAGCTCCTAGTCCAGGGGAACACCAAAGAGAAGGCTGAGAGAGAGAAAAAGCCTTCTCCTGGAGTTGATGCCCTGAATTTGGACTTTCAGCCTACTTTAACTGTGAGGAAATAAACTTCTCTTTGTTAAAACCATCCGCTTGTGGTATTTCTGTTATAGCAGCACTAGATGACTAAGACAAAGTCCTTCGCCCATTTCTTGATTAGGTTTCTTGGCTTTTTGTTGTTGAGTCGCTGTTTATATATTTTGGATACAACACATTTTTTAGAAGGTTACTCTGAGTCTTGTGTTGAGAATACTGAATGTTATGGGGACAAGAGCAGAAGCAGGGAGATTGGTTAGGAGGCTTTTGCAGCAATCCAGGCAAGAGATGTAGTGGCTCTACCAGAGTGACATAAGTGGAAGTGTTGAGAAGTGATTAGAGACTGGATATATTTGAAGGAAGAGTTAACTTAGTTTCCTGGAGGACTGAATGTGAAATGAGAAAGAAAGAGAGGAGTCAAGAATGACTTTAAGGATCTTGATTTGAGCTGCTGGCAGAATGGAGTTACCATCAACTGAGATGAGGAAGGTTACAAGAGGAGCAGTTTTGGGGTTGAGGGTGGGTAAAGGTCAGGAGTTCAGTTTTTGACCCATGTGTTCAAGATTTCTATGATACATCCAAGAGGAAATGTCAAATAGGCAGCTGGATAGAGAGGTCAGAGTTGGAGATACAATTGGTGAGTTACAGGTATATTAATACTCTTTAAGGCCATGGAAAGAGATGAGATCCTCAAGGCAGAAGTGACTTGAGGACCAAGTCTGGGACACTCCAACATTAAGAATCAGGGGGAAGAGTAACCAGTTGCTGTCGAGTTGATTCCAACTCATGATGACCCCATGTGTGTCAGAGTAGAACTGTGCTCCATCAAGTTTTCAATAGCTGATTTTTTGGAAGAAGATGACCAGGCCTTTCTTCTGAGATGCCTCTAAGTGGCCTCAAACCTCTAACCTTTGGGCAAACAGTTGAGCATGTTAACTGCACCACCCAGGGACTCCAAGGGAAGAGGAGGATCCAGCACAGGTGACTGAGAAGAAGCTTGCAGTGAGGTGAGAGGAAACCCAGGAGCAGGTGGTGTCCTGCAAGCCAAGTGAAGGAACGCTCCAGGGAGGAGGCGCGGTCAATTGTGTCAAAAGCTGCTCCAGGGTCAAGTAGAACAAGGCCCAAGAAGCCATCACTGGATTGAACAACACGAAGGGAAATATTTCTCTTCGAAGAGCAGATTATTTGGTGGAGTGGTGGGTTAAAGTCCTGACAGGAATTGGCATACGGGAGAGCAAGTATAAACTACTTATTCAAGGAGATTTGCTGCAAAGAAACGCAGCCGTGTCTGGCAGAGGAATTGGGCTTGTTGGTTTAAGATTGGAGATACAACAGCATATTTGTGTGTTGATGGGAATGATCAGAGTTTGAAAAATTGATGGGGAAGAGAGAAGAGAATTACCAGAGCGATATTTGGAGAGAGAATGGGATCTAGTGCACAAGTGTTGTTGTTAGTTGCTACCAAGTCAGCTCTAACTCATGACAACCCCACACACGACAGAACGAAATATTGCCTGGTCCTGTGATATCTTCACCATCATTGGTGTGCTTGAGTCTATTGTGGCCACTGTACATTTTGAGTGCCTTCCAACCTAAGGAACTCTTCTTCCAGCCCTATAACGGATAATATTCTGTTGGGATCCATAAGGTTTTCACTGACTAGATTGCCGGGCCTTTCTTCCCAGTCTGTCTTAGTCTGGAAGCTCTGCTGAAACCTGTCCACCATGGGTGACCCTGCTGGTGTTTGAAATACTGGTGGCACAGCTCCCAGTATCACAGCAACACACAAGCAACCACAGTATAACAGACTGACAGACGGGTGGTGGGTACAAGTATAGGGCCATTATTATCCTTAATTTATAGAAAAGGAAATTTAAATCAGAGAGATTATGGCCTTTGCCCAAAGTCAGCCCAAGTGACTGCGACAGGATTGAAAGCCGGTTCCCTTGGCTGCAGAGCCCAGGGCCTTCACCCCTGAGCTGTGCTGGATGTACAGTATATTAGGAATAAAGACTAGCGTATTGCTCATTCTCTTGGAGCTGATAATCTCATTTCTGGGAATCAGTCCTAAGAAAATAATGTGAAATATAGAGGCAGCTTAGGCCCAACATTGTGTTTTTTAACGGTAATAAGTGAACAGTCTTAACCCTGAGGGGCAGTAGGATGGCAAGTCAGCTTGTGCCACTCAGCCTCACTTGCTGGTGGGAAACAAACCCTGGAGGGAGGCAAAAGGGGCTGACACACACTGAAATGACCTCATCTTTTTGAGATTGATCCAGGCCCTTCTTCCATGGGGGGCCCCTCTAGAGGTTTTGGTAAAGCAGACAGCCTGATGGAGGCCAGAACAATGAATTTTCTCAGGGCTGCAGTTTCTCTAATGGTAAGAAGAGAAAGTTCAAGATCTCTGGACGCCCCCTAAAGGCTGGAAATGGTTGGATACTGCCACCTGTTGGCAGATTCCAGTTCTGCCCGGTCTCGCTCAGGAGAGACTGGGCAACGTTGTGCCTTCCCTTCCCAGAGATGGGTCTCCCTTCAAGCACACAGGAGGAGGGAGCCACGTGGGTTATTGTTCACACGACTGCCAGGAAGACCCCCCTCCTCCACAAAAACTCCCCTTAAGTCCCGTCACAGTGCCTGATATTCCTCCATTAGGAGTTGAGGATTGCTCACATTTTAAAGAGCAAACATCCATGGGAAAGAAAATGAGTTTCCAATCCCTTGGTTTGCAGCAGATTATTTTCTGATATGGGGTCTTAAAGGAGTCCTGGTGGCCGAGTGCGTAAAGCGTTTGGCTGCTAACAGAAAGGTCAGTGGTTGGAACGCACCAGCTGCTCTCTGGGAGAAAGATGTGGCAGTGTGCTTCCGTAAAGATGACAGCCTTGGAAACCCTCTGGGGCAGTTCTACTCTGTCCTATAGGTTGCTATGAGTCGAAATTGACTCCACAGTGTGGGGTATGCAGCCCCAGCAACATGGGGACACTTGGTTTTGGACAAAAGGTCACTCAGAAGGTGGAGAGATTGAGGAGCAGCAGTCAGGGGTTGGAGGAGTGTACATACCAAAGATAGGCTTAAAATCACAGAACCATTTTTCTCATGATTTTTATTGTTTGTTTTATTGCAAAAATAATAGGTGTTTATTATAGGAAATCAAAATATGAAAAAAAACACCTGTAATCCTATCATCCAGGGGTAGCTTACATTAACACATGTTAACACGTCATTGTTTTATATAATAATAATCAATAATGATGAGGATAATAATAATATAAAGCAACATTTACTGAGCACTTATGTGCCACATGCTTAGACTTTTCTTTGCAAAAAATTGTAATTTATTATACATATTTTATCTTTTTCAAAACTTAATGATTGTGAACATCTATCTATGTAATTAAATATTCTTCCTTAAGGCTTCTTTTAAATACCTGTATCAAATCCCAATATATGGTAATAGTGTAATGTAGTTATCTAATTGTCTATTGTTTAGGTTGTTTCTAATTTTTGGGATTGTTGGCTTTGGGATTGTTTTCTAAAAGTTGAACATCAGATTAAAGAGCAATGCATATTTTTAAGGCTCTTGATAAATATTGCCAAATCACCTCCATTGAGAGGAAATCTATCCACATTCTCACTAGCAAAACCAAACCAAAAAAACCCGTTGTCGTCAAGTCGATTCTGACTCATAGCTACCGTATATGACAGAGTAGGACTGCCCCACAGAGTTTCCAAGGAGCAGCTGGTAGATTTGAACTGCTGACCTTTTTGGTTAGCAGCTGAGTTCTAGCAAGGTAGGAGGGAAACCACTGAATCTTAGAATCATCACATATACCTCACAAGTCATGAAACACGTTTGCACCCATTGTCTTTTCACAACTGAGGTAAACAAAGCAGGCACAATAATTATATCTAAAAGACATGGGACCTGAGACAGGCTCATGGCTTGCCCTGGATAAACACAGCTATTTAGTGCCTGAACTCCGACTGCAATCCAGTTGTTCTGACTCCTAACCCCAGACTGTTTCCTTGACCCCACACTATTTCTTGGATCCCATAAACAAACTCACTTGTTTTAGGTTTAACAGTACTTTACAGTCATCGGAAGACATCTTTGAAGGTATATGTATTACTGACCTTCCAGGCAGCCCATTACCCACAGCAAAGTTGAGCCAAGACATTATCTTGACCCCTAAGGGGAAAGTTACAGGAAGGCTGTGGTCACTGTGAAGAGGGTAGGTCTAAAAACAGCTTTAATTGGAAAAACCAGTGTAGCACTGTGACCCTATAAAGGGGGAGAAGTGGGCAAACCCCACCTTTATCACTAACTGAGTGGCAAAGATCAGCATGAATCCATTTCTCACCTGGAAGTGGTCCCAGGCTTCACCTTCCCGCATCTCCATTTCTCACTGCCAGCTACTTCTTCTATGGCACTTCCTCTCTCACTCTCACCTCCCAGAGTTATATCAAAACTTCCCTGCTACCTAGGGCTAGGTCATCCGGCAATAGCCATAGGCCTCAGGAGTCTGCACAACTCCCTGTACTTGAAACCAGCCAGCCTCTCTCTCTCTAGCTCCCTGAGGCTAGGTCACAAGCTAGAAGGACTCTGTCCTTCATCAACTTCTGGTACAGCCTTTCTCTATTCCCCCAGCTACCTAAAGCTGGTTCCTCATGCGTTGGGACTCTGTCCTTATGACTGTTTGTATAGTCCTTCTCTGGATTAGCCACGCTGAGCCAAGGCAGAGTCTCATTGACCCTTGTGGATTTGTTAATTCTCTATAAGGGCTCACAAAATTCATGGAGACTATTACCTATACTTAGGATCCCTGGTGGTGCAGTGGTTAAGCGCTTGGCTCCTAACTGAAAGGTCAGTATTTTAAACCCACCAGCTTGCTCAGAGCGAGAAAAGACCTGGCAATCTGCTTTCATAAAGATTACAGCAGGTCTATTCTGTCCTAGAGGGCCACTATGAGTCGGAATTGACTTGACAGCAACAGATTTGGTTTTATTACCTATACTTACTGTTACCCATTTATTATAACTTTTAGGGGACCCTAGAGGCTGAAGACACCTAATTAATTAGTACTCCATCAGTTATCAGGCCACTTCTAGTCACCTCCCCCACTATGTCACTCACTTCCTCTAAGTTGTTTTGCAGACCCTCTGGAGAGCACTGGACGGGTCCAGATCTAACCGGCTTGTAATGGTCAGACACGTGCAGAACCCACAAAGTTGACTGACAGATGACTCTGGGTCAATGCACATGCTCAATAACACAGGATAACTCGTGTCAAGGAACCAAAAGACTCATGTTAAGGAACCAAAATCACTGGATATACATCATCGGCAGTAGCCAAGCCCATTTCAAAAGTGAAGATTCCATAGGCCACTTCTGGGCCAAGTCTTAGCCTCGCCTCATAATAAATAATCAATAGAAACTATGAATAGTGATTTAGGAAATAATATTGGAGTTATTATTCCCTGTCCTTGAGCATAGAGAATGTGACCCAGCTGGAGCTGAGCTCCCAAGGGCTCACAAGGACTCACAAGGACACATCAACTGGGCCCTGAGGTATAAAGGCAATAGCTAAGATAATCTTGGAAAACATCTTTTAGGGAAACTCTCACATAAAGCCCATCAAAGAGAACACAAAAGACTTTCCACTCTTATCTTTTTCTATTAGCATTTAGTGAATAGAAATTTGTTGGACCAATGAAGACCCTCCTGACTGTCTCCTTACTGAAACCTGTACCAGTGATTGTTAAGAAAGGCAATTCAAAATGTAGGATCACAATTTCTAGCCAATCTGTGATAAGGTGAAGCTTTCAATGGTTTTGCCTATTTGTAATGTTAATAGATACTGATGACTCTGTATTGGTCCTTGGCTATGGCAGCATAGTTGTCCTTTTTGAAGGTATGCTGAATAAAACTTTCTTTTTGCTTTACTAAACTTGTGATGTTTTCTCCCTACAACAATAGTTAAAACTTTCTGATTCTGCCCACTGCCTTCCTTCACCCCTATATGAATATGTATAAGAATAAATGATTGCTCACTCAAATCAAGGAACTCAATCTGAGTTCGATACCTCTGAGTTCCCACTTGCTAGCCTGAGAAATAAACTCTTTCTTCCTCTCAAAAACAGAGTCTGAGAGATTGGCTTCTTGCACACTGGGCGGGGACCCATTGGTCCGTTTTCATAAGCAGAAAGAATACAAGCAAAGAGACGTATCAGGCAAGGTCTGGGAGAGTTCCCAGCATGGGGCCTCTATTCACCCATTCAGGGATGCCCTCACCAATCCAGGAGGATACATACACATGCATCAATGAATATGTGTGATTGACTCCATCATGCCCCCCTCCCTTCTTGAAGGTAGTCCGCCAGGTGTGGGGCCTGTGCAGCCCCTACTTGCCTAGCTATTTTGGAAAACAAAGAGCACCTTAATTGCTTGGGCTATTTTCAGAAACCAGAGAGAAAGGCTAAACCAAGCTCTTTGTCCCACACAAGCACAGTGCGTTGGAGCACAATCTTTAAAGTAACAAACAAACAAAATCCAGGTTTCTGGTTCTTCACCTTCTAGCTGAGTGGCCTTGAGCCATTTAATTTTTTTTTTTTTTCTGAGCCTCAGTTTTCTCAGTTATATGGGGATTATAGAAGTACCTACCTCACAAGTTTGTTGTTGGAATTCACTGAGATAATGATACAAATCACTTCGCAGCATCTAGTGCGTAGAAAGAGCACTCTAAAACTGAGGTAGTTGACATAACTAAAATGGCTGACAGGTCTGAATCGGATTCCATTTTGTCCTAGGCCCTTGCTTGCGCTTTTTAGAGTCACCCATGACCACCACATTCTTGATCAGAATAACTTGTTCTGCAACATTCTGAGACGGCCCACTCAGATTGTTGAAGGAAACAACTCTGGAACACAGGAAACTGTGGCTAAGGTTTGAGTAGCCCAGCCAATAGAAATTCTTGATAAATGAGTCTTACAGAGCATGTTTAATGTCAACCAATCAAATGTACCCACGTACTCTTTCTCTACCCTGTACAAAGTTCTGACGAAAGACATGCGCTTATGCTCCCTCTTCGGAATGCCGTTTTGAACTTTCATTTTGGCGCTTCCAAATATGCAAATCTTTGAATCTGAATAGAACTCTTATTTTACAGAAACGCTGTTTCATTTTTAACAATAGTTAAGTGTCAATAAATATAAGTATTGTTATTATTATTTATTAAACAGACAGGGTCCTGGTCAATTAATAATAAGACATATGAGTTAGTTCTGGCTGCATATATGACCTTGGGTTTCAGTTTAGATTCGTTTTTATAGTACAGTAGGAGAGAGAAGATAGGAATGGATTATCTATCTCTTAAGATTCCCTTTATTTTCATATGCGAATACTTTTTAATGTCTCAAATGTTCTAAGATTCCATTTATTAGTTGAAGAGTCTGTGAGTGCTTGTTTCAAGATTCTATCAGCTTAAAATTCTATAACTCTGAGATCCTCTTTCGGGGATCCCAAAATCCTATGACTCATTCAAAATTCTATTGAAACATTCCATTTGCACAAGCTATTCTGTGCAGAGTGAAAGCTCTTCTTCAGAGCTTTCCCTGACTAGCTCCTACCATTTTTGTAAGCGAGTTTCTCCTTAAATAGCACTTCCTTCGTAATCTCTCCTCCAATGCAGTTTATCCACTCCTCCTCATTGACTCTCCTAGAATCCTGTTCTTTCAGACCAATACAGGAATCCCTATATTATTATATAAATATAATCATATATTTAATTGTGTGCCTTTGGTTAATGTCTTCTTCATGTCTCCAGAGCTTGGCATGGGCGTGGTAAAGTAGATACTCAATAAATATTCATCAAATGAATAAATAAATTCTACAATTCAAAGATTCTGTGAGTGTGTATTCCAAGGTCTATTATCCACACCCTGCCCCACCCGAGGGTTGACACCTGGGAAGGGTGTCATGATTTTTCTGGACCATTTGTGCCCGGCTTCTTCAGCCCCACCCCTCTATTATTTACCTCTTCGGGAGTCCTAGGATTAGAAGGGAAGGCTGAGCTGTTGGTGTTCACTGCCTTCAAATCAGCTCTGACTCTTGGAAAGCTTATGTATACCAGAATGAAACATTGCCCGTTCTGCGCCATTGGTATTTTTTAGTTCATTGTTGTGGTTATTATGTCAGTCCATCTCACTGAGGGCTTCCCTCGTTTTCACTGACCCTCAACTTTACGAAACATGATGTCCTTTCCTGGCAGCTGGTCTTTCCTGATGACATGTTCAAAGTAAGCAAGCCAAAGTCTTGTTTTCCTTGCTTCCGAGGAGAATTCTGGTTGTATTTCTTCTAAAACTGATTTGTTTTTTCTTCTGGCATTCAATGGTATATTAAACATTCTTCACCAACACCACAATTCAGATGGATCAATTCTTCTTCTGTCTTCCTTTTTCACTGTCCAGGTTTTGCACGCATATGAGGTGTTAAAACAAAATCATATTAAACCAATAATAGAAATTGACTGAAGTTTATTTAATATACGATTTGCAAATTGGGGTACATTTCAGCTAGGGAGTCAAAAATATTCCAAGTATGAGAGAAACGTCAAAGATTCTTATATCCCATCTTATCGACATTGCCATGGAAGAAGGGACAGAACAAAACTGATAAAACAATTTGGGGTCGGGGCCTGGAAGGATTTCATACAATATTATCTTGAAGAACAATTAAAACAATTGCTGATTTACCCTAAAACATAGCTATAGTCTGACTTTTGGAGCCTCTGTTTCTCGGAATTGACTGCACATAGATAATTCTTCAGAAGAGCATAATATTTAAGGCAAAATGGTCTTCACCACTTTATCTAGACCATTGTTTCACTTAAAGATGACTTTTAGAAACTAGTTTCTATAAGGCTCAAGGTTCAAAAGGACATCTAAGGGCAATGACCTGGGTGGATTACCTCAGCTCCATGGACCCCAGAAATCTAGATTCCAGGAGAATGAAAACTGTTTCTCAGAGGCGATTGAAAAGACCATGGCTTGGGTCAGGTGCACCTTAGTCATTAAAGTGATATCTTGCTTTTTAAAACTTTGAAGAGATCTTTTGCAGCAGATTTGCCTGATGCAATACTGTACATCATTTGATTTCTTGACTGCTGCTTCCATGGACATTGATTGTTGATCCAAGTAGAATGAAATAGTTGACAACTTCAAATTCTTCTCCAAGAAGAAGAAGGCTGAGTTATGTCTCTGCTATTGAAAATAGCCTGGAACAGCTCACTCATACATTCATTCATTCTGCTATTCATTCAGCAAATATTTGTCTAGTGCCCACAAAGCACCAGGCATTGTGCTAAGACACTGGGGATAAAGGGGGGAGTAAAGCAGACCTGCACCCAGCTTTCAGAGAGCTCACACCCTAGGTAGGCAGAGATGGACCTTCATGACATAATCACACAAATTCTCACAGAATTACAAACTGTGATAGGTGCAGTGAAGGCGAGGGGCAGAGTGCTCTGAGAGTGTTTAGCATCCTGCAGTCTAGACTCAGGGCATTGGGCTAGAAAGCATCATGGGGCATTCTCCAGGGACTTCGGCTGGGCCCATATACCATTATCTGGGACACATGTATACTCTTCTTGTGAAATCCCTCTACTAGGGAACCATCAGCTAGAACTTGGGCTCAGAGTGGTGACCAGCCAAGCTCCCAGCACCCTCCCTTGGGAGTGCTGAGCCTATGAGGCTGGAAGATAAACTCTTACCTCTCAGAGTCCTTTCCCTCCTTGTGGGACTCAACCACTGAAAAGAGAATGTTAAAGCCCTAGATGGCAAGAGGCCTAGGCGGCCAACACCTTCCTCAAACAGGTGGGGAACTGGGGCCCAGAAAGAAGAGGCTGCTCAAGGTCACACAGCAAGCAGCAAAGCCAGAACTGGAACCCAGCTCCCCATGATCCTTAGTTCTCAACTGCTTTGAACTCCACCACAAGACCTCCTTCATTCTATGAATGACAACTGATTTTACATAGCAGGAATCTTGCTTCAACAAGAACCCCTCAGGTTTTCTAGCGGCTGCAAGCAACGGTTAGGATACAGACAAAACCCTGTATTAAGGAGCAAGCGGTTTATGGCTATATTTGGAGGCATTTGCACTGTGGTGTTTATTCAGTCAGGCCACAAACATACATGAGTGAAAATACATTCATTACAAGTCTGTGTTGAATACTATGTTTTCATTCAATAAATTTTCAAGGAAAATGTAGTGGTTATGGCTGTGAAAGAAAAAAAATAATAACAGACATCTTACTTTGATTTTAAGAGATTTTTAAAACCAAAAATTAATCATAAAAAAGCCTGACCCAAACTGCAAAAATATTGACTTTTTTTTTTTTTTAACCAGAAACTGTTCTGCAGAATTGCAAATTTGTCTTTTCTGGCTAGAAAATGACAGTCAATAACAAACCCATTACTTGCGATTTAATGAAAAAGACTGTGTTTCCTTAATTTTAATACCAAGAGGTCAAATGGATAAAGGGCCAAATTTCAGGAGTTAGTTTTTAATGTTAATTAAGTAACCAGTAAGTACTTAGTCACTATGGAAACTTGTATTCTTTAAGGAAAAAAAAAACAAACTTAAACTTCCATGAAATCTCCAATCCTGGGGAGTGCTTTTTCCCCCCCTTTATTTTCCTTCCTGAAGGGAGACTCAAGCTCCTCTAATTTGCAAATTGTTTATTAAATCATGAAACAGCCGAATAGTATATTATTGATTTGAACTAGTTCAAAGGTTTTTTTTTTTGTTTATTGTTGTAGTTTAAGTGAAAGTTTACATTTCAAGTTAGTTTCTCATACAAAAATTTATACATACATTGTTATGCGACCCTAATTGCTCTCCCCATACTGTGACAGCATACTCTTGCTTTCCACCTCTGATTTCCCATGTCCATTCAACCAGCTCCTAACCCTCTCTGCCTTCCCATCTCACCTCCGGACAGAAGCTGCCCGTTTAGTCTCATGTATCTACTTCAGCTAAGAAGCACACTCTTTATGAGTATCATTTTATGTTCTATGGTCCAGTCCAATCTTCGTCTGAAGAGTTGGCCTCGGGAATTGTTTTAGTTCTGGGTTGACAGAGAGTCCAGGAGCCATGCTTTCTGGGGTTCTCCAGTCTCAGTCAGACCATTAAGTCTGGTCTTTTTACTAGAATTTGAGTTCTGCACCCGACCTTTCTCCTACTCCATCAGGGACTCTCTGTTGTGTTCCCATTCAGGGCGTTCATTGGTGGTAGCTGGGCACCATCTAGTTCTTCTGGTCTCAGGCTGATGGAGTCTCTGGTTTATGTCGCCCTTTCTGTCTCTTGGGCTAATACTTTCCTTGTGTCTATGGTGTTCTTCATTCTCCTTTTCTCCAGGTGGTTGGGACCAATTGATGCATCTTAGATGGCCGCTCGCTAGCTTTTAAGACCCCAGATGCCACTCACCAAAATACGACGCAGAACGTTTTCTTAATAAACTTTGTTATTCCAATTGACCTAGATGTCCCCTGAAAGCATGGTCCCCAGATCCCCACCCCTGCTATTCTGTCCCTCAAAGTGTTTGATTGTATTCAGGAAACTTTTTAGCTTTGGTTTAGTCCAGTTGTGCTAACTTCCCCTGTAGTGTGTGCTATCCTTCCCTTCACCTAAGAGAATACTTGGCTACTCTCTAGTTAGTGAATAACCCTCACCCTCCCTCCCCACCCTCGTAAACTTCAAAGAATGTTTTCTTCTGTGTTTAAACCTTTTCTTGAATTCTTATAATAGTGGTCTTGTACAATATTTGTCCTTCTGTGACTGACTAAATTCACTCAGAATAATGCCCTCCAGGTTCCTCCATGTTATGTTTCACGGCTTCATTGTTGTTGTTTATCGTTGTGTAGTGAATATACCATAACTTGTTTATCCATTCGTCCGTTGATGGGCGCCTAGGTTGTTTCCATCTTTTTGCTATCATGAATGGTGCTGCAATAAACATGGGTATGCATATATCTATTTGTGTGATGGCTCTTATTTCTCTAGGATATATTTTGAGGCGTGGGATTACTGGATCGTATGATACTTCTATTTCTAGCTTTTTAAGGAAGCGCCAAATTGATTTCCAAAGTGGTTGTACCATTTTACATTCCCACCAACAGTGTATAAGTGTTCCAGTCTCTCTACAACCTCTCCAGCATTTATTATTTTGTGTTTTTTAGATTCATGCTAGTCAAAGGCTTATTTTTTTTTTAACATTTGTAAATGGCCTACTTTGAGCCACTTGTTTTTAGAATCAAAATGATCTCCCTGCATGAATTTATAATGACTGCTCCGAATAAACCTTATGTTTTAACTTCTTTGTGTTTTGATTATTTTTAATAGGGCCTTGGGATGCTAGTTCTTGCTCATTGCACCATTGTTTCCAATAGCAAAAACCTGGAAACAACCGGAATGTCCTTCAGCAGCGGAATGGATAAACTGTGGTAGGGTCAAACCATAGAATACGATGTAGCACTTAAAGAATAAAGGTAGGTCCCTGGTGGAGCCCTGGTGGTTCAGTGGTTAAGTGTTTGGCTGCTAATCAAAATGTCAGCAGTTCGAATCCACAAGCCACTCCTTGGAAACCCTGTGGGGCAGTTCTGCTCTGTCCTGTAGGGTCACTGAGTCAGAATCAACTCAATGGCAATGGGTTTTTTTTTTTTTTTTTGGTTCTGGGTGGTACAAATTGTTTGCGCTCAACTATTAACCCAAAGGTGAGCAATTCAGATCCACCTAGTGGAGCTGCAGGAGAAAGACCTGGTGATCTACTTCTTTAAGATTACCCGTTGCCATCAAGTGCACTCCAATGGCTGTAATCTTATCGAAGTAGATCTCCAGGCCTTTCTTCTGTGGCCCCACTGGGTGTATTTAAGCAGACAACCCTTTGGTTAGCAGCCAAACACAAACTGTACCACCCAGGGAACCTTTCATAAGATTACAGCCATTGAAAACCCTAGGGAGCACAGTTCTACTCTGGAACAGGTGGGGTCACCCTGAGTCAGAATCGACTTGACACCAACAGGTCTGGTTTTTGTAATATGAAAATCCACAAAGCAATATTGCACTTTTTCTATGAGTGTACATATCCATATATAAATGCAGAGAAAGATCTAGAAAAATACCCACCAAAGCAAAAGTGGTGGTTACCTCTGTCAAAGAGAAAAATTAATAACAGATATTTTACTTTGATTTTAGGGTTTTTCTTACCCATGAAACCAAGTATTAACTGTAAAAAAAATTCCCGACCAAAAATTAATCCCACCAGCGAAGCAGCTGGTAGGTTTGAACCGCCAACCTTTCTGTTAGCAGCCAAGCTCTCAGGGGCGGATTATCCAATAGGCAAGGTAAGCACAGCGCTTACCTTGCTTACCAGATCATCTGTAGTGAACAATTTCACATTTTTTCACCATATCAAAGATTCTGCTTCTAGGTATGGCTGGCATCTGTCTCTCTTCCAACCTGTAAGAATGGTGGAGGGGCAGAGTCTGACCTCCTCTAACTTCACACGGGGGAAGGAGAATCAAGATCAACAGCCCAAGGCTGATCCCTGTGAGGTGGAGGTCAGACATGTCTCCTCTCTCTGCCATCTTTACCAATTCTGACAGCAACTGTCTTAGTCATCTAGTGCTGCTGTAACAGAAATACCACAAGTGGGTGGCTTTAACACCAAGAAATTTATTCTCTCACAGTTTAGTAGACTACAAGTCCAAATTCAGGGCATCAGCTCCAAGGGAAGGCTTTCTCTCTCTGTTGGCTCTGAAGGGAGGTCTTTGTTGTCAATCTTCCCCTGGACTAGGAGCTTCTCTGTGCAGGAGCCCCAGGTCCAAAGGACACGCTCTGCTCCTGATGCTGCTTTCTTGGTGGTATGAGGTCCCCATTTATCTCTGCTTGCTTCTCTCTTTTACATCTCAAAAGAGATTGGCTTAAGACACTATCTAATCTTGTAGATCTCATCAATATAACTGCCACTAATCCATCTCATTACATCATAGCGATAGGATTTACAACACATAGGGAAATCACGTCAGATGACAAAATGGTAGACAATCATATAATATTGGGAATCATGACCTAGTTAAGTTGACAGATATTTTGAGGTGACACAATTTAATCCATGACATTAACCACCCCTCCCATGGCACTCTCTACTTCTCTGCTGGGTTCGAGAATTCATTGCAATGGCCACACAGAACTCACAGACAATACTCATGATTATGGGGTTTATTAGGGAAGTAACAGGTTATAATTCAGGTTGAGGAACACTCAGGACACAATTCTTCCATCAGGACAGCCTCTTTCCAGCCATGCTGCAAGCACACCTCTCTCTGGCCCTTGGCCTCTGGCCTGCTCAGGCAAGTGTTACAAAGCTCTTTCAGCTCTGCCAATAAGTGCCCAGAGGCATCCCGCTCTGCCAGTAAGCCTCGACCCAAAGGCACTCAGCTTTCTTGCTTCATGGGCTGGGAAGGCCACTGCACCGTCTCTTGCTGGTGTCTCCTGCTGCTGTTTCTCTGCCACTGCTTCTTTCTGTCTTCAGTGTTACAGCTTGATCTCCTGGTTCCAGGAGCTTCTCAGTGCAGGGATCCTGGGCCCAAAGGGCACGCTCCACTCTTGGCTGTCCTTCCTTGGTAGTGGTGGGATCCTCTCTTTCCTGCCCTTGGGGTGGCTCGTTTCAAGCCCAGAGGGATGGCAAAACCGACCAATCCCTTTGGTGGACCACAGTTACCCTGTTTGCACAGTCCTGTTCAATCACCTGCATGGGAGTTACAAGACCATGGCGAGAAAGTCCACACAAAAGCGATCCACCCGCACTGCACAACCCCACAGCACCTTCCTACAAAATCAAAACCTCTTTTCAAATTTACAATCCCTGTATTACCCAGTGATCAAGGTAAGCACAGACGTAGCTGTGCTTACTTACTAATCTGTAGTGAACAATTTCACATGTTTTTTACCACATCAAAGATCAACCCTGTCATTGTATCACAAAAGCAGCCACGGACAATATGTAAATGAAGGAGTGTCGCTGCGTTCCAATAAAACTTTATGGACACTGAAGTTAGACTTTCATATAATTCTCATGTGTCATCAAATATTATCTAAATTTTTTTTCAATCATTTACAAATGTAAAAGCCATTCTTATGCTCGGGGGCTATGCAGAAACAGGTAGGCAGTCAGATTTGGCCCATAGACAGTAGCTGACCCCTGCTTTAATGTCTGGTTCAAGCCCCAGCTCCCTCCTACCCACATTTACCTATTTTGTCCTCAAACATTCCTGTCCCTCTACACCCCCACCCATGACCCTCCGATGGCCCCTCCAGCTGCTTGCCAGTCCCGCCTGTCTGCCCTTGAGGACACTCCTCCCCTGCCCATAGGACTGTTTTTTTCCTGAGTAGGGCTCTGAATAGCTCCACTCACGTTGGCAGGAGGAACCCAGAGAAAGAAACTTTGTTTGGAGTCCTGGAGAAGCCAGGGCTCAGGGCTCTGATTTCCTTTTGGACTCAGGCCCCCATCCTTCCAATTCCCTGTGGTCCCCACCACTTTCTTGCTCACTCTCTGCAACTCCAGCAGCCTCTCTCCTGCAGCCCCTGCATCCTGTCCCCTGGGCCCCTCTAGTCTCTCCCATGCGGCCCCTGCAGCAGCTGCAGCATCTCAGCTCCAGGTCGTTCCACCGCGTAACCCAGAGCCCTCTGGTTTCTGGCCTGTTGCCTGCTCATCTGTGTCATTTCAGGTATGGACCTCTCCATCCCTCACTGGGACAGTCCTGAGACCCCTTGCCCCTGCCTGTCCCAAAATTGCCCTGTTGAAGACTAGGGGAAGGGTAATGTGTGCCGAGTCCTAAGCTCAGCTCCTTTGCTCTGTTTGTGTCTTGTCCCTTCTCTGAACTCAGCTTCCTCATTTGTACAATGACAAGGATGCAGTGTATAATCTAAGCCCCTTCCATACCTAACAGATCTTTGTGATCTGAAAGTCAGAGGCTATCATTTTAAGTCTGCCAGTCTAGAATTCATGTTGTGGGTCAAAGTGTGTGGAACTCTGAGTCTGAGAGAACAAACCCTGGTAAGATTTAACAAAACAAAGACTCAGTTTATTCAGGAGTAAAATGGGGATAACTATGGTCTCAAAATAATAGGGTGGTTTCAAAGATTAAATTATATAGCGTATATGAATTTTTAACCTACAGCCTAGTAAGTAAATACTCAATAAATGGTGTTTGTTGTTAGTTGTTGTTGAGTTGATTCCAATTCATGGCAACCCCATGTGTGTCAGAGTAGAACCACTCCATAGGGTTTTCAAGGCTGTTACCTTTCAGAAGCAGATCACCAGGCCTTTCTTCTGAGGTGCCTCTGGGTGGGTTCAACTGCCAACCTTTTAGCAAGTGGTTGAGCACTTAACCGTTTGCACTATCCAGGGATACCTCAATTACATTGTAGCCATGTTATTTTAAAGTCCTGAGTTTATCATACTGAGATTATATCATGATCAGAGTTAGAGTGTTTATTTCTAGATTCTTAGAATCTAAGAGTCTGATTTTTCTCACAAAGATTAACCATCTCAGGGCTCCATCAGTGGCAAGGCCTGAAGGATTTGTAGCCCAGGACTTGATAGGAGACTGATTCCTAGAGAGGCCAAGATCCTGGGAAGACATCCCCTTCATCTCTCAGCTTCCTGCCCTCCCAGGAAGGGGTTGGGCCACCATAATCTTCAGAAAAGCATGGGTGGTGCTTCGACCAGGACTTAGAGAGTTGTCATCCCAGTCTTCCTTTTCAGATACTGTCAGGCCATTAGCAATATTCTCACTTAGTGCTATCAGATGGTCCTTAAAATCCATTGCTGCCAAGTGGATTCTGACTCATAGCGACCCTATAGGACAGAGTAGAACTGCCCCATAGGGTTTCCAAGGCTGTAATCTTTACGGAAGCAGACTGCCACATCTTTCTCCCACGGAGCAGTTGGTGGGTTTGAACCACTGACCCTTCGGTTATCACTGAGCACTTAACCACTGTGCTACTAGAGATCCTTGCACAGTGTCTGGGCACCCAATAAGTTTTAGCCGTGACCAATCCGAAATCAGACCTGATGTTACCCAAATGTTTGCATAGGTGACTGGTTAGCTTGGCAGACTCAGAAACTTGGAGGCTATAGATCTCATCATGGCTCCCAGAGAGGCCCCTTCCCCCAAGGCCTGGCAGCCACTCAGTCCCAGGAGGCAGAGTTTCCACTAATTGAGATGTATTTGCAGCCGCCCTGTTATCAAGGCTTCTTGTGGGCCCTGTCATGATCCACCAGCACAACCCCAGCTCTGGGAGCCACGGACCCCAACAGGAAGGTGGCCAGAAGCCAGAGACTTCCTCCTGCCAGCTGCTCTGACAACAGCCTTTCAATTACAGCAATCAAAAAACCAGTGGGTACTCCTGACCTGTCTGTTATCCTGTCCTCTGATTGGCTTACTTCTGCTTGTTGGCAGGCCCCTATCCCTGAAAATTTGGCTACTAAAGCATTAGCTTTATATTTGGATTAAAAAAAAATTCTATAGTAAACAAATAATGTCCCCCAAAGATGTCCACATCCTAATCCCTGAAATCTGTGAATATGTTACCTTACAGTGGCAAAGGGAGTTAAGGTTGCTAATTGACTAACATTAAAATGGGGGAGATTATCCAAGATGACCTGGGTGGCCCAATGTCATCACAAGGGTGCTTAAAAGTGCAAGAGGGAAATGGAAGAGAGAGCCTGCAAGATGGCAGCATGAGGAAGACTTGGCTTGATGCTGGGGCTTTGAAGACAGAGAAATGGGGACATGAGCCAAGGCATGTGGCAGCCTCTAGAAGCTGGAAAGAGCAAGCAACTAGATTGCCCCGTAGAGCCTCCAGAAGGAATACAGCTCTTTTGATAACCTTGATTTTAGTCCAGTGAGACCCATTTTGGACTTTTGACCAACAGAAGTGTAAAACAATAAATTTGTGTTGTTTTAAGCCACTAACTTTGTGGTAATTTGTTACAGCAGCAATAGGAAACTAATACACTATGTATAATGACAACCGCTATTTATTGAGATTCTATTACCTACCAGACGCTGTTGCTAAGTGGGTTTCCTATACATTATCTTATTTAATATGTGCATTAGACCTGCAAGGAAGGTACTCTTGTTCCCACTTTCTAAATGAGGGAAATGAGGCTCAAGGAGATTAAATGACTTGGCCAGTGTCACAGAACTAGTTTGTAGCAGAGAAAATATGCAAATCCGAGCACATCTGGCTCTAAAATCTGTGTTCCTTCCACTGTCCCAGGCTCACCATCCCTCCTCTGGAACTGCCTGGCTGCCTCCTTGGAGTGTCCTTGTTTTTAATACCAGGCTTCAGTGTTCTAGGTCATGTTGTTAATATGGTGAGCCTAGCTGTTCTGTCTGCAGCTTAGTTTCTCATCCTATAAAAAGATGATAACAATGCTTGCTGGGCGCCTTTTTGGGGCTGTGGCAACGAATGAATCAGAATGTGGATGGGAAGATTCTTTGTGAACTGTTAAGTGCTCTCCTCATGTAAGATATTCAGAATAAGCTTCCCCAAACTACCCAAATTTCCCCAAACTCTCCCATACCCTTTTTCTTCAAGGCCAGAGAAGGTCCCCAGGATAGAGAATCCCACCAGGTCACTGGGGAGATGTTTTAGAGTGTGGAAAAACAGAGGACTAAGGTTAGAAGGTGGTGGTTTGGATGCCTTTCTTTATTTTTGTTTTGTTCTTGCTGATTTGGTACCTGTAGCTGTGGACTAGAGGGAATTGTGTGTGAGGGTGATAATGACTTGGGGCCAAAAAGAACAGTTGCTAAACTCCATTGGGAACTTTTCTATTACTGCTGACCAAACACTATGCTAGCCTCCTTACTCCAACTGGCCTCTACTACCCCCACCAATAATGGGGCGGTCCAAGGCTTTTGTAACTGGTGTTAACATGGTGTTTTAAGAAGATGTATCTGATGCTGTGTGTAACATAGGTTGGAGGCAAGAAGACTAGTCGGGGGCTACTACAATAGTCCAGATATGATCTGATCAGGGCTTGGAGTGAGTGGTGTTGGCAGTGAGGATAGAGAGAAAGGATGGGAACTATTAGAAAAGAAAAGAGTCTCAAAGCCTGCTTCAAACTGTGCTAACTTCTCTGTATGAAAAGAAGATTTGAAGTTGGAGTGGCTAGGAGGGACATGAAACAAATCTGCTCCCTTTTCTACAGGGAAGAAAAATTAGATCAGTGGGTAAATTTGAAGCTAGTGGTCAGCATGTGAAAGGGCTTTCTAGCAGTCAGAGCCATTCTGCACTGAAAGAGGCTACTGGTGGAATTCCTATGGGCTCTGGAGTCAGGCCAGCCTGGGTTTGAGTTCCGAGTCTCCTACTCCTTGGCACAGTACCTTGGGGAAGTTAACCTCTGTGATCCTCAAGTTCCTCATCTGTAAAATCAGAATAATACTTACTTTGCACTCATTAAACCAAACCTATTGCTGTCAATTCTGACTCATTGTGACCCCATGTGTGTCAGAGTAGAACTGCATTCCATAGGGTTTTCAATGGCTAAAATCTTATGGAAGTAAATCACCAGGCTTTTCTTCCATGGTGCTGCTAGGTGGATTTGAACTGTCAACCTTTTGGTTAGTAGCTGAGAGCAAACTGTTTGCGCCTCCCAGGGATCTTTTGCATTAAGAGGATGAAATAAGAAAATGTATATAAAGGTGATAGTACTGTTCCAAGAAGCCCTGGTGACGAGGTAGTTAAAATGCTCTGCTGCGAACAGAAGTGTTGGTAATTCGAACCCACCAGCTGCTCACAGGGGAAAGATGTGGCAGTCTGCTTCTGTAAAGATTTACAGCCTTGGAAACTCTATGGGACAGTTCTACTCTGTCCTATAGCGTTGCTATGAGTCGGAATCAACTTGATGGCAATGAGTATGGGAGTACTGATCCAGGTGGCACAAACAGTTTGTGCTCGACTACTAACCCAAAGGGTAACAGTCTGAATCCACCCATTAGCGCCATGGAAGAAAGGCCTGGGGATCTGCTTCCCTAAAGATGACAGCCAAGAAAGCCCTATGGAGCAGTTTTATTCTGTAACACGTGGGGTCACCATGAGTTGGAATCAACTCAATGGCAATGGGTTTGGGTTTTTTTTTTTTCAGAAAGATGGCAGATGGCACAGGACTGGGCAATGTTTTGTTCTGTTGTACATGGGGTTGCCATGAGTTGGAGCTGACTTGACAGCACAAACAACACTGTTCCCGAAACACTGTAGGCTCAATAAGTGGTAGCTATTGATATTGCCAAATAGTGAGCTCTCCATCACTAGACATATTAAATAGACAGGTTAAATGACCTCTTCTGGAGTGTGCTTTAGAAGGTATTGAAATGTTGGTGGCAACTCTGATAAGACAATATGTAAGGTTCCTTCCATAGCCTACCAGCAATTCCACTTCTGAGGAATTGCTTCCAGGGAAGCAATCTGTTTAAAGGTGCATATACAGAATTGTTTATTTTAGCTAAGAATGTGAAACAATCCAAAGACCCAACAATGAAGAAATAAGTCATGATACATCCCTACCGTGAAATACCATGCAAGTCTTTAAACATGTTGGCACATGTTTGTTTGTTGACATGGAATGATAATCATAATATTACTAAGCAGAAAATGCAGATTATAAAAAATATGTATTGAATTGTTCCATTTTAATTTTTACAGTAAAATACTTATTTAAGACATTTGCATAGAAAAACCTTGGAAGAATATGCTTCAAAATATTAATAGTGATTATCTTCAGATGGTAAGATTTGGGGTGATTTTAATCCTTTTTCTTGATTTGTCTGTATTTTAGAATTTTTCTCTAATGAATGAGAATTACTTGTGTGGTAGTAATAAACATAAAAGGTGACAGAACTCTGAGGTCTTGTTAACTGTGGGGGTGAGAAAAGGACAGGATTTGAGGCAAACAGTGAATGGTGAAGGCTGGTAATCCCAGATCCACACAGTCTTCTCTGCAGCTGAAATCCAGCAGTGTGGCGGAACTCCAAAGGCTCAGAAAAAGGCTCAGAGCAGTCAGCCCTGGTGAGGTGAAGCCCTCAGGAGCCTCAGGCCTGAGAAAGTCCAAATCAGACTGGAGCCAGAAGCCCCTGCAGATGAGGACCACTGTGGAGGCTGCAGCCTCTGCATCCCCAAGCCCCCTATCCCTTTCATCCTGACCCAGTTAGGGAGGGGCCGATTCCAGAAGGTGGGGGACTCTCTGAGTCTGTTGGTTGGGAAGCCTCTGGAGCTGCGCTGCCCGGGGAAGGTGGTCAGCTGGCGGGTGCCTGTGTACCTGGAGGAGGAGGGTGAGGGATGCCTGAGGTATGGGGCGGAGG
>NW_004443947.1:32548264-32549275 GCF_000243295.1 Trichechus manatus latirostris | reverse complement strand
AATTGTGTACCATTTTGTAATCTGATGTGATTTCCTTATGTGTTGTAAATTCAATCACTATGATCTAATAAAATGGATTAGCAGCAGTTATACTGATGAGGTATACAAAATTGGATAGTGTTTTAAGCCAGTCTCCTTTAAGACATAAAAGAGAGAAGCGAGCAGAGACACAGGGGAACCTCATACCACCAAGAAAGCAGTGCCGGGAGCAGAGCCCGTCCTTTGGACCTGGGGTCCCTTGACTAAGACAGGCATCTAAAAGAAACAGTAAGATGGGCTTACAAGACCCATCAGAGGCATAGTGGTTTAACGGAATGGATGAAAAGCCTTCCCACAATGCCAGAGTTGCTCAATTCCTGCGGGAAGCAGACTGCCTGTAGGAGAAAGAGGTAGCGATGGGAAGATACGAGACTGACTGTCCAACCTACTTGCCAGGGACGCCATCATGGGGAAGCCAGAAATAAAGGCAAAGTCAATCACACCAGCATTGCCCACCCCAGTCCAGAGTAAAATCAGGCCAAGGGTGGGCTCATAAGATGTGCCTACCCTTTCTCAATTCAGCCTCCTAGGCTGGGATTTCCTGGGACTCTACCTCTCTTTTGGAGCCCTGGTGGCGCAGTGGTTAAGAGCTCGGCTACTAACCAAAAAGGTCGACAGTTTGAATCCACCAGCATCTCCTTGGAACCCCTATGCGGCTGTTCTACTCGATCCTATAGAGTCGCTATGAGAGAGAACTGACTCAGTGGCAAGGGGTTTCGTTGGGTTCTGCCTTTTGCTGGGTGGTGGTGCTTAGAGAGTATTTGCTGGTCTGAACAAAGGGACACAAGGAAGGGCCAATGAGAGCAAAGGAGTTTGGGCGGGGGGGGGGGCGGAATAACATTTCCAATGTGTGGGCGGGAACTCCTGGTAAAGGGACCAATGAGAAGTTGCGCATGAGACCGGTGGGTTTAGGTGAGCCCAATAGAAACTGTGGGTGGGGCCAATACAAATCCTGGTAGCTCCACTAGAGAA
>NW_004443947.1:32547257-32548164 GCF_000243295.1 Trichechus manatus latirostris | reverse complement strand
TAGGGAGTGGTGGGAGGAGGATGGCCAAAGAACCCAAATGCTATTCGCTACGCCATCCCCATCACCTGCCCGTTCCCACCCTGTCCCCGCCCCCACCGACTGTCTTTCAGAGTCAAGCACTTCAGTCAGCACAGTCAGCTTCTGGTGGTGAACTCCACCAGCACGGACATTGGGAAATACAGCTGCTGAGCTCGCCGCTGCCAGGACAGCGCGTGCGCAGAAGGCGAGGACCGCCAGGGAAAGACCTTTGTCTTCTTCACAGGTCGTCTTGAGTCAGGGTCTCCAAGAACTTAAACTCTCCAAACATAACTCTTAAGTCTTTCCCCTTAGACCCATCTGTAATATAAGGGGGTTGGCCTGTGGTTCTCCAAGATCCTTCTTGTGACATTATGGCATTCTGTGGTTAGTTTCATGTAGAATTGCGTAGTCACAGAGTTCAACTTCGCCCAACTGAGGACATACATGACTCTTCTCCACTCAACATTGTCCCACTTACACAAATCTATCTACAACAGTAATAATTATCCAACCTAAAGGCTCTTGACTCTATCTGGGAGTCTGTAAATTCCTGGCCCCACTCCTGGGAATTGTGCCCCATTATGTCTGGAGGCTAATAAGTCCTACAAGTGATGCCAATCTTCACCCACGTTTGGAGACCATTAGCCTGGCACTTCCCAACTGTGGCTGTACCCTAGAACCACCTGCAGAGCTTTAAAAAATACTGATACCAGCCTTCCACTCCAGGCCACATTTTGACTTAATTGGTAAGGGGGTTGTTGTTTTAAGTTGCTGTTGAGTCGGCCCCCGACTCATGGTGACCCCGTGTGTGCAGAGTAGAACTGTGCTCCATAGGGTTTTCAAGGCTGTGACCTTTTAGAAGTAGATCACCAGGTCTGTCTTCCGAAGT
>NW_004443947.1:32546271-32546622 GCF_000243295.1 Trichechus manatus latirostris | reverse complement strand
GTGGCTATTTAAATTAAAATTAAATGAAATTTAAAATTCACTTTAGTCACATTAGCCACATCTCAAGTGCTCAACAGCCACATGGGACTAGGGGTTACCATATTGGTCAACACAAATACAGAGCATTTCCATCATCATGGAAAGTTCTAGTGGATAGCACTGCTCTAGAGACCTAGTTCCCAGATAATTCCTGCTCACTGCACCACTGTGCACCCAAAAACCTGACATGAAATTATGTTTTTAAAAAGTACCATGAACGGGTTTGATGAATGTTTATCTTCTACAGACCTGGTGCTTCAGATCCAATATCTCATTTAGTTCATATTAGCTCTAAAAAGTAGGCCAGGATAT
>NW_004443947.1:32525803-32546045 GCF_000243295.1 Trichechus manatus latirostris | reverse complement strand
GCACAGAAGGAAGCAAGCAGAGATGGGAGAAGACAGATGCCACATGAAGATCGCCAAGGAACCAAGGAACAGAAGCTGAAAAGAGACAAGGACCTTCCCCCAGAGCCAACAGAGAGAAAAATCCTTCTCCTAGGGACTGTGCCCTGAATTCAGACTTCTAGCCTCCTAACTGTAGAAAAAAAAATTTCTGTTCGTTAAAGCCACCCACTTGTGGTATTTCTATTATAGCAGCACTGGAAACCTACAATAGGTCCTTAGAAATTGAGTAGTCTGAACCCTTCATTGTACAGATGAAGACACTGAAGACCAGAGAAGAAAAGGGATTTAAGACACGTAGCAAGCTAATCACAGAGCTAGAACTCGTAGGCTGGGCTTCAGCATCCTCAGGCCAGGCCCTTGTAAGAGAAAGAGCACAGAAAATGAGGATGGGCAGAGGAAGTAAAGTTTCAAGTCCCCACAAGGGAATCTCATGTTCCTGGGTGATTATCTCAAGCTCATTCTTCTCTCTCCCTCCTTCCCAGACCCAGAGGAGCTCTTTGTCCCCACAGAGGATTACTGTGAGGTGGTGCAGCTGTGTGCAACCATCAGCTAGCCCTGCTTCCCTGCCAGGTGAACAACCCCCCCGGCCCAGGTGACACTGCACCAGGAGCTCCCCCCTGAGGAGGTCTCAGTGGATGCGGCAGACATCTCTTTTGATGCGAAGAAGGGCTTCACCATCCACCAGCCCTAAACTTCCTTGGCTGGCTCCCTCTTCTATATGGCCAGCCTAGGCTGCATGAGACGAATCTCTACTAAGCACATGCTGATCTATGTCAACTGTGCGTGGGCCTAGGGTTCTGGGTGGACAGGGAAGGGGAGGATATGGGGAGACGCCTTCTTTGGGAGCCTTAGGTTTGGGGGTCTGTGGATTATGGAGCTCTCAACAACCGGCCTGGTTGGCGCAAAAGGTTATTGCACTTGGCTACTAACCAAAAGGTTGATGGTTCAAGTCCACCAGAGGTGTCTTGGAAGAAATGCCTGGCAAACTACTTCTGAAAAATCAGCCATTGAAAAACCTATGGAGGACAGGACTACTCTGACACTCAAAGGGTCACCATGAGTTGGAATTGACTCAGCAGCAACTGGTTTGGTTTTTTGAAAACAATGAACTAGCTTTCAACAACACTCTATGTATTCACTCATTCTGTCCTTACAGCCGGCCATTCAGCTCAGTCAGCCAATCAGCTCACCTTTTCTATCTACCACCCTTGCTCAGTCAAGTCACACTATTTCATCCATCTATCCTCTCTCAAATCAGCCATTCCATCCAACCATCCTCCATTAGGTTAAGCATTCTATCATTCATCCATATCCCCACCCATCCTCCATTAATTTAGTACAGCCATTTATACATCCACATATCCTCTATCAGTTTAACAATTCCACCCATTCATTCGACCTCCTCCCTCCATCTGCTATCAATTCAACCATTCCAACGTTTGCCAACATTTTTCTTTCCCCTATTATCTGTGACAGACCCATCTTCCTTCCCCAAACCCACCATTCAAGCTTCAGCAACATCTGTCCAACTAGGGGAGAACTTCAGTGTGACGTGCACAGTTCTGGGTGAGCCAGAGATTGCTCTGGACTTTAGTTGGGAATATCCAGGGCAGAAGGTAAGCAGAGGGTAAGAGGAGGCTGTATGTGTATGGGGGTTGGGGGAGGAATGAGGTATTAGAATGGGGGCCAGGAATGGTCATGCAAAGTGGAACCACTGCTTGACTGGGAATCTGACGGGCCTGAATTATAGTCCCAATTCTGACATTGCCTCTCTGAGTGACCTTGGGCAAGTTACTTCCCTTTTCTGAGCCTCAGTTTTCCCGTTTGTCAAATACAGCTACTTTTCAGGTTACTGTATAAGAATGTCTAATTTATTCCTTTATTAATTTATCCAAAAGTAACTGAGCACCCACCATGTGCCAGGCACTGTACTAGGTGCTGAGGCGACAGTGATGAGTCAAAGATATGGCCTTAGGTATCTGCAAATTTACAGACTAAGTGGGAAGGAGAAAGTGGGAAGGGGACATACATGATGATTTAGAGAATGTCAAGTGCTACAGAGAGAATAAAACAGGGCAACGTGACAGAGTCTGCTTAAGATAGAGTGGTCGAGGACTCATCTCTGAGATGACATTCAAACCAAGACCAAGCTGGCCTCAAGCACACAAAAAATGGGGCTTGAGCAAGTGCTCAGGCTCTATGGCTACGTGTGTGTGCATGTGTGCATGTGTATGAGGGTGCGTGTGTGTGAGAGAGAGAGAGGAAGAGAGAAAGAATACGATGAATGGATGGATATGGATGGATAGAACCAAATACATAATACATTAGCAACCGTTTCCTGGGCATCCTCTGTGCCCAGCCCTTCCCTAGATGTTGGAGAGATGGTGTTTGTTATGTTCTTTCCTCTCAAAGAACTTACCCCCATAAACCTCAAGCATCTGTAAAACAGCTGTGACAAATAGTATGGTACCAACATTGAGGGCTTTAGGAATTCTGAAGAGGGCTTCCTGGAAAAGCTGGAATTTGAATTGAGTGTGTAGGGTAGGAGTGAGGTGAGTGGAAGGCATTCCAGGCAAATCACAGGAGCGAGAGCAAGGGTAGACACGTCACACACCGGAGCCACAAAAACTTACCTTCCTCATATTGCCACCTGCCCAGAATGCAGGGGAGCACTGGGCATAAAAGCACCCAAGAATCATTCTCCAGACTCCAGGGAGCCATTGGAGAAGTCTGAGCAGGGGAGCTGACTTTGTGTAGATTGAAGGGGAAAGAAGTTGGGGTAGAAAGACTCATGAGGTGCTACTGCCCAGCCAGAGGTCACTTAAGACAAGTCTAGGATGGGGAAAATGAGATGCTCTGTAGGTGCCATGACCTGTTGATGATATCACCATTTCCTGCAGCCCAGGAGGGAGGCCTGTGGAACCTAGCCAACATGCTCTGCTGCTCCCTGAATTTACAACCTTCTGGCTCCACTTTGCACCAGTCATTTGAGTGGGCTGGACCAGTACACAGTGAACTCCTTGGGCTCATCTCTGTATTCCCTGTAGGGGCTAACTGAGGCTGGGACCGAGCAAAGGAGCAATGAAGGTGAACCCCCTCAGCAGGTAGAAATGGTATGTGGTCATTCTCCTACTCATCCGATGAGGAAACTGAGACCCAGCAAGAGAAAGGATCACACAGATGGTTGGGAGACGTTGACTTTGCTATGCCAGCAATTCCCCAAGACATGTCACCTGGCATAGTAAAGTGCCAAATAAATCCTCCCCTGACCCCAAAGAAAGTGTTCTCAGGAAAACCCTGCCTCTTATAACCACCACCCACCTTGGAGAGTCAAATGCATTTGTGGACATGACAGACTCAATGGTCTAAGCTTCACCAATTTAACTTTGCCTGACTCAGTTTCCCAAACACTTTTGATAATGGAATTGCGAACTTTCCTCACTTTGGGAAAGTAGGTAACATGCACTAACATCCACACGGAACCGGGGTGCCACAGCATGCACATTAAGAATGCTGGTGAGTTGCCTCCTGCGCACTTCTTGAGTTGTGGAGGGAACTCTAGTGTCTCTCTTCTGACTTGAGAACCTTAAAGTTTTCCATAGAGAATTTGGCCTTTGAGGTGCTCTGACACTAAGCTGAAGTGTAGCCTTGCATAAGTCACTTCCCTTTTCCATCTGCTGAAGGCATAATTGGTGCCCTCTTACCTGCCCCCTGGTGCCTGACTCAGAGGCAGCACCCAGGGCAGCTAATAGGTATGTTTTTTGTCCACTGCAGCTGGGGCAACCCCCCTACATCAGTGAGCAGGCCAGTGTGGTATGCTGGGAAGGCCAGGTACAGCAGGAGGCAGACAGCACCCTTCACGTGGAGGAGACCCGGGTGGGGGATACTGGTGTCTACACCTGCCAGGCCACCAACCTCCAGGGCATGGGGACCGCCACCATCCATGTCCACGTGATCCAAAGTCTACATGTCTCCCCCGCCCCTTCCAAGCTCCCTCCTTGGCTGTAGGCATCTGGGTGTGGGGCAATGGGCAGAAACAGGGGTAGGTACCTGTGTGACTCTCAGTGTCTTTTATGCCAAGGCCAAGGAGGGGGCCCTCGCAGAACAAAGCATCTTCTCATTTACCCCTCACACCTCCCCCACATCCCTAACACTGTTTTCTTCTCTCACTTCACCCTCACAACCTCACTCAGAGGCCTGACTTATTTTGAGGGCCTGTCTTCACCCTAACCCCAGGCCCTACCTCTGAGGCTGGGGCAAGGCTAGAGCCAGTTGGGCTCCAGTCCCTGCAGAGGGAGCTCGAGCCCACTGCTGAGTCACCAGGCTCCAGAACTTATCCTTCAAAGACCCCTGCGGGTGGCAGAGGGGCTGAGGAAAGACCCACCTCCTCCATCTCCCAGAAAAACACAGAGGCTAAATAAATAAGATATTGCGTGTTCTTTGTAGTTCCACAGCTTGTCCACCCAGGGGTTGGGGTATGATTAGTTCATCTCCTCACATCCATCATGGACTATATGAGGGAAGACCCCCTCCCCCTGTTACAACTTGCCCCTGCTCAAGCCCTGCCCCACACAGTTAAAAAATGCTTCTAAAGTGCATTCTGCAGCCTGAAGTGCTCTCTGAGGGTGGGGGTAGAAACTTGGTCAAGGAAGGTCTGGATACTTTGTCTCCTCCTAGGACATTTGCAAGTCCCCGTATAACATAAAACGTTCTGGGCAAACTCAGGAGAAGGCGCTTCTGGGGCCTCAAGGCCCCGTGGGTGGTTCTGCTCGGCCCAAGCCCCCCCAGGGCTCACTGGGCACACACCCTGGCTCCCTGCTCACTCCCACTGGCATTCCTCCGTGGGAAAGGAACAAGGAGAGGCTCCCACTGTCTTCTCAGGAAAGTCCTCGAGCAGGAGGTGTGACCACAGGTGTCACAGCAGACTCTGAGCCCTATGTGGCGAGGAAAGAGACCTTGGGGGGGGTGACAGAGGCCAGCGGGAATGTGGGGGAGGCGTCGGCCCCAAGGACCCGGTACAGCAGCTCCTCCTTCTCCTGCTGGAGCTGTCGCCGTAACTGCGACTCCTTCTCCAGGGCCTCACGGGTGAGCAGCAGGTCCTCAGACAGCTGCCTGTGGAATGCACACAGAGCCCGGGGCTGCCTACTGGGAGCAGCACCAGGGGGCCTCCAGCCAGGTGACAAACCCCTTCCTCCAGGAAGCCCTCCCTGGGTGGGCACTAGCCTACTCCAGGGTCCCCATGGCCCTCTCCTTTGCCTGTATGCAAGAGGCGAATTAATCTGTCGACCAAGGAGCATGGGCCTCTCAGGCAGACAGCTCTGGGTTCAAGTCTCTGTTCCACTACTTAGCTGTATAACCTTGGACTAGTTATTCAGTCTTTACAAATTTCAGTAAATGGTTAAGTGCTCAGCTACTAACTGAAAGGTTGGCAGTTCAAATCCACCCAAGGGAGCCTCAAAAAAAAAAAAAAAAAAAAAAAAGGCCTGGCGGTCTACTTCTGAAAGGTCACAGTCATTGAAACCCTATGGAGCACAATTCTACTATGACACACATGGGGTCGCCATGAGTGGGAATTGACTCAATGGCAACTGGCTTTTTTTTTTGGAAAATGGGAGGAATAATAATAATAATTATAGTACCCATCTCTTAGGGTAAGGATTAGATAATATGTATTCAATACATTATGTCTAACACATGATAATAGCTCTCATTTATTAAGCTTTCAGAACTGATTCATTCTACTTGGGCCTTGTGAGCTGTAAGCTTCCTGGTTTTCTGCTTCCTCTTCCCCATACTGGGCTTTCTCAGGAGACCACTAAGCCTGGGTGGTGCCCGAACAAGACCCAGGGGATGGGAGCAAACAAATAGTGGCCAGGACCTTGGGACCTAGGCTTCTGGGTGGAGCCGGTCCCCTGGCATTCCTGACTCCCAAAGGAAGGGGAGCCATGTTCCCAGGCAGGCCCTGGTCCACCTGTCCATCCATTCCCCCAGGCTCCTTGAAGCCTCTCCCAACTGGAGATAATATCAGAAGGGTGGGGACGAGAGGAAAGGAGGCTAGGGGGTGGCTACCTGGACATAACCACCTGGTTCCGGCCTCGGATGTGGAGGTCCTCGTTCTCCTGTTGCAGGGTGGTGATTTTCTCCTCTAACATCAGGTTTTTTTCTTTCTGTAACAAATGAGGAGTAGCTCAGCAAGCTGCTACACTCAACACAGCACAATGTGGGCCCTACCTCCCTGTTATCTGTGGTAACTGAAAACACATTCTAGACCAGATGTTACAGTTCAGGGAGCAATAAGATTACTTAAGAAAATAAAATGAAGGAGTTAACATAGGGCTGCCAAATTTTAATTTTGCCATGTGAGAACATTAAAGAATAGCCACCACTGTCTAATATCACCATCAGTTCATAAAAGAATGGATATTTTTTGTTCCCCAAAAGTCAGAGAATATAATCTATATAATAAAATTAAGCTTATTTCCTACCCTGTTGCACAAAAATGGCTGAACAAAATTTTATAGAGAATGTTTGAGATGGTCAGATGAAAATACTGGTTGTGTGACCCACAGAGTTTATTTTGAAGGAGGTCAGGGAGATTTCTGAGAGATTAGCAACATAATCTCTGTTTGGATTCAACTCTAGTTTTCTGAGGCCTCTGTTCTGCTGGAGACAAAGCCATCAGTGGCGTCACCGCCCACAGCTCACCAGCCCAGACCTTGGTGACTCTGGCTCCCGTATTTGTCCAACCTTTCAGCCTTGCCTCCTTCCTCAGCCCCTGCCTGAACTGTGATATCTACCAGCCCTTCCCTGTTAACCAGACCCCTTGCATCATTGTTACGCAAGTTCCAGCATCACGAGTAGCCAAGAAAAGCACAGGACCCAGATGACAAGGAGCCCCTGCTTAACCCAGAATGGCCACAGTGGGCATATAACCACTGGCCAAATGCCAAATGGGCAACAGATCAAAGCTGGTGTGGACCAGGCTGGGGCCTCCTCAAAGCACCTCCCGTTTCGATGCTTTAGAAGAGGCAATGCCCAAGGAACAGGAGTCTGGGGCTGCATCCACCCAGCTGCTCCCAGCCACGAACCACTGTTTCCATGTGGATCAGCCGCTTGTCCAGTTCGTGAATACGTTCATTCTTCATCTCGATGACAAAGTGCAAGCTCTCCAGCTCCTGCACCCAGAATGGGCTGGGACTCCCATAATCCTAGATAGGGACATAGCATGACCTTGTCAGACCAGCAAGTAGAGAGAGGCATAGTCTGCTTCCTGCCCATTCTGTCACCAACTCACTACTTGACTTTCACAAGTCACCTCCCTCCCTCTCTCGGCACATAAAAAAAATATCCAAATTAGTTGCTATTGAGTCAATTCCAAATCATGGTGACCCCATGTGTGTCAGAGTAGAACTACTCCATAGGGTTTTCAATAGCTGATTTTTCTTGGAAGTAGATTGCCAGTCCTTTCTTGGCACATGGTGAGTGCTTAATATGCTTTATTTCTTTTTACCCTAACAACACCCTTTGAGGCATGTACTATTACCATCACATGAGGAAACTGAGGTTCAGATAGGTGAAATCACTTGTGGCAAGTGGTAAGTTTGCGATTTGCACCTATTTTTCTTTGAATTCAGGGCCTGAGCACTTCACTACTATGTCATATGCTAACCAAAAGATGGGCAATTGGAATCTACCAGCCACTCCTTGGAAACCCTATGGGGCAGTTCTACTCTGTCCTATAGGGTCGCTATGAGTTAGAATTGAACTGACGGCAATGGGTTTGGTTTTTATGAGTTTACTAACCTAAAGGTTGGTACTTTGAACGTACCCAGTGGTGTCATGGAAGAAAGGCCTGGCACTCTGCTTCTATAAAGATTACAGCCAAGAAAGCCTTATGGAGTAGGATCAAAATTGACTCAATGGCGACAGGTATGTTTTGCCTCAAGGAACTGGCCTTTCCTGTAGCCTAGACCCTGGCCTTCCCAGGTACTCTGGAGATTCAAGGAGGAAAGGCCCCCAAGTGTACTGCCACCTACCTGGATGTGCTTCTTATAGTTTCGGCTCAGAATGGACTCTTCTGCCCTCTTCATCTTGGCTTGAAAGGCCTGTAGCTGTGAGGTCAGACCATCTATGGTCTCCTGGCAAAGGCAGCAGGAAGGAGGCACTCAAAACCTGCTTCATCAAGGCTGTCAGTGAACTTCATACATCCCAGAGAGTGAACAGCTTTGGGTTCTTCCTGTTTATCTTTTGTCTACCCTACACAACAACACAGGCTTAATCTACTTCAACCATTGCTTGAAGTATACCAGCCCCACTCTCTTGCTATAAAGTTTTCAATGATTCCCCATAGCCTTAGAGAAAACGTCCTGGGATTCAAGGCCAGTTTTAGTTGGGCATTCAAAGCCTCAAAAACCAGGCTCAATGGACTTTCCCAGTCTCCTATCCCATTGCTCCCCTCCACATACCTCCTTCATCCAAACAGCTCTCCACACTTTTCCCCTGCCAGGAATTTGCTTCATCTAAACCTTGGCAGTTGTCTCGAAGAGTATAACCCCTTAATATGGCTCGTGGGCTCCCACCTGCTGGCCCCTTCTACCTCTCTAGCCTCAGTCCTCTCTACCTTTCTCCCACTCATACCCTCTACCCATCTTGGGCTTCTCTCAGATCCTCAGGTATTCCATGTTTCCCCCCTTTCTTCCATGCTTTTGCACATGCTGGTTTTTTTTTTTTTGCCTAGAGCATCCTCCTTCCTCTTCTTCAGCTGAAGAATTCCAGCCCATCCTTTAGGTTCTAGCTTAGATATCACTCCCTCTAGAAAGTCTTCTCTGACCAGACAAAATGGGTGAGATTCTTTCTCACATGCTTCCGTAGGTCCCTGTGCATCCATCTACCAGTTGAATCACCACTGTGACACCCAGCCTATGTAGTCTCCAACAGTCCTTGGGAAAATGGGCCAAGCCCAATCTCAGACAAGGTCCTCTTGAGCTAATAGCCTGGCTGCTACACACGGAAGACAGTACTTTCAACACTCACACTTAATGTAGAGTGCTTTGGCTGCTTTGAGGCTCCATGCTGGTTTCCCGCAGGTCCTCCCTTCCCCTCACCAGAGACTGACACGATCCATCCCCTCTCACCTGCAGGGCTGCCTTTGCTTCCTGGGAGGATTGGATAAGGGCTTCTTTCTCCTGCTCATGTGCGGCTCGGAGGACTGTCGGGAAAGGAGATCTCTATGAGCTCAGGCACCCAGACACTTCTCCTAAAGCCTTCTCTGCATCTAGAAGGCTTGTGGCCAAGCTACCTGGGGCCCATAGGAGCCAGGAATCTGGGAATGGTCTTAGTTGTCCTTCTGGACTTGGGGCTGTGCCCGAAATATAGTAGGTATGTAATAAAAGCTCATAGAAATGAGAGTAAATTAGATCCTTGGAAGATCTGAGAACCCTACCAGATTGTGGGAACTACCCATACTTGCTAAGGCTAGGATCCAAAGATCTCCTTGTAGTAAGCTTGCTCATCTCAGACTACATCAAAGCATGAAAAAAATGCATTAGGACAAGTACTCTGTAAGTTGGGTAAGCCAATCACAAAATCATTAAATCATTAGTTGTCTAATCATAGTGTGAAACTGTGGCAAGTACATTGGATTTGGTGCAAACTACTTGGTCCTGGCTTTGTTTCTTCAAGACTGAGCAACTCTGAGGTCACTTCAGGCATCTAAAAGTCCTGTTACCTCAACGGTGAAATGGGGTCAATAAACCTGGCCGGGTTGTCTCAAAGGTGTGCCTTGAGGATTACATACTAGAAGGATATGCAAGGTCTTTACAGACTGGGCAGTGCTGTACAGAGCTGGACTTGTTATCATTCCCCAGATCGACACAGTTATATTTATCATCCCAACTGCCTTGAAAAGTTCATTTTGGAAAATTCCAATCTTGTCTCAGCTGAAAGAAGACAATAGGGAAATGAACAGTCAATGGGAAGGATGAAAATGGAAGAGCAAGGACAGGAAAGGAAAGTTTAATAGAGCCAAAGGACTGTGTATATGGCAGTGACGCACACATTTCTAAGAATGTTCAGAATTATAGGTATGTTAGAGCTGTCAGAAGCTGATAAGTTCAGCTGTATAAAAATCACAGACTTAATTTTTTAAACCATGGGCCTAATTTGTTAATTTGCCTATCAAGACAGGTTCTGGTTCTAGTTGAGAAGGAGTGGAAGAAAAGAACAACACTATTAACCAACTAGATCTAACTGATTCATTTATAAAGTACTCCACTCATAACAACAGAATACACATTTCTTTCAAGTGCACATGAAACAGTCACCAAGATAGACCATATCCTGGGTCATAAAACAAACCTTCACAAATTTTAAAGGATCAAAATACAAATTATATTATCTGATCATAATAGAATTAAACTACAAATCAGTAGTAGAAAGATAACAGAAAAATCCCCCAAACACTTGGAAACACACTGCTAAACATTCAAGGGATCCAAGAAGAAGTTTCAAGGGATGTTAGAATATTTTCAATAGAAAAAAAATAAAATACAAAATATCAACTTGTAGGATGCAGCTAAAGCAGTGCCTAGAAGGAAATTTATAGCAATAAATACTTAGAAGAGAAGAAAGGTCTCAAATTGATAATCTAAGCTTCTAGTTTAAGAAATTAGAAAAATAAGGGCTAATCACAAAACAAGCTAGCAGAAGGAATGGAATAAAAGTAATAGAAATCAATGGGTGAAAATTAAAAAATAAGAAAGAAGTCAACGAAACAAAAAACTGGTACTGTGAAAAAAACTAATAAAATTGGTAAACCTCTGGCAACACTGACAAAGGAAAAAAAAAAAAAAGAAGACACAAGTTACCAATTTCAGGAATGGAAGAGGGGGTATCACTACTGATGCAGGAGATATTTAAAACGGTATTAAGAGAATACTATGAACAAGTACATCCACATAAATTTGACAATTTAGGTGAAATGTACCAATTCCTCAAAATCCACAAACTACCAGAATTAACCCGAGGTGAAACACATAACTTGAACATTTCTATAACTATTTTAAAAAACTGAATTTGTAGTTAAATGCCTTCCCCTCTGGAAAAGAAATATCCAAGCCCAGACTGGTTCACCAGTAAATTTTATTAAATATTTTTAAAAAGACATAACACCAATTATACATGATCTCTTCCAGAAAACAAAAAAGGAGGGAATATTTCCCAACTCATTCCATGAGACAAATTTTACCCTGATACCAAAATCAGACAAATAGTCCAAGAAAACCAGAGACCAGTATTCCTTATGAACATAGACACAAACATCCTCAGCAAAATATTAGCAAATCAAATTCAGCAATATAAACAAAGAATAATATACTGTGACCTGGGGCTTATCCCAGGAATGCAAGGCTAGTTCAATATTTGAAACTCAAATCAATGCAATCTACTATATTACAGTCTAAAGAAGAAAATTATATGATTATATAGATCATAGACCTAAGCGTAAAACCTAAAACCATAAAACTTTCAAAGCAAACATAGGAGAACATCTTTTTGACCAGGGGTTTGGCAAAGAGTTCTGAGGTATGACATAAAAAGCATAATCAATAAAAGAAAAAAATAAATAATTTGGCCTTTATAAAAATTAAAGCTTTTGCTTTTTGAAAGACATTGTTAAGAGAATGAAAAACAGAGTGGAAGAAAATATTTGAAAATACAAAGGACTTGTGTTGAGAATATATAAAGATCTCTTAAAGCTTGATAGTAAGAATAAATAAGCCAATTAAAAAATAAGCAAAAGATTTGAACAGACATTTGGACCAAAGAAGATAGATAGATAGTAAATACACATGTAAAGATGTTAAACATCTTAGCCATTAGTGAAATACACATTAAAACCACAGTGAGATATCACTACACACATATTAAGCCAAAATCAAACCAAATTCGTTGCCGTAGAGTCAATTCCGACTCATAGCAACCCTATAGGACAGAGTAGAACTGCCCCGTAGAGTTTCCAAGGAGAGCCTGGTGGATTTGAACTGCTGACCTTTTGGTTAGCAGCCATAGCTCTTAACCACCACAGGGTTTCCACACACATGTTAGAATAGCTAAAATAAAAAATACTGACAATAACAAGCGTTGTTGAGAATATGGTATAACTAACTGAAGCTCTCATGCATTGCTGATGCTGGAATGTAAAATGATAAAGTCACTCTGGAAAACAGTTCAGCCATTTCTCACAAATTTAAATATACATTTACTATATGACCTAGCAATCCCACTCCTATACATTTACCGAAGAGAAATAAAACCTATGTCCACACAAAAACCTGTAACATGGATGTTTATAGCAGCTCTATTCATAATTGCCCCAAATTGGAAACAACTCAACTGTTCTTTCAACAGGTGAATGGATAAACAATGAAATACAACCCAGCAATAAAAAAGAATGGATTCTTGATACACACAATGACTTGGATGAATCATGAAGGCATCATGATGAAAGACGCCAGTCTAGAAATCATACTGTATGATCTCATTTACAACAACCTCAAAAAGACAAAACTACAGTGATGGAGAACAGATCAGTGGCTGCCAAGGGTTGGGTTTGAAGAGGGTGTGAGTACAAAGTGGGTAGCCTAAGGGAGTTTTTTGGGGGTGATGGAGCTGTTCTATATCCTGATTGTGGTAACGGTTACACCAATCTATGGATATGTTAGCACTCATGGAACTATATACCCAAAAAAGGTCACCTTTACTGTGTAATAATTTAAAAACAAAATACAAACAAAAAAATAGAAGTAAAAGACAAGCAAAGGTCATCCAGTGTGGGAATCTACTACTAGTCTCCCGCAGTTATCTGTGTACCTGCCTTCAAACAAACAAAAAACCCCATCTATTCCTTCCCATGCTACACTTTCATTAACTCATTTAATAAACACTTACTTAGCACTTAATATGTGCAAGCAATTTAAAAATAATGGAAAGAATTCTGACTGTTACGGAAGAACTCTAGACAGGGCAATCCCTTTCCCTCTGGGGTTTTTATAGTAGAAAATTTTTCTTATCGTTATACTTTATTTATAGTGCTAAAAATAATACCAAAGCAAGGCTGGAGAATGAAGCTGCTTTCCCTGTGAGACAGGGGAGGTGGATTTTATAGATATAGAAACGAAACTGAGGCTCAAGGACATTAAGTGAGTAGCCCAGTTTAACAGGGTGTATTAGGATTAAAACCCAGATTGCCAAATTCCCAGGCAAGGGCTTTAATTCCATTTCAAAACGGACTGTGCTAATGTTGCAATATGTTTCAAGAGCCTTCAAGTTGTTCAGACCTTTGTTCTAATGATTCAATTTCTGGGAATCTAAGGACATAATATGAAATGTGGGCACATCTTTACCCAAAAGGTGTTTGTACAGTGTTATTTACAATAGCTAAAATCTAGATGCCTAGAGTCACGGGAAATAAGAAAAACCATATATGCTATGGAGTATTACCATTTTAGTGCAGCATAATTACTTGGAAACATGTTAGATACAATGTTAATGGAAAAGAACAGGATACAACATTTTATATATAAAATAATCATAATTGTGTTCTTTAAAGATACATAACTCTGGGGAAAGGTCATACAAACACTGAGATTAAAAGAAAAGCTGGCATAGCATTCTGGAGAAACTCCAATAGCCTTGAAAATGTACATAACCTTTGCCACACCAGTTCAACTAGGATGTTACTCTATTTTCTTATTGTTGTGCTTTAGGTGAAGGTTTATGAGCAAATTAGTTTTCCATTCAATAGTTTATATACAAATTGTTCTATGACATAGGTTGCTTTCCCTACCCTGTGTCAACACTCTTCCCATTGCCACCCTGAGTCCCCCATTTCCATTGATCTGGTTTTCCTGTCCCTTCCTGCCTTCTCATCTTTGCTTTTGGGTGTATGTTTTCCTTTTGGTCTCATGTAGATGATTGTTCTAAGGAGAACTTTCCTCACGGGTGTTGTTTATTTATAGGTCTGTCTATTATTTGGCTGAAAGGTGATCTCCAGGAATGGCCTCAGTTCCAAATTAGAAGGGTATCTAAAGGCTATAGCCTTGGGGGTTCCTCCAGTCTCTATCAGACCAGTACGTCTGGTCTTTTTTATGAATTTGAATTTTGTTCTACATTTTTTTTTTTCCCACTCTAACTAGGACCTTCTATTATGATCCTGGTCAGAGCTGTCAGCAGAGGTAGCCGGGCACCATCTAGTGCTTCTGGTCTCAGGCTGGTGGAGGCTGTTGTTCCTGTGGTCCATTAGTCCTTTGGACTAATTGTTTCCTTGAGTCTTCAGTTTTCTTCACTCTCCTTTGCTCCATATGGAAAAAGACGAATAGTTGTATCTTACATGGCTGCTCGCGAGGTTTTAAGACCCCAGACACTTCTCATCAAAGTAGGATGTAGAATGTTTTCTTTATGAACTATGTTATGCCAATTGACCTAGATGTCCCCCCGGGACTATGGTCCTTAGCCTTCAAGCCCAGTAACTCAGTCCTGTGAGGTGTTTGGTTATGTCTAAGTTGTTTCGATGACTGTGCCTCCGTTTGCTCTACTATATAAATGAATATACATGCAGCACATACAAATATGTATGTAGAAATATCCACAGCCAACCTATGCATGCACGTGGGTGTACTCCCATATGCCCTCCCATACCTATTCAGCATACTGACTAGGATGTTATTCTAAAGATAAGTCACGAACAGGGTGAAGATTTAACAAAAGGGGGTTCACTGTAGAAATATCATTGTTGTTATAAACAATGTCAAAAGGTTTAAAATTACCTAAACATCTAACCAAAGGGGCTCAGGATACATATTATGATAATATTAGACTGCTATGTAGTTATTAAAACTTTAATTAATAGACGAGTTTAATGACAAGATGTTAACGCAATTCAAAGTGAAAAAAATCAATTTACCTCCCTTCCAAAGTATGTTATGTATAGATGCATAGTCTATGGATATATAAAGAAAAAGAAATTAAAAAGCTCTATGAAAATGAGGGAAATCCTCAATGAGATGGATTGACACAATAGCCTCAACAATGGACTCAAACATACCATGAAGATGGTGCAGGACCAGGCAATGTTCTGTTTTGTGATACATAAAGTAGTCATGAATAGGAGCCAACTCAATGGCAACTAACAATAACAAAAATAACAATATCAAAGGGGCAACAGTGGCTATCTCTGGGTGGAATTACACATGATTTTAATTTTCTCAGTAATAAAATCAGAAGTGCTAATAATTACTTGCTACATGTCAGGTACCGTTTAGACACACACACACACATTAAATCATTTAATTCTCTTTGAGGAAGGTTAAGTAACGTTTTCAAGGTAACACACACAGTTAGTAAGTGGTAGAGCTCAGATTCAAACCCAGAGACCATGGCTCCAGAGTCTGAGATCTTAACAACTATGCTATACATATATTTTTTTAAATTCATCGATTTTAAATTTCTTAGGATGATAACATTTGGTGATGTAAGAAGAAAGTTTTATTTTAAAAACAATTCACCTAATCATAAATTTTAAGAACTGTCATCATCGTGGGGAGGGAATATGGATATTGAAAAATTCTATTTGTCTAGGTTTCCCAAATTTCCTTTAAAACATATGCATTGCTTTCACAATGCAGAGAGAAAAAACCTTTCAAATATGGCAAAACAAAGCAGGTGCCAGACTTGTAGAGCCATGCGCCAAAGGAAAAGCCCATCACCCTTCCAAGGTCAAAGACCCTGTAGACTCCAACTCTGACACAGCCAACTGCTTGAGTATCAGAGCAGGAAGGAGGGACCAGCAAGAGTCCCTGAGTGGACTCTGAAGGTGGGACCAGAAGGAAGACACCCCCCCCCCAACACCTCCTCACCCCCAACAGCCTCCCCAGTAGAGCAGCTCCATCCTTACCTCGCAGGGCCTCCTCATGCTCTCCCTTCAGGACTAGTCGCTGCTCAGCCAATTTCTCTTGAAGCTCCAGCTCCCTTTCCTTCTCCACCTGGGGGTAGGTTCAGGGCAATGTCACTTATCCACTCACTAAACCCCAGAGCTATGCAGAGCTTGGTGGTCAGAGTCCCACCTCCTCATCTGAGTGATGGGAAATGACACAGGTACAAGACTTCCAAGTCATGCAGCAGCGTGGTGGGCTTTGCCATCTTCAGGGTTTAGAAGAGGTTCTCAGAGAGTCATCAGGTGGAAAGGGTCCCAGAGGTCGTCCTCTAGTCCTAGTGCTTACTCGTCTAGTCCTAATGCCATTGTGTTTTCTCTGCTTGCATATAATGAACGAAAGCTCCTTAACTCTCAAGTCTGCCTATTTTAACATGCATAGGGCTTACTGTTACAAGTAGACTCTTTAACCTCTGCCATCAGGTCCTGGTTCTGTCCTCTGGGGCCACATAGAACCAGCCTCTCCCTCAGCCCAGGTAGCCCTCAGAGTAGCTGTGTCCTCAAAATTATGCTTCTCCAGGATGAATATGCCCAGCCATTTTCACGGTCCCCCACTTGAGATGTTTTCTAGTCCCTTTGCTGCCTGTGAGGGTACAGCTGATGGGCACACCCAGAGGCAAGGTACATTTAAAGACGGTTCTAGCCCCAGCCTGCCACTGAGTAGCTGTGTACCCTTGGACCAGCCCCTTTCCCTGTAGTGATGCGTAATTAATGTGTTTATTTGGCGAGGCTATTGTTGCCAGGGGTTTGGCCAAACACTACTCTAGTTGCTGTTTTGGAGTAGTTACGTACGATTAAATCAGTTGGCTTTAAGTAAAGCAGATTACCTTCCATAATATAATGTACTGTAATGTGATATAATACAATTACCTTCCATAATCTAATCTAATGTAATCAATCAATCAGCTGAAGGCCTTAAGAGCAAAAAGTGAGTTTCTCTACGCTGTGTTCTGCCTCCAGACTATAGATAGATATTTTGATAGAATTCTCACTTCACCCTTCCTGCCTCCTGACCTATGGAGCTTGGGACGCAAGCCTACAGGACTCTCCAGCCCATTGCCTGACCTGCAGATTTTGGACTTTCCAGCCTCCACAATCGCATGAGCCAATTCCTTGCAGTAAATCTCTCTCTCTACGTATACATATATATAAAATCACTGATTCTATTTTTCTAGAGAACCCTGACTGACACCTCCTCAGGTATCAGTTTCTCCCTCTGTACTCAGGGACTCAGTTTGATGATCCCTAAGCTGGCGCTTGGGGTGCTCACTGCAGCCTACCATCTAATGAAGGCCGGAGGACAGGCTTCGAATCAAATCCAGAGCCTGTCCTCAAGGCCTTCATTAGGTAGTGGGCTGCAGTGAGCACCCCAAACACATTTAAAACATTCTCTGCTTAGACACACTTTTCAGAAACGTACCTCTTATGACAGGTAGATTAATTATGTCTGTGGGTCTTTAGTCTTTTTTTGTGGGGTAACTGTCTTGATATCATTTGGTCCTGATGTTTATCTGGGGAGTCCTTAATGATGAGACTTCCAAGCGGTCTTAAAATCAAACCAAACCAAAACAAAACAAAACAAAAAATACCCCATTGCTGTCCAGTCAATTCTGACTCATAGCAACCCTATAGGACAGAGTAGAACTGCTTCATAGGGTTTCCAAGGCTGTGATCTTTACAGAAGCAGACTGCCACATCTATCTCCTGCAGAGCAGCGGGTGGGTTTGAACTACTAACCTTTTGGTTGGCAGCTGAGCGCTTAACCTCTGTGCCACCAGGGCTCCTTTTTGACATTTGATGACTACATGTTGGTAATTTTGCAAACTAGTCCTCAATTTTCATTACCAACTAATTTTTAAAGTCTTGTCTTGAGTGTTATTTCCTCAGAGATGTCTCCTCTGATCCCACAGACTTGGTTAAGAGCTTCCATCACGTACTTTCATTGCATTCTAAACTTTCTGGAGCACTTGTAATCGTAGTTAATTCTGTGGAATTGTGTTTAACATCTGACTTCCTGTCTCAGTCAGAACAGACGAAGTTATGCTGTAACAACAATCAACCATAAAGTCTCAGTGGCTTAAAACTAAAGGTTTCTTTCTCACTCACCATATGACCACCTTGTGTTGGCAGGTGGCTCTGCTTGTTGCAATCAGTCATGGGATCCAGGAGGACAGAACAGCTATCGTCTGGAGCAAAGCCAGTCACTTTGCTAGAAAGACCTCTCAAGGTCCTCACTCTGGGATTTATCAAGGTTAGCTGACCAGGAAGAAAAGAGAAGGGCTGAGGTCACCTGGACTTACCTGTTGTTCCCATTGCTTCTTTTCCTCTTCATGTTGCTGGAGAATTCTGGTTATATCCTTCTGGTGCTGCTCAGCCTCCTCAAGTACACAGAGGTGGACAGTTGTGGCTACAGATGGGAAAACAAAAAAAATCACAGAGAGCAGAGGTGGGGCCAGGGTTTTGCAGAGAGGATGTGGGAGGTCAGGGAGAAGGGGTGAGAACTCTGACCTCTACTGTAAGAAGTATTTCAGTTGGAGATCAGCCTCCAGAGGCAGCATCTCAAATCTTTCTGGCTTTGGAGATCCTCCTTCAATGCAGGGGCCTGGGGTCTCATATTGTCCCCTAGTAGCTATGGCAGAGCAGGTAGCTCACAGGACAGATTAAGCCCATAGAAGTGTTCTATTTGCTTCACCCAATATTTAAATTTAAAAAATTAATTTCTGGTATTTAATAACCGGGAAAATTTGGCATAATAGTAGAGATTTCCAACTGTTCTGAAAGAATCCAAAGAACTGGCCCCTGGGCCAGCATGCCTTTAAGTCCACCAGGAGCTGGAGTGAAGGAGCAGCTGCTTCCTTTGGCCAGGGCATGGCTCTGTCATTTGCCATAGTGCCCACCTCTCCCTACTGAGGGCATGTATAAGGGGTCACCTCATCATTGGCTTTGCTAGCTGGGCCCTGTGAACATCTGAGTATATGATTCCTTGACCTGCAGCATCTCCCTACCTGGAGGTGAAGTGGCTGCTTGTGAGCAGGAAGGAGACCCTGTGTGACCCATCCTCTCTGTATTCCAGTTACATAATTAGTGAAATCAGGATAATAAGGGTACCTACCTCACGGGGCTTTTGAGAGGATTCAGTCAGAAAACAATGGCAATGATAATAATAAAAACAGGTAAAAAGTACTGAGAGCTTACCACATGGGCATTGCTCACTCGATCCTCACAACTCATTGTAGTGGATACTATAATCACCACCATTTCACAGACGAGGAAATTGAGGCACAGAGAAGTTATGCAATTTGCCCAAGATCACCCAGTTCACAATTGGGAGAGCAGGGATATGAAGCTACACCATCTGATTCCATGGCAAACACTCCTAACGACCACCTTATTCCGCTTCCTTGTGCACTAAAATCAGTAAGTAGAGTGCCAGGCACTTTGGAGGTGTTCGAGAAATGTTAGCTATCAGTGCTCATGACAAGCGTTAGAGGTTAATACTAGTATTGTTAGCATTAGTATTACAGAACTCCACAGGCAGGGACTGGCAAAGGTATGGCTAGAAATGAGAGGACCCTGAAAGGGGGCTGGTAAGGGAGAAGACAGAACTGTTGTCAGTTCTATCAGGATAGGATGAGGAGTGACCTGGTACCCTTGAGTCCTGGGTTCCCAGAAGCTGTGAGCAGATAGACAGAGGTTAGAAGATAGTAAGAGTCAAGGTCAGAGAGCCTCAGACTCTCACAAATGATTTGGCTCAGGGTCCCAAACTCTGGTCCATGTGACCAGCAGTAGGTTGGCACCAGCAGGAGGGAAGCTTATTGAAAAGATATGTTACTAAAAATGCAGATCCTTCGTCCCTATTTTTAGAGATTTCTTATTAAGTTGGACTGTGGCCCCAGAATCTGTATCTTTGAAATTCCCCAGGTAATTATGATGTACAGCCAGGCTGAAGAGTCTCTGAATTATGGTCCATTTGCTTCTCTGGTGCATGCTCTTCATACATAATATCCCCAATAGCTGGTCTTCCAGCCTGTGCTTAAACACCTTTGGGAGTGGGGAGCTCATTCTATTACTAGGGAGCTCTGATGGTTTTAAATTAACTACCACACAAAAAATCCTTTGAGATTGAATTGAATTCTGCCTGCCAGCTCCTGCTACCTTGAGGCCCTAGTACTGCCCTTTGGGTCACACAAACAAGGCTCATCTTTCTTCTCCATGAGG
>NW_004443947.1:32522883-32524742 GCF_000243295.1 Trichechus manatus latirostris | reverse complement strand
CCCGTTAGACCAGTAAATCTAGTCTTTTTTGTAAATTTGAGTTTTGTTCTACATTTTTCTCCCACTCTGTTGGTGACCCTCTTATTGTGATCCCTGTCAGAGCCGTCGGTGGTGGTAGCCAGGCACCATCTAGTTCTTTTGGACTCAGGCTGGTGGAGGCTGTGGTTCAGGTGGTCCATTAGTCCTTTGGATGGATATTTTCCTTGTGTCTTTGGTTTTCTTCATTCTCCTTTGCTCCGGATGGGATGAGACCAATACAGAGCAGGATTTATTATCATTGCTGAGGAAACCCTCAGTGAGGAATTTGGTGCTAGGTGGCCTTCCCTTGAGCCTGGGTGGCATGAGTAGTTTGCAATCGACTACTAACCTAGAGGTTGGCAGTTCAAACCTACCCAGTGGTGCCACAGGAAAAGGCCTGGCGAACTGCTTCTGTAAAGATTACAGTCAAGAAAACACATGGGTTGCCATAAGTTGAAGTGACTTTATGGCAACAGGTTTTTTTCTTTTTTTGGTTTGGCTTTCTGTAGATTCCTGCAGTCTAGCTTCTGCTGCTATTCATGGGCCCACCCTTCCCACCTCTTCCTTCTCCCAGGACTTGGCCAGGCCTTCTGCTATAATCCCTATCCCGGCTGTGGCCTGGAAAGGCCCTAAAACCTCCAAACCCCCAGTTCAGAGATGATTTTCCTTTCCTATTAGGGTCTGTGGCTACTATAACTTCCAGCCAAGTTCCCCTCAAAGTTAGGTGGTACTGGGGCTAGAGCATCAGAAGCTCCAGCCATGGTTTTGCCATGGCTGTGCTCTGTTAGAAGGCGCTGTTTCCCCATCTGTAAAAGGGAGATAGTAGTACTTACCTTGCTGGATGGGGGAGTGGAAAGAAAATATGGTACTCAGGAAGTACCAGGTACTATGCTGTCTTACCTACATTTCTTATTTAATCTTCAGAACAACCTGTGAAATATAAATATCCCTAATTTAAAGATGAGGGGACTGAGGCTGAGTGAGGTTAGGACTCTACCAAGGTAGTTTGGGAAATAACTGGCAACATCAGTACTTGAATTATACCTAGTGGAGCCCAGCACTTTAACCAACCTTGGCCAATATTGGTTGAATTTGATCAAAGGAAATAACTGATTCAAAAGTAGTGTTGGTGGCTCCTAGATTTCCGGTTTCCATAATGAGTAATTTTTTTAATAGAGAGTTGATATGGGCTTGACAAGCAAAGACATGGAAAAAATTATTCAGAGATTATCACAATTATTATTATTACTGTACTTAAATGAAGGTTTACAGAGCAAATTAGTTTCTCATTAAATAATACACATATTGTTTTGTGACACTGGTTGCCAACTCCATGACATGTCAACACTCTCCCCTTCTCTACCTTGGGTTCCCTGTTACCAGCTTTCCTGTCCTCTCCTGCCTTCTTGTCCTTTCCCCTGGGCTGGTGTGACCATTTGGTCTTGTTTTATTTAATGGGCCTGTCTAATCTTTGGCTGAAGGGTGAACCTCAGGAGTGACTTCATTACTGAGCTAAAAGTGTGTCTAGGGGCCATACTCTAGGGGTTTTTCCAGTCTCTGTCAGACTAGTAAGTCTGTTTTTTTTGTGAGTTAGAATTTTGTTCTACATTTTTCTCCAGCTCTGTTCGGGACCATCTATTGTGATCCCTGTCAGAACAGTTGGTGGTGGTAGCCGAGCACCATCTAGTTGTGCTGGACTCAGTCTGGAGGAGGCTGTAGAACTTGTGGTCCATTAGTCCTTTGGACTAATCTTTCCCTTGTGTGTTTGGTTTTCTTCATTCTCCCTTGCTCCAGACAGGGTGAGACCAGTGAAGTATATACAAGCTTTTAAGACCCCAGAC
>NW_004443947.1:32517992-32521772 GCF_000243295.1 Trichechus manatus latirostris | reverse complement strand
GTGTTTAATTTTTAGAAGATCCAAGTTATCTAGCTTATCTTCTGGTGTTTGTGTATTGTTAGTTATGGTTTCTATGCTATTTATGCCATGTATTAGGGCCTCTAGCATTGACCCTATTATCACTATTATTTCATAAAAGAAAGGACATTTTAACCTTTCAAAACACAGTAAGGAAAAGTTCAAGAACAGTTGTTCCAGAAAAAGGTAACTGACATCCTTACTCAAGATTACACTCATGCTTGTATTTTTCTCATTTCACCCCAGATAGGTGGAAAGTTGGTTAAGGTCTGGCACTGGTTTCTGGACCAGGATTTGGGGTGGAACAAAAAATTTAAATACTTTGTATACTTTTCAAGATTTCTAGACCCCAGTTTAAGGAACACTTAAAAAAAAAATAAGTCAGTCTATGAAAATGCCTAAGCAACGTTCCACTGTGAAAGATCACCGTAAAAGAGAACTTTAGCTTTTACTAGGGTGACAGATTTTTAAAAGGTAACTATTGAAATAAAATATATTAAAATTTTCCTGAACTCAAGAACCTGAAATACTGCTAGACAGCATACTTCTGACTGGGGAGGGAAGATGAGTCAAAGGAAGGCCCCTAGAAGGAGTCTGTTCCTCCCCCGCAGAGCCCAGCATGGAGCTTGGCACAGGGTAAGCTGGTATCAGTAGCCTCCCCCAGGCCCTGATGCCCCAGATCTGCTCGGGGGCTGGGTGAGCCTGACGATTTAGCTCTCCAAGCACCCTTGTGAAGACTCAGCCCTCCCTTCCCAGAAGCTGGGGCCTGGCACAGTCCTGAGAAACTGTCAACACAGGAATCTGAGGAAGTGACAGGAACCAGCCTCTCTCCTGGGCTGGAGGAGGGATGGAGATAAAAAGCAAATGGATGTCTCTTCCCCATTGCTACCACTGGTTACACTGAACCTCAGCAGTGTTGTTATGGAAGGGAGAATTCCTGGATCCCAGTCCTGGCTCTGTTGTAAACTTGGACAAGCCACTCCCCCTATGGGCTTCAGCTTCCTCCTCTGTGAGGTGGAGGGGGGAGGTCTTGGAGTCTACCCTGATGACCCCGTAGCATTCAATCTCTTAGCATCAGGTCTCAGCTCCTCTCAACAGTGCTGTGAGGCAAGGTCTAGAATAGGCGAGGAAACTGAGACTCAGAGGGAAAGACACGGTCACACTGGGCCTTAATGCCTAATCAGAATTAGAACACAGGTCTCAGAACATTAGAGGCTGTAGAACAGAGTGGTTAAGAACTCTGCAGTTCTAGAATCACCCGGATCCAAGTTCCAATCCTGGATCCAACACTGTGTGACTGTGTGATCTCTCCAAGCCTTGGTTTCCTCATCAGGTCGTTTCACGGATTAACGGAGATAATGCACCTACACTGTGTGCACTCACTAAGAGCTAAACACTGCCTAAGGTCCTTATTGTATATTTGAAGACCAAGGCAAGAAGAGAGATTTCACAGTGCTTTGGTAGACCTCTGAGGCTACACGGACTTCAGGTTTTGTCCTCTGAAATAAGATCACAAGCTCATGAAAAACTATCTTCTTCCAAATAATAACAACTATAAACCAGAAATCAGTTGTTGAGTTGACTGACTCATGACGTCCCCACGTGAGTCAGAGTAGAACTGTGCTCCATAGGGTTTTAAATGTCTGATTTTTCAGAAGGAGATCTCCAGGACTTTCTTCTGAGCCACCTCTGGATAGACTCAAACCTCCAGCCTTTGGGTTAGCAGCTGAGCGCATTAACCTTTTGTACTATCCAGGGACTCCAATAACAAAACCAAACCCACTGCCGTCGAGGCAATTCCGACTCATAGCGACCCTAGAGGCCACAGTAGAACTGTCCTGTAGGGTTTCCAGTGAGCAGGTGGTGGATTCAAACTGCCAACTTTTTGGTTAGCAGCCAAGCTCTTAACCACTGCGCCACCAGGGCTCCAGGGGCTGCAACAGAAACGTGGAAAACTCTTCTCCACTAACAGCTTCCAGGCCACAGGCAGAAACGTGATCTTGGGTTCGAGTTCCCAGATTCTGACAAAACCATCCCCAGGATAACTCCTTTAGAATGACGCTCAAGGCTCCTCACCCAGCTATTCCCAGTCTATCATTTCTTCCGTTTTCTTAACATTTAAATATCTGTAAACATCCTTTTCCAATTACAATAGTAGACAGTATTCACATGTATGGAAAATACAGGAAAGCATAAAAAGAAAATCTCACTACCTAAAGATAACCTCTGGAATGTGGTGGTATATATTATTCACATACATATACACGTTCAGTATTGAAATGTTACATACACTTGCTTATATCTTTTTTTCTTTTAAAGCATATTATGAGCATTTACTACATGGCATTAACCATTCTATAAATATGTTCACTTTAATGACTAGAAAGGAACATTCCTATGCATGAATTCAACCATTTAATCAACAATCTACTGTTGAGTATTTCGATTGTTTCTATGTTTTATTTCTAAGATATGCTTTAATGAATATCCTGATAGATAAAAGCTTTTACACATCTAAAATGACTGACTCTACTCTCCAAAAGGGTCCCTGGGTAGCACAAACGGTTAAGCACTCCGCTGCTAACTGACAGGTCAGAGGTTCAAGTCTACCTATAGGTGCCTCAGAAGAAAGGCCTGGCTATCTACTTCAAAAAAAAATCAGCCATCGAAAATGCTATGGAGCACAGTTCTACTCTGACACTCATGGGGTTACCATGAGTCAGAGTTGACTTGATGACAACTGGTTTGGGTTGGGTTTTCTGGTCCTCTCCAGAAAGGCTGTAGCAATTTACTCAACCACAAACAGCACAGGAGAGGGCCAATTTCACTGCAGCCTTGCCACCATGTGATATTATCACTTTTGTTTGTTGTTGTTAATGTTGGCAAATTTGCTAGGCCAAAACAAAATCAAAACAACCTAGCACTGCCTGTTGTAGTCCTGGCTTCAACACACACATCCACGTGTTCACAAGACATCCCAAGCTGCTCAAGACCAAGCCAACATGACATACCCTGAACCCCTCCTCAGGCTTCCAGGCCCAGCTTGCACAGAATTTCTCCTCTGTCTTCTCCAGCCTTCCCCAGGGCTCAGTTAGTCCCAGTCTTCTTCAGCCTCCAATGCCTGTTAGACACCCAAGAGAGTAACTACCTGGTTAGCTGTCTGTTTTTCCTGCTAGCCCAAAGGGTTGCTTGAGGACGTGAACCAGTTTTGAAATCCCGTTTGAACCTGCCCAGTATCTGTTACAATGTCCAGAACCATGTTTCTAGGAATGTGGTCTCTATGGGTCTCCTATATTAGAACCACCTGGAATGCTGCTTAACACAAATCCCAGGCCCAATTCTAGACCTACAGAATCTAAGGAGGTAGGAAGGCTGGGAATCTCCATTTTTACCAGGCTACCCCTGGGATTTGGATGCTAACAGCCTAAGAACAAATGGGCCAGAGTGAAGCAAGACTCAATAAGCAACTTATGCATGGAAAATTCCCAGGTTAGGCCCTGTCCACTTCCTCCTCAGAGATCATGGTGCAGAGTTCACCCTGCAATGGGGCGGGGGTGGGGGAGGGGACGGGGGGAGGAGAAGGGACAGGAAGTGGGAGGGGGACACAGGAGTTTCCCCTTCCAAAAGCAGAGAGGGTGGCTGGGGCTGGGGAGGGGCATCCGGACTGAGCTCTGGAATAGGGATGACACGCTTCCTAAGTCCAACGGAAACTTGGGAGCAAGAAGGCTGCAGAGGAGGCCGCTGCCAGCACAGGACGCAGGG
>NW_004443947.1:32515091-32516001 GCF_000243295.1 Trichechus manatus latirostris | reverse complement strand
GTGCCTTGAAAGAAAGGCCTGGTGATCTACTTCTGAAATATCAGTCACTGAAAACCCTATGAGGCCCAGTTCTACTCTGACATACATTGGTTGACATGAGCTGGAATCGACTCAATGGCAACTGAAAAAAAAAAAACAAAACAACCTACACAAAAATAACATACACAGCTCTGGGCTCCAGCTTCTAGTTGTCAAGCAGACTCGAGTCCTACTCTAGGTACAACCTGAGGCAAACCTGGTCTGCAGTAGGATGTAGCTGCCCAAAGTCAACACAGAGTCAGGGAACAATGGAAGGACAGTGCCCAGAGCTGTGGAGAAGCCAGGCCAGCTCTGACTGGGCCTTGTGAGACCCCCTAAATTATGCTCACATTTTAGAGGGGAAACTGACAAATTGGAAAGTGTCCAAAAGTAACTGACAGATGGGGGAGGGGACTGAAAACCATAGTATAGGAGGGGCTGCTATTGGAACAACAGTTGGTCAGCCTCAAGAATAGGCCAGAAAACCTGACCACTGTCTTCAAATCTCCATAGGACTGTCATCAGGCAGAAACAGTTAGTGTGTTATCCACAGCCTTAGAGGGCAGGGCTGTGGCCAAGAGTAGAAGTCTCAAGGAGAAGTTTCAGTTCAATATGAAGAATTTCAGAACAATCCCTAATAGAGATAGGCTGCCTTGTGGGAGGATGAGGCATGGTGGTAATAGTGAGCTCCCTGTCATTAGCAGCATGCAAGAGGCAGCTGTAAAGCAAACTTCATTTAGCAGGTTGGGCTGAGTGTTCTCTAAGGACCCTCAACTCCAAGAGTCTCTACTTCTACAAAATGTCTTTGATATTTGGCAAGGAAAGACCTCAAGAGCATAAAGCATTTAGCTAATGTAGTTGGTACTTAAAAAGTACCATTGTTAACAGAGCC
>NW_004443947.1:32435615-32514335 GCF_000243295.1 Trichechus manatus latirostris | reverse complement strand
GGAGACACTTGGTCTAACCCCTCTTTAGTCAAACCATCACTCCATGATGTTTGTGGGCCTTCAAGACTTTTTGAATTTCTGATTAAGTACATTGACTCATGTCCTTGTTATTCCTTTTTAGCTTAGCGAGTTTGGTAAACCAAGGGCCCTTAAGAGTTCACCTAGCTCCTCCCTCTGTCCCTATTAACCGCAGTCCTGGCTTCCCTTGGCCACACAGTTCTTTTACACGCATTTGGCTGAAGAAGGCTTACTGGGACCCAGAAGACAGGGTTGGAAGGTCCCCTGGAGACAGCCTATTCCAATCCCCACCTCCTTTTTCGGAGGCCACAAAGCAGGGAAGCAGAGCCCTAATGACAATTCAGATTACTGACTGAACCCGGAATTCCTTGCTTTTCTCTTGATCACATACTAGATTTACCCGAGTAGCTGAGCCTTTAGGGGAGGGGTGCCTCTGAGCCTCAAGGGACTCCAGTCACACCCCTCCCCAGTATCAGAGTGCCTCACTCCTCTTCCGGTGTCTGGACTCAGTGTAGGTTGGGTCCCAGCACCATTAGTTTCAGGATCTGAGCAACCACAGACAGAGCCCATTGGCTGATGGTACAGGCAGGAAGGAGGTGGGGGCGGAAGCCAAGGGGCCCTCCCTGGGGGCTTCAGATGGAGGAAAGGCAGGGCCTAAATGTTCAGGGTTATTGAGAAATTTTAGCATTCACAACAAAATTACAAAGGCTCAGATGGAAGAATACCATAAATACAGGCCTCAGCTTCCCCATCTCTAAGATGGGCAAATATTTAATTTCACACGGCCAGAAGCAGAGATTATCTAGCTCAACTCTTGCATCTTAGGCTGCATGGAGTCCAGATGGCCCACTGCCTGCCCCAGCACCCCTCTGCTGCACTTGGGTATTGCTTATTCTCTGAACTTCTGCAACATCCCCAGAGCACCACGAGTCGGGGAGGATGTGGTCTCCATTGTACCTACTTGACTGACAGATTGAAAGGTCTCAGGGGAGGACAGAATCACTTCCCTTTTCAATACCCCTGCACCTGGCAGCCACCACCCATCTGTCAGTTTGTTGTACTGTGGTGGCCTGTGTGTTGCTATGATGCTGGAAGCTATACTACCAGTATTTCAAATACCAGCAGAGTCACCCATGGTGGACAGGTTTCAGCTGAGCTTCCAGACTAAGAAGAAAGGCCTGGTGATCTACTTCTGAAAACCAGCCAAGGAAAATCCTATGGATCAGAACAGAATATTGCCCAACTGGACTCAAACATGCCAACGATCATGAAGATGGCACAGGAAGCAGTGCGTTTCTGTTTATGGTGAAGGAAAATTTGGCAACAATTATGGGTATGAAATCACTAAATTATATACGTGAAAAATATTGAATTGGCAAATACTGTGTTATATATATATTTTATAACAATTAAAAAAAAAAATGATGGTGTAGGACCAGGCAACATTTCGTTCCATTGGATGTGGGTCACCATGAGTCAAAGTCAATTGGATGGCAGCTCATAGGCACCTGGCAGAGTCAGACCGAGGCAGATACTGAGTCAGAGAGGCCTTGAGTGCAGGGCCCCACCCCTTGTTTCACAGAGGTCGAGTCCGAGGCCTAGAGAAAGGCCTTTTAGTAGACCCTGCTTCTTTTCTTTCTCCCTAGAGCCCACGTTTTCTGGTCCCATATAAGCTTCCTAGGGTGGCTGCCAGTTTTAATTGCTTCAGAGGGCCCAGAGCTGGCAAAAGAGCTAGATGTGGTTGTGGCATTTGGGCCAGTTATGTAGGCAGGACCTTGAAGGAGCTGGACAGAAAATGGTGTCAGTGGCTGGGGTGGGGATGGGTAGGAAAGAGAGGCCCAGGATCCAGATGTCCACCTATCTCCCCAACCGGATGGCAAACTGGGAGCCCCGAGCTGAAGTTCTGGCTTGCCACTCATTTGCTGTGTGACCTAGGGCAAGCACCTTCCCCTCTCTAGGCTCCTGTTTCCTCTTTGTGTCATGGAGTTGGGCAACAGGACATGTCCGTGCCCTTCTGGTGTTGAAATGCTGTGAATGGGGAAGAAGGGGGCAGAGTGAAGTCACCCTGATAGCTCATCCTTTACCAACTCTGTCACGCTCGTTTGCTCCGGGCAGGGCAGGGGCTGGAGGTCTGACACACTCAGCTGTCAGCCTTGGTCATGGCTTCTCTGGAGGACAGGGAAGGAGGGGCCCTGCTCAGTAGGGCATAGGTGGGGATCCTGAGCCTTTCACACCACCCTGTTTTTGAAGAGCCTGTGTAAGAGAGGTGGAAGTAAAGGGGAGAACAGGATTGCCTGGAAAAGGAGGATGACAGACAGCTCAGCAACCACCTCCCAATTCACATGCAGCATCTCCGTGATCCTCAGTAACACTTCCAGCACAGAGAAGCACCAATTAGTGAGGATGAGGAGGCACCTACAGTTGCTCAGGGCAGAATCACTCGTAAGAGGAAACACTAGGAATGAGCCTCATGTCCATCAATAGGGGACTTGCTAAATACACTAAGATACATAATACTATGGAATGCCATTCATGGGTTTAAAAGAATGAAGTAGATCTGAGAGTTCAAAGATGGAAAGTCATTTGGTAGAATAATAATATGCAAAATTAACTATTTTTATTGGGACATAAGTGTACCTAAATGTATCTAGAAAAAGTCTCTAGAAAACCATAAATTGATGGTGGCATCATCTCTAGAGAAAGGTCTAAAATTGTTGTGGTCAAGGAGGGCGAGCTTTAGTTTTACCTGAATTGATAGAATTTTTTAAACAATAGTGTATTTAAGTATTACTTGTGTACATAGTAATAAACCACAACAATGAGAGTAACTACTTCTCTTGGAACCTAAAAGCAGCTAAGGCAATCATTTAACATATGGAGAGATCAAGGCCCAGAAAGAGGATCACCTATATTTGAGATCACACAGCAAGTGAGTGAAAGGGTCCGAAGTAGGACCCTTCTTAACTTCCATTCCAGTGCTTTTTCTGCTACAGATGCTGCAGCTAGCATTCAAAAGTACATGGGGCCTTGTTGAAGCACCTCCTTGTTTGCAATGTCCCCTACTTTGCTGCCACGCTATGGTTCCAAAAGGGAGGCTGCCATTTTTGACTGGTGACAAAGCAAGGATGGCGGTGAGAGGGTGGGTAGGGAGCAATTAACCTTAGGATACCAACTTTTCTGAGGAGAGGACAAGATGTGAGAGCTAGTTCCTTAGGAAAGGGCAAGGGTAGGGTAGCATGGGGCAGTGGAGAAATGGCAAGGTAGTCCACAAAGTTCACTGCACACTCAGTGAAGAAAAACTCTACTGCTGAGGGAGGGGGACAGATGGAAGTAGGTCAGTTTGTACTTCATTTATCTGAGGGGAAATCTTGGGCCTGGGATGGATGCTTTATGTATTCTAAGGCCGTTGGCCTAGATGTTCTGGAAGGTTCAGGTTTGAAAGTAAAGTGACACAAGATAAATTACTTTTAGGGATTTTAGGGATTAAAATTCACCTGCCGAGAGAAGTAGGATGGCTTGTCTTCAGGTAATGGATAGATTCAGATCTGCTGAAGATGGTGGGTGTTTTTCTAGCTCCTTCTCTCTGCCCAAGGTAGGCTCACAGGAGCCTCCCCACAACCTGCCGGTCCTGTTGTGGAGAGGCTCCCTGTCTGGTCCTCTCCCTTGGTCATCCCGGACGGCTCCCAGTGCTCTGAGCATGGAAGGACATGGAAAGGACAAGGTACAGGCCTTGAGGATGGAAACCCAAGTTCACCCTAAACGTCAGAGCCAGAACGAGGGCCATCTGTCAGACTACTCCCTTGATAGGAGGTCCCTGCTTTTTTCTAAGTTTATTTATTTTTTAACATGAAATTTCTACAGATTTTGTACTGAGGCCCCTAACGCTCCTTTCCAGGCAGATATAAGACTTCAGTTCACTAGCTGATCTATGAGCATTGAGATGTCAGGTGGCAGCTCCTCCTGCCAAGAGCTCAGCTTTGAGAGTATCACCATCTTCACTTATATAGCAGCGTGCTTCCGTGCAATTAATTTGAATTTTAATTTTCTGCCCTTTTTACAACGAAAACCACAACTGCTGACATAAGCATAGGCCCCAAACTTAACACCCAATTAAAGCAAAGATGGAAATTCCTAGGTGGCTGGGAGCATAGCACTTTCAGGGGGACCTATGCTAGCCACCTGGGAATTCAACTAGAAAGTAAAAGAATGGAATTAAAAAACATGTTCATATGTAGAAAATATGTCACCAAAGGTTGTATCTAGAAGCCAAGGTTGATTAGGAATTTTTCCAATGTGTTTTAGGTTGCAGCGTACAGATGTCCCTTTATAACAGAGAAACCTAGTGTTCAACATCACAGGTTTTGTGGAGTACCGTATGTTTGGAGGCCTGTTTTGGCTTTATCTGGGATGATTTTTTTGTGGGGCATTATTTGTCAGACTGGAAAATAGCCATTAGCTCAGAGGCCATATACACACAAATGTCCCCATGATACTTGGGGCAGAGGGCTCGTGCTACCTCTGCCAGACAGAAGAGTCAGCTTCCTTTCACTTTCCCTGACTGCCCAACTCTTGGCAAACTGAGCTAAAAGGTCAGATTTGTCCTGCTCCTACTGACTAGGTGTCCTGCACCCTGCTCACATATCCTTCTGCCCAGGATAGTCTCCTGCTCGCCCCACCTCAACTGTCTAACTCCTACCCACCCTGCAAAACCCAGCCAAGATGTCATCTCTCTTCTAACCTCCTATAATCCCCTTCTCAAGGAGCCCTGGTGGTGCATCAGTTAAGCACTCAGCTGCCAATTGAAAAGTTGGCAGTTTGAACCCACCCAGTGGCTCTGCGGTGTAAAGACCTGGCGATTTGCTTCCGTAAAGATTACAGCCTAGAAAACCCTGTGGGGCAGTTCTACTCTGTCACATGGGGTCACTGAGTCAAAACAGACTCGAGGGCACCTAACAACAACAACAACAACAATCCAACAATCTCCTTCTCTCCTCTCTGAATTCCAAGTCACACTCTCTCTGGGTTAGGAGGAAAACACAAGATGCTCATCAATAATGAGGGTAGGGTAGGAAATCTAAACAATCAAGTGCCCAAACTGGTTAAAGAAGCTACAGAACATTAAAAAAACAAAACAAAACAAAACCCACTGCCGCTGAGTCGATTCCAACTCATGGCAACCCTATAGGACAGAGTAGAACTGCCCCATAGGGTTTCCAAGGCTGTAAATCTTTACGGAAACAGACTGCCACATCTTCCTCCCATGGAGTGGCTGGTGGGTTCAAAGCACCGATCTTTTCTGGTTAGCAGCCAAGCACTTTAACCACTGTGCCACAGAACATTCAAAACCAAAAAAACCAAACCCGTTGCCGTTGAGTTGATTCCGACTCATAGTGACCCTATAGGACAGAGTAGAACTGCCCCCATAGACTTTCCAAGAAGCGCCTGGTGGATTCAAACTGCAACCTTTTGGTTAGCAGCTGTAGCTCTTAACCACTACGCCACCAGGGTTTCCAAAGAACATTAGGCAGGCATTAAAAATCATGTGTCCACGGACTATGTCACATTGGAAAATACCCCCTGTAGAATATGAAGTAAAAAAACAGAATATAACCACTTAATATATATTCCCAATTTTGTAAAAAGAGTCACAATATTGTATATTATTGTCATGGTTTGAATTATGTTCCCCCAAAAATGTGTATATCAGTTTGGCTGGGCCATGATTCCTGGTACTGTGTGATTTTCCTCTAAGTTGTAAATCCTGCCTCTATGATGTTAATGAGGGAGGATGGGTGGCCGTTGTGTTAGTAAGGCATGACCTGATCTACAAGACTGGATTGTGTCCTGAGGCAATCTCTTGAGGTACAAAAGACGGAAGTGAGCAGTGAGACAGGGGGACCTCATACCATCAAGAAAGCAGTGCCGGGAGCAGAGCGCGTCCTTTGGACCGGGGTCCCTGTGCCGAGAAGCTCCTAGTCTGGGGGAACACTGAAGAGAAGAAGGCTGACGGAGAGAAAAAGCCTTCCCCTGGAGCTCATGCCCTGAATTTGGACTTTTAGCCTACTTTGACTTTGAGGAAATAAACTTCTCTTCATTAAAACCATCCACTTGTGGTATTTCTGTTGTGGCAGCACTAGACAACTAAGACAATTACATACAGAGGAAAAATAGTAGAAAGAATGGCACTGAAACATACACAGTGACTCTCTCCTGATGGTGAGATTAAATGTGATTTTAAATTTCTTTATGCTTTTCTAAATTTTGAAACTTTGCCTCAACATTCTAATCATTAGAATAACTATGTTTCTTAAATCCTAAATATTTGCTACTCCTCCTATGCTTGTGTTCCCTCTAATATTCTTGCCAAAATGTCACCTGACCTCTGCTTGAACCCCTCCAGAGATGGGGAACTCACTATCTAAAGAGGTCTTTTTTGGACACTTCTTCCTCATGAAAAGTAGAAATCTGCCTCCCTTTTGCTTCCCCGCCCCCGGAGACTCAGTTCGGCCTTCTGGAACAACAGTGGCCAGGCTCCAGGCTGAGTCCACATGTGCCCCCATCAACCTCTCAAGGATATTAATACCTGCCCCACCACATCCCTACTTGCTTTGAATACAATCCAGGTGTGATGTCCTTAAAGCATAACTTTTCTGTGTCTCCCTATGACAGCACTCACATTACCTCTTACTAAGGGCGTATCACCTGCCAGTTAGTGTGTCCAGGACTCTATCACACACATTCTTCCATCTAATCCTAAGTACAACCCTATGACACAGGAGCTATTATTATGCCTATCTTACAGACAAGGAAACTGAGGCACAGAGAAGCCAAGTCACTTCCAAGGTCACTTAATGGATCCATGATGAAGCCAGGATTGAACCAGCACCTAGTCAGGAACCTGGTGTGATCGACACATAAATATTTGCTGAGGTAACGAATGAGTGAGGAGCCTGGGTGGCACAAGTGGTTTGTGATCGATTGGCTGCTCGTTGATGGTTCGAACCCACCCAGCTGCTCTGTGGAAGAAGGGCTTGGCAAACTGCTTCCATAAAGATTACAGCCAGGAAAACCCTATGGAGTAGTTCTACTCTGTAACACATGCGGTCGCCAGGAGTTGGAATCGACTCAACAGCAATGGTTCCAATTCTGGAAGCCTGAGCCCTTAGCCTTTATGGTCCTATTTCAGAATTATTTATGACTATGCACATCTCTTCCACATGATTCACCTCTGTGTCTTTCTCACCTTACCTGGTACCTGGAGGAGCTCATGAAGAGTCTCTGAGTGACTGACCCACTGAGGAACTGTGGCCTGAGACCCGGCTTTGGGTGCTGTGTTGAGACAGGTTCTCTGATGCCCTGCTCAGGGCTGTGGCACTGTGGTTGGAGCTGAAGCCCTAGGCACTGGGGAGATCAGACATCACTGTAGGATGACACACAGGGGAGTGCCCATGAGGGACAGGTGCCCTCCCCTTTGCCAGGAGGAAGCTGAGAGTTGTTGGGGATGGACTTGGGAGCTCAGACCTTCGAGGGTTGGCACCTGAATGTGAAACTGGGCAGGAGCACAGCCTGGACGGATGGAAACAGGCATAAACTTTGCCAGGAACCCTCTCCTTAACCCCCAGTGCCACCCCTACAGGGAAACCCGTGGAAGGTTTGTTTCCTTGGCCCCTACCATCTCTGCCCAGCCTTCTCCCAAGTCCTCCTGCAGGGCCACAGCCACGGGCTCTTCCACGGAGAAGGGTTTAGGAAGGGCCACATGATGCAGATGGCTCTGCAGCATTCACTCCTCAGCCTGCCGGGGATCCTCACTCATGCATTTACCAGGATTCCAACTTGTCCCAACATGGCAGAGGGGTAGGCCTGGGCTGGGCCTCTAGTGGGGTGCAGAGCAGCTGGTCAGCTAACGTCACAGGCACCGAAGACCACAAAACTCAGCAAACCCACAAGTTCTTGAACCTGGAGGGGCCTCAAGAGGCCCTAGCAGCCATTTCCTTGTCTCTAGACAGTGTAGCCTCCTTGGTAAGCTCCACTCTCCCCCATGAACCCCATCATACTGTGCTTTCTTTGGCTCAGCCTTTGCTCAGGCTGTTCCCTCCCTCTTGGCTGGGTAACTCCTACCAAACCTTCAACACTCAGTCAAGGCTTACTACCTCCAAGAAGCTATCCTGTAGCTCTCAAGGCTGGATGTAGCACTCCTGTTGCCCCCTGGCTAACTCCTAGCACGGCTCTTAGCTAGTCCTCATTCATTCATCCAAATATGCACCTGCTCTGTGCTCTGCGGAAGGCACTAGGTGGGGAGTGCAAAAAACCAGCCTCCAACTCACTGCTTTGCCACCGACTAGCTATATGATTTTGGACACAGCATTCTTCACCAAGCCTCAGGTTCCTCACCTGTAAAGCGGTGAAGGTTCCACAGCTCAGCCTAGCTCCCAGGGCTTGAGTGTGATTTGACAAAGATAAGGATGTGAAAGTACTCTGTAAACTGCCACTCAGAGTGAGTCACTGCTACCATGACCTGACCCTCGTTTTTTATACATCTCATCCTCAGAGCACCCCCTACCTCCAAACCAAAACCAAAAACCAAACCTACTGCCGTTGAGTTGATTCCGACTCACAGCCACCCTGTAGGACAGAGCAGAACTGCCTCACAGGGTTTCCAAGTCTGTAATCTTTATGGAAGCAGACTGCCACATCTTTCTCCTATGGAGCGGCTGGTGGGTTCAAACCACCAACCTTTTGGTCAGCAGCCAAACGCTTTAACCACTGTACCACCAGGGCTCCTTAGGGGGCTGAAATTGGGCAGGAGCACAGTCTGGAGGGATGGAAAGAGGCATGAACTTTAAACAAAACTAGCCATGTAGGGGCAGGGGACTGGCATTGCTGCGGCAGAGAAGACACATCAGGTGGCTCTGAGGCAACAGTGGTGAAGGTTTTTATGCCAAAGGGCTTTGTAGTAGGCAAGAAGCCACTGGCAGCACAGGGCAGGGGGGAAGAGAAACACACTGAGCCAGGGGAATGATAACCTAGATTTTGCTTGAAGTTGCTCTGAAACCTCAGCCAAGACCCTTCACTTCTCTAGGCTTTAGCCTCCATATGTACATTCAGTGAGTCAGCCCAAGTGGTATCCAAGGTCCAGTTCAACTCAGTCTGGGCTGACTTTACTTGTTCTTCTCAGCTTGGGTCAGAGGGGTCCAATTCAGGCTGCGCTAGGGAGAGACAGGGGAAGCTGGTGAGGCTCTCAGAAGGGCCAGGAGGCACGGGGACCCAGGCTCACTGCGGTCTCCTCTTCCGGCCTCTCAAAGGGTTGGGCCTGGAGCGAGTTCCTCCCCTAGTTTCCGCTGGGTAGATGGAATCTACTCCTGGCCCACTTTGTAGATTGAGAGGTTAACACAGGTGCAGAGAACACAGCCTTTCAGATCCTTAGAGACCATCCTGCTTATCCCCGTCTCCATGTGGAGGGGGAAACTGAGGCCCAGGGAGGGGTAAGAGATTACAATCATTACGTAGCATGTTTGTAGCATAGCCAGGATTTAAACCCAGGATTGCTGTCCATCTGTCACCAGCTTGGTTCTAAGCCACAGGGCCAAGCCTCAGTCCCTGTTGGAGCCAGGGAAGACAAGAGGTTTTTTGGGTCTGAGCTTGGTGTGATCTTTTGAACTGGGAATAAAAGAAGAGCAGGGGAAGTGCTGGTGGTGGGGGGAGGGCGGGAAGGGGAAGGGAGACACTATGTTTCATACCAAAACTCATCTTCCTGGATGAGGCACAGAACAGGTAGTAGAATCATCTAGGCTGGGAATGGTACTGGATACCCAATAAGCAGAAAAGCTTGTGCTCAGGGCACAGCAAAGCAGGAGCAGAGAGAGACAGAGATTCAATTTCAATACACAATTATTAAATATCGCCACAGTTTGGGGACTCTCAGGTCTTGAGGGGGGCTGGTCATAAAGTTGTGAAATCATCTAATCCCACCTGCTGGCAGGCAGCAGGTGTAGGAAAAGGATCAAGAGTTCGGGGATCTGCCTTAGCTGCTAGGGGACCTGAGGATCTGCCCTTCCCCTCCCTGGGCCTCAGGTTATCCCCTGAGTAGGCTGTCCTCTTGGCTCCAGGCTCTGACCTTCTGGGCTTGTCGGACCCCAAGGGGCAGCTGGTCCCACAGCAAGAAACCTGAGTACAGTCCCCTGAGCCCTAACCCAGCTCTGAGGCCCCTTGGGGGAGGAATAGGAAGGGAGCAGAGGGCAGCAGAAGGCGATACACCTCCTCCCTCTTTGACCCCTCCCAGCTACCCCCAGGACAGCCACAAAGCACCCCCCGCTGAGGCCTGGAAGAGGCCCTAGAAACAGTGCTTCTTAAACTTTAAAGCTTATAGAAATCACCTGGATATCTTGTTAAAAGGCAGGCTCTGGTTTAGCAGGTCTGGGGCACAGCCTGAGACTGTGCATTTCTAACAAGTCCCAGGGGATGCCCATGCTGCAGTTCGTGGACCACCTGTGAGTAGCAGGGCCCGAGAGAATATCTGCTTTTGAACCAGTGGGAAAGCCGAAGGAAGGCGCAGAGAAGTCAAGCCACTTGTCCATGGCCACACAGCGAACAGCCCCAGACCGAAGAAAGAGGGCACCTGCCATACACACTAGACATTCCCCAACCCGCAGCAGCCAGAATTAGCTGTCCTTCCCGGCATCCGGGGCCGTGTTTGTAAACTCGTGCCCCGCGCGGCTCAGCCCGGAGCCTAGTAAGGAGCACCGCCCGGCTGACCCTTCCCTGCCTCTGTGCCCGCCTCTCGCTGTTTTCGGTTGGGGCGCCGAGGAGCCCCTGCTGCGGAGCGGCTCCGTGCCCCACCACCTCCGAAGGCAAACTTCTCCACCGGCGCCCTTTACCTTTTTGGGGGGCTTGCAGCAGCTCAGCTTGCTGCGTCCGCAGCCCATCCTCCTCCGGGGCTCCCGGACGCGGCCTCCTAACTCCGGGGCCCCCAGGGGACTCTGCCGTGCCCACCCCGCTGCCCGTTCCGCGCCCGCCGGCCGGGGCTACCGGCCAGACCCTGAAACTGAACATGGAAGCGCCGACTTAAGCCCTAGCAAGGGCGGCCGCGCGCCGTAAATACCCGAAGAGCAGGGCCTCCGCCAAGCCCGCGGGGCTGGTGGCGCCTAGGCAGGTTACCAGTAACTTTCTAAATGATAGGAACCTCAGCCCTGGGCAGAAAAAGTCAGTATGGGTAACATACGCTTTTCCAGGCCCTCAGCTGAGAAGGGGAGAGGAACAATAAATAAATAAATAAAAACAATTAATTACTTAACACAATAAACCAAAGACCAAACCCGTTGCCGTCGAGTCGATTCCTACTCCTAGCGAACCTATGTAGGACCGAGTAAAAGTGCCCCACAGAGTTTCCAAGGAGCGCCTGGTAGATTTGAACTAACGACCTTTTGGTTAGCAGCCTTAGCCCTTAACCACTAGGTCACCAGGGTTTCCCTAGACACAATAGCTACTATTTATTGAGGGCTGTTTTACACATATTATTTCTGTTTCTTGCCATATCCTTGCAACAAAGGTATTATTTCCTTCATTTTACTTAAGGAAAATGAGACTCAGAGATTGGAAGTCATTTGCATGAGTTCAGACAACTAGTAAGTACCAGAACCCAGAGAGAGAACCCAGCTCTAACTCCAGAAACTAAGCTTTGAACGACTTCCCTAGAAATAAAATAATAATTCTAAGCTTAATCATAATGCCTCTTCACTACTGGGTAGACAGTTCTTCCCAGCTTACAAGCATCTGTAAGATCCAACTATATATCCTTCACAGATAGATGTTTTCCATCATAACAACCTTGTGAAGCAGCCAGGCTAGATACAAAGGCAATAAGGAACAGTAAAACGCCAGTGTCTGGGGAACTTTTGGGTATCCTCAGTTTGTTACTAGCTGAGGTTTCTGGGAGTGAAAATATGGGAAAAGACACCTAACGTTGACACACAGTGTGTGTTGGTATCTATGTGTATATTAGGAAGTTAGAGCAAAGCTCAGAAACACTTGGAAAGATGTGTTGATGAAAGGGATTGTATTGGTATCCTCGGGTTGCCAAGGTACCACAATCTGGGTGGCTTAAAATATCAGAAATGTATTATCTCCCAGCTCTGGAGGTTAGAAGTTCAAATTCAGGGTGTTGGCAGAGCCATGCTCTCACTGAACTCTCTAAGGGATAATCCTCCCTTGTCTCTTCCAGCTTCTGGTGGCCCCAGGTGTTCCTTGGTTTGTGGTGGCATAACTCCAATCTCTCCCTCTGTCTTCAGATGGCCATCTTCCTCTGTGTCTCTTCTCTTCTTACAAAGACACTCATCATACTGGATTAGGGTCCACCGTACTCCAGTATGACCCCATGTTAACTATAATTACATCTGCAAAAATGATATTTCCAAATAAGTTCACGTTCACAAATACTGGGGGCTAGGACTTGAATCTTTTGGCGGGACAAAATCCAACCCATAACAGGGACTTACAGTCATGAATGGGGAAAGAATAATAGGCCACAAAAGAAATTTCCGCTCCCCAGAGTAGAAGGCCAGTTGCAGGAGGTTCTAAGAAAGGAAACTAAGGAAACAGGTGTTATTAGGTTCTTAGAAGGAAAGATAATGTAGAACTGTGGGTTCACAAACTGTGGTCCCCAAACCAGCAGCATCAAGGGAGCTTGTTAGAAATGCAAATTCTCAGGTCCCACGTCAGACCTACAGATGTAAACTCCAGGGGTGGGGCTCAGGAATCTATAGCTTAACAAGCCCTCCTGGTGATTCTGATGCACACTAAAGTTTGAGAACCACAACTGTAGGACGTGCTTGACAGCTAACAAGGAAAAGTGTCTACTTAAATTAGCAATGTTCATCAAAGCAGTGTTCATAATTAAAAGAAAAATGTAAACAACCTAAATATTCAAGAAAATAGAATTGGTTAAATAAAATATGATGCATCCATAAAAACAGAATGCCATGTAACCAAAATGCTGATGAGGAAGAATGTTTTCAAAAAATGTTACAAAGTAACATATCCATTTTATTTTATTTTTTAAAAAAGATATCAATAGTAATTATCTCTAGAAATGGAATATGTGGCTAATCGCCTCAACAAACAACTGCCTCTTTTGCCTTGAGACCAGAACTGACTGGTGCCTGGCTACCATTACTGCATGTTTTGATCAAAGATTCTACAGAAGAATCTTTGATCAAAAGAGGGAAAATGCAGAACAGAATTTTAAATTCTCCATGGAATCCAGACTTCCTGGAGCCATTGATGCTGGGTGAATTAAATTTTAAACCTAAAACCAAAACTAGCCCCTAAAGTCTTCTTTGAACCAAAAAACAGTTTATCTTAATTAGTAAAGGACATAAGCAACAGTTTATCTTAATTAGTAAAGGACATAAGCTTTGAGCATTATGCTCAAAGCTAGGTGAGATCAAACTGACAACAGCAACTCAAAAGGTTGGATGGGAAGCTTAGGAAGCAGTGAGTTTATGTTAATGGGGGAAGAAAAATTTGGAAAAGAAGGGTGAGAATGGTTGCACAACTTGAAGAAGGTAATCAATGTCACTGAATTGTACGTGTAGAAGTTGTTTAATTGGTGTATGTTCTGTTGTGTACGTTCTCAACTACAACAACAAAAGATTAAAATAAATTCTTTAAAAATAGTGATTACTTCTAGAAGCATGGGATTTTAGATTTTTTAAATTATTTTTCATTTTTTAAATCTTTTTTTCTTTTTTAAATGAGTATGCCTACCTTGAGACAAGAAGAACTGGATGGTGCCTGGCTGCAACATTTTAATGAGTCATGATAGATGAATCCTGATAGAAAGGGAGAAAAATGTGGAACAGAACTTAAAATTCTCAAAGAATTCTCTAAGGCTTACTGGGCCCTTTGAGACTAGAAGAATCCCTGAGACTGTTTCCCTGAGATACTTTTTAAACCTTGAACTGAAACTATCCCCTGAAGTCACCTTTTAACTAAATAGCAGGTTAGCTCAAAAAGTAATGAATGTCACCCTTGATATCTGTGCTTTTAAAAAAAAAATTATCTGTATGAGACCAAATGATAGCAGTTACTCTAAAGGATAGATGAGAAAGTTTGGGGGCAGTGAGACTAAGTTAATGGGAATGGAACAACCAGAACAAAAGTAATGAAAACGTTGATACAATGTGAAGAATGTAACCAGTATCACCGAACAATATGTGTAGAAGTTGTTGAATGGGAACCTGTTTTGCTGTGTATACTTTCACCAAAAATATAATAAAATATTAAAACATAAAATAAAAAACTTACATTACAACTGAAACAAATAAGTATGCACTTACTACTATTGCAATAAGAAAAAAGTTTTAATATATATTTTTTTAAACCCATTCTTGAAACCAAGACTAGTTTTGTAATCCATGGGCAAGTCTGTGGAATCCCAAAGAAATGGACAATGATGGAAATTAACTAGGTGGAAAATCAACATAAAGGGCAAAGATGGTTGAACTGGGTGGGGAGATTGTACCCAGTAATGCCCTGTGTGATCCTGAACCAGTCATTTCTCCCTTCTGAAAGTTTCCCCATTGAAGAGTTGAACTTTCTAAAATCGATCTCAAGTTTCAACGTCAACAATTAAAATCAATAACTTGGGCTGGTGGGTAGGAACTAAGCCAAACCAAACCCATTGCCATCAAGTTGATTCCGACTCATGTGACCCTGTAAGGACAGAGCAGAACTGCCCCATAGGGTTTCCAAGGCTGAAAATCCTTACTGAAGCAGACCACATCTTTCTCCCACTGAGTGACTGGTGGGTTCGAAACGCCAACCTTTCGGTTAACAGCCGAGCGTTTTAACTAATGTGCCACCAGGGTAGGAACTAGAAAGGCAAAGCTTGTTCCTGGAGCCTCTTGTTTCAAGAGATCTTGCCTCTAGCCTCTCTGAACCTCTTGGGAGACCAGATTTCCCACTGTCCTCCCTGAGAAAAAATTCTGAAGTGCTTTGTTTCTTTGTTTTGTATTTTGTTGTTGTTGTTTACTTTTGCTCTGGTAATTTCAGTTTGAAAAAGTTGCTAAAGAATTTTTTTGGCAGCTTGTATACCTGTCAGGTTCGGTTAGGTTTTGCTGCAGTAATGAAAATCATAAAAATCTCAGTGGCTTAATACTAGAGAAGTTAATACTTATACTACTTGTCTATGTGTTATGATCCACACCGTTGAATGCTTTTGCATAGTCAGTAAAACACAGGTAAACATCTAATACAAAGGTGTTCGACTGTGTGGATCATAACAAATTACGGATAACATTGCAAAGAATGAGAATTCCAGAACACTTAACTGTGCTGATGAGGAACCTGTACATAGATCAAGAGGCAGTCGTTCGAATAGAACAAGGGGATATTGTGTGGTTTAAAGTCAGGAAAAGTGTGTGTCAGGGTTGTATCCTTTCACCATACTTATTCAATCTGTATGCTGAGCAAATAATCTGAGAAACTGGACTATATGAAGAAGAACGGGACATCAGGATTGGAGGAAGACTCATTAACAACCTGTGATATGCAGATGACACAACCTTACTTGCTGAAAGGGAAGGGGACTTGAAGCACTTACTGATGAAGATCAAAGACCACAGCCTTCAGTATGGATTACACTTCAACATAAAGAAAACAAAAGTCCTCACAACTGGACCAATAAATGGAGAAAAAATTGAAGTTGTCAAGGATTTCATTCTACTTGGATCCACAATCAACACCCATGGAAGCAGCAGTCAAGAAATCAAAAGACGAATTGCATTGGGCAAATCTGCTGCAAAAGACTTCTTTAAAGTGTTAAAAAGCAAAGATGTCACTTTAAGGACTAAGGTGTGCCTGACCCAAGCCATGATGTTTTCAATCGCCTTGTATGCATGTGAAAACTGGACACTGAATAAAGAAGACCAAAGAAGAACTGATGCCTTTGAATTATGGTGTTGGCAAAGAATATTGAATATACCATGGACTGCCAAAAGAATAAACAAATCTGTCCTGGAAGAAGTACAGCCAGAAAGCTCCTTAGAAGCAAGGATGGCTAGACTTCATCTCACATACTTTGGACATGTTATCAGGAAGGATCAGTCCCTGGAGAAGGACATCATGCTTAGTAAAGTAGAGGGTCAGTGAAAAAAAGGAAGACAAACAACAAGGTGGATTACACAGTGGCTGCAACAATGGGCTCAAGCACAACAACGATCATGAGGATAGTGCAGGACCAGGCAGTGTTTCGTTCTGTTGTACGTAGGGTCACTATGAGCCAGAACCGACTCAGTGGCACCTAACAACAACAACAACAACATGTCTGTTATGGGATCATGGGTAGGCAGAGGGCTCTGCTTCACCTCTGGAAAGCACTGTCCCATGATGCAGCCAAGTCAACATAACATTTCAGGGTTCGCCATGGCAAGAAAAGTCCAAGGGGTCTTAAATTCTTCCACTCAGAAGTAAACATATTGAGTGCACTCACACTTCATTAGCCAAAGCAAGTCACATGATCAAGCCTAACTTCAGGGAGATGAGGAAGTGCAAAGTGTGCCCAGAAGGTGAGGAGAACCAGAAATACTGGTGAACAGCAGTAATGTTTACCATAGTTAGCAATCAACAAGCAAGGAGTAGTATATACCCATTTCTGGGGCAAGTAAGGTGACTAGCTCATCCTGGTTTCCCCAGGACTTTCCCAGTATTAGCACTGAGAGTCCCACCTTCTAAGAAATTCCTCATGCCCAGGCAAACTAGGATGGTTGATCACCCTGTACCTGTTGTCGCTTAGTCAATTCTGACTCATAGTGACCCTATGGACAAGGCATAGTGAAGGTACAAGAGAATAAGATTCAGTCCTTGTCCTTGAATTAGTTATAATCTGTTTTGTGACATGAGACCTATACATAAGGAAAATAATACAAGATAGGTTTTAAAACGAATGCCAAGTTGATTCTTCTTGCAGAAAACATTAGTGTTAAAGGAAGATAAGACACGAAGGTGGATGGGGATGGTCAAGGAAGACTTTCTGGAGGAACGCTAAAGCCAAAGAACATTCATGCCAAAAGAAATTCTAGAATCTCTGCTTGGGATGGGATCTGGTTGCTGAGTTCATATTTCTTGCAGCTAAGAACCCTGACTAATCCAAATGTCTTTTATAATGTCCCTTCCAGGTGGTTATGTAGCCTACGTTTGAATACTTCTAGTGATGGGAAAATCATTACCTATCTTTCCATATTTAGGAGGAAGAGGCGAACCAGGGAGGAATAATTACAAGAAGAAGGAACAGCATGAGTCAAGTCAGGGTAGAGCTGGAGGTTTGGGATTTAGGAAGTGAGGAATCAGCACTCATAGCTAGGCTATGTGTAAAGGGCCCAAGTTTGAGGATAGGGTGGGCTCTGATGGGAGGGATTGGAAATAACAATGCAGGGATTATCCTGAGCATCTTTCATTAGAAAAGTACAATATACGCAAACATAAAAAGTTTCCCACAGAATTTCGGGCAGTTGAGGGATCTCTTGCAGCCCATGCAATGGGGCTATGTATGAATCCCAGGTTAAAATCAGTTGCTGTTGAGTCATGGTGACCCCATGTATGTCAGAGTAGAATTGTGCTCCATAGAATTTTCAGTGGCTGATTTTTTTCTGAAGTAGATCGCCAGGACTTTCTTGTGAGGCACCTCTGAATGGACTTGAGCCTCCAACCTTTTGGTTAGCAGCCAAGCACGTTAACCATTTGTACCACCCAGGGACTCTGGATCCCAGGTTAAGAACCTCTCAGCTCAGTGGTCGTTAAAAGTCTGTCTAGCTCCCAAACTGTTTTCTGTTCAGGTTTTTCTGATTGAGTCCAACTGTTCTCCAAATATATGCCCTCTACCCAGATTGTCTTTCCTGTGGGTTATAATTTTACCTGTACATCAAGGGGCAGCTCAAATGCTCTCTCCTTCCAAAAGTCCTCCGTGAATCCAGAGGAGAGAAGACCTGCTCCTCTTAGAACCCATCCTCACAGCACTTGTTCTACAGCTCTCTTAGCACACTTGGCAGATTTCCTCAGAGTTACAGGTGTTTGCGTATGCTGTGTGTCCTCCCTATGCACTCTGTCTCTTCCCTTGTGGCCCCATCCTACCTCACCTGGCACTTAGCAGGCTGTGGCAAAGGCTACCAATCACCTTACCCAGTTCTCATTCTTCCCTCTTCCTTATTTACAGAATTCTGATATTCTTTGGCACAGCATAAAGCCTACATTCTCAGCTTCCCTTGAACCTGGGGATGACCAGTAATATGTAAGCGGGAAATTATAGGCTGGGGATTCCAGGAAATCTTTTAATAGGGGAATGACTCAGCTGGGAACAGGGCTCCCCCTTCCCCACCCTCTTTTCCCTGCCTGGATTACAGACGTGATGGCTGAATTCCAGCAGCCATCTTAATACCTTGAGCAAAAAGATGGAAGGAACCTTGATCTCTGATGAATTTATGGAGCCTCCACACCAGCCTTGATCACCTACTTCCAAACTTTTTCACAGAATAGAATAAACGACTAATTTGTTTAAGCCACTGCCATTGAGATTCTGTCACTAGCAGCAGAATGCATTTTTTTTTTTTTTGATAGAATGAGTAATCAGGACATTTATATTGTCTCTACTAGTGTTTCTTTTTTTAAAAAATTTTTATATTGTACTTTAGATGAACGTTTACAGAGCAAACCAGTTTCTCATTAAACAACTGATACGTATTACTTTGTGACATTGGCCACCAACCCCAGGACATGTCAACACTCTCCCTTCTCAGCCTTGGGTTCCCTGTTACCAGCTTTCCTGTCCCCTCCTGCCTTCTCGTCCTTGCCTCTGTGCTGGTGTGCCCATTTAGTCTTGTTTTGTATTATGGGGCTGTCTAATCTTTGGCTGAAGGGTGAACCTCAGGAGTATCTTTGTTACTGAGCTATAAGAGTGTCCAGGGACCATACTCTTGGGATTTCTTCAGTCTCTGTCAGACTAGTAAGTCTAGTCTCTTTTATTTATTTTTTTTCTTGAGTTAAAATTTTGTTCTACATTTTTTTCCAGTTCTGTCTGGGACCCTCTATTGTGATCTTTGTCAGAGCATTCGGTGGTGGCAGCCAGGCAGCATCTAATTGTGCTAAGCTCAGTCTGGTGGAGGCTGTGGTAGTTGTGGTCCATTAGTCATTTGGACTAATCTTTCCCTTGTGTCTTTGTTTTTTTTCATTCTTCCTTGCTCCAGATGGGGTGACACCAGTGGAGTATCTTAGATGGCCGCTCACAAGCTTTTAAGACCCCAGACGCTACTTGCCAAAGTAGAATGTAGAACATTTTCTTTATAAACTGAGTTATGCCAATTGAGCTAGACATTCCCCAAGACCTTGTTCCCCACAACCTTCAGCCCAGTAATTCGATCCCTTAGGAAATTTGAATGCGTCTATGGAGTTTCCATGACCTTGCCTTGGACAAGTTGTGCTGGCTTCCCCAGTATCGTGTACTGTCTTACTCTGCTACTAACCAGAAAGTTGATGGTTCCTCAGGTTCATCAAGGCAGCCAGAGGTGCCTTGGAAAAAAGGCCTGGAGATCTACTTCCGAAAAATCAGCCATTGAAAACTCTATGGAGCACAGTTCTACTCTGACACACATGGGGTTGCCATGAGTTGGAATCAATTTGACAGCAACTGGACTGGATATTGAATTTAATTAGAATAATTCACTCTTAGGAACACTGTGCGAAGCCCTAGCTTCAGCTCTGGAGGTGGGAAAAGAGGTTGTACTGAGAAAGGGAACCTGGGTTTGCCAGACTCTTGATGGAAATGTTGGTTTTAACAGCTTCATCCTGGCATATACTTAAGGGAAGAAATGAGGGGGATACCTAAACTTGTTGAGTCCTTAGGCTTCCATTGGAGTGTTTCTCAAGGTATGGTAGGCTCATTTGCTTCAGAATCACTTGGGGTTTGTTGGTAAAATGTAGATTCCCTGGGACCTTCTGCCTTTCCCCCACCTACTGAATCAGGACCTGAAGAACTGAGGTTCTGGAATCTCCACTCTAAAGTTTGAGCCTTACTGCTCTAGTGGTTGTGATAGGCCACCTCACCCACCAGGGAATCAAATTGCTATATTAATCGTGTTGCAGTTCGTTGAATTGAATTAAGAGGAAGTCCTTGGAAAGGAGAATTGAGTCTGAGTAATGCTAATTAGCAAGAAGCCGTCTCTGCCTCTTTCTCTGGAGACCTGTGGTTTGGGATCTGGGGTTGCCCTGGGAGGAGCGGCGAGATCCACTTTCCCACTTTCCCCAGCAAGATTCAATTTGTGTTAATAATCATTGGTTAGCGCCTTCTCTGTTCAATGAAGTTCACATCAAGGAACGTATACTATGATGCAGAGTCAGAGAAGCACAGAACATCACCTAGGGATTTTCTCTAGGGGAGACTGCATGTGACCTCTTTAAGAGAGCTCTAGGGTGTGGAGGCCACTAGTAATGAGCTGGAGTGGATATTTCTTTGGACCAGCAGTTCTCTGAGTGTGGCCCTGGGGCCAGCAGCATCAGCATCTCTTGGGAACTTGATGCTGTTGTTAGGGCCCTCCAGCGATTTAGACTCATAGCGACCCCGTGGGACAGCGTAGAACCACCCCATAGGATGATCTTTACAGGGGCAGATCAACAGGCTTTCTGCTCGGAGCCGCTGGGTGGATTGGAACTGCGGACCAGACCACTGGGTTAGCAGCAGAACACTTAACCATGGCACCACCAGGGCTCCTTATGAAACCTGATAGAAATGCAAATTCTAGGACCTCATCCAGGCCCACTGAATCAGAAACTCTGGGAGTGGGGCCCAGCAATCTGTGTTTTAACAAGTCCTTCAGGCAAATTTGATGTACTCGTTTGTTTGGAAACCACTGCTTTAGACTTTTATTTCCTCCTCATGCCTGACAGTCTTTTTTTTCAAATGGGCACAGAGATAAAGGACAGAGTAGGGTCTAGGGCACAGTAAGTCTGGGGGAGAGAGCTCATTTTCATATCTGAGACACCCTTGGCTGGGTTGAGTGTTTGGTATCTTTGGTGACACCTGGAAAACCTGTTAGGCTAAAAGACAGGCCCTCAGTCCAAGGCCATCCTACCTGTGCCATCCATGTGAAGGTCGGAGGTCTGTTCCACCAGCTATGAGCCAGGACCCCAAGCCTTCACACATCTAAGGACTAAGTGAGCAAGTCCTTCCCACTCAGGAGATTCTCAAGCTTCCTTCTGGATAGAGTCCTCCAATGAGTGGCTTGTTGATTTATATGTAGTTGAAAGAGCAGGACTCCCACACTACCTTGGGTCTTTCCAGGTTCGGATCTGAGCTAGATATTCACTTATCTGGCTGCACCTAAGTCAATAATCTGCTAACCCCCTCCCATCCCCCTTCACACACACACATCTTTTCAGAAGATCTTTCTGCATTTTCCCACCTGACACCATGTGCTCAATTCCATTCAATCCCAAACGCATTTACTATGTGCCCTACCCCAGTGGGAAAACCAGTTTCCAGGGTCCCATCTCATTCTTTGATTTGAAATATGAACATTTTTTTCAACCTTAAGTAAGCTGCTATGTAATTACAACTGAAACAAGCCTTTTCCAACAGACACCTACTCCTAGACCCCTCTCCTCTGGCAAGTCTGGTGTCCCCTGGCCCTGGTGCTATCTGCCTTCCTCCCCTCGAGTGGGAGAGTCTTATTCCCATAAAACTAACTGGAGTGCGAGTCAGAGGGCGGAGAGTACAAGGACTGTCATTTCCAAATAAAAAATAGGAACACATGATTTGGCAAAGGAGTTTTGTGATGTCTATATTTTTATTGATCTGATTCTATTCATTCATCTACTCTTTGCCAAAATATTGGAATTTCTGGTACATCTAAATCATTTATGGGGACAAGGAAGTAGGATATTTGGATATGGGAGTGACCCAGGACATATAAGAGGTATCGTCCGAGGCTTAAAACCCCAATGTCTCCCGGGCTGGGTAGGTACATAAATGAGGAGTGATGGCGGGGGGCGGGGTGCAATCTGGGAAGCACATATGCATCTAAAAGGAGCACAGGTGAAGGAGTCCCGGTGGTCCAACGGTTAAGTGCTGGGCTGCTAACAGAAAGTTTGGTGGTTCAAACTCACCTAGCAGCTCTGCAGAAGGAAGACCTGGCAATCCGTTTCTGTAAAGATTACAGCCAAGAAAACCCTACGGGACAGTTCTACCCTGTCACATGGGGTCACCATGACTTGGAATCAACCCGATGACACCCAACAACAACATTAAAATGTGTTAAGAGATTTTTTAAAATATATATACATATATTATGTTAAAAAATGCATTAAAAGGAGCACAGGTGGATCCACTATACCAAAAAAAAAAAAAAGAAAAAAACAAGCCTGTTGCCGTCAAGTTGATTTCAACTCACATCTACCCTATAGGACAGAGTAGAACTGCCCCACAGGGTTTCTAAGGAGCAGCTGGTGTATTTGAACTGCTGATCTTTTGGTTAGCAGCTGTAGCGCTTAACCACAAGGCCACCAGATCCACTGTGGTGCATTGGTATTAGAAGGAAATGAGGGCCCAGACTCACCTGACCTTCCAATTTTTCAAGAGAAACTTGAAATCTGTTTCTTTTTTGTTTTGCTTTGTTTTTAAAGGTAATACCACACACACACACACACACACACACACACACACACACACACATCACCACCACCACCAGTACCACCACCACCAGTACCACCATGCAGGATAAACAAAATCCGTCTGCCGGAGGTCCCATCGCCTCTGGTCCAGGTAGACAAATAGGGTCTTGAAGGGTATAGAAAAGTTCTGTGGGAGTGAAAGAAAGAGTGATTAATTCTATCTGGGAGAAGGAAGGTCAGGGCAGGCTTCATCAAGGCTGTGCTGTTTGAGCTGGGCTGTGTAGATAACGTAGGTGACCTTCTCATCAAGAAAGTGAGGAAGAACATTTCATGCCCAGGACAGGATGGCATTTTCAGGGACTCAAGTGGCTCAGTGTGGGTGGAGGACTGGGTGGGTGTGGGGAGTGAGGGGATCCAGATAGACAGGATGAGGCCTTGAAGGCCTGGCCAGAAGTTTTTGCTTTATACTGTAGGTCACGGAGAGGGACATTACCAGACTGTTGTCACACAAGCTCATTCTGGGGCTCAAGTGGAGGACATTCAGAAAGTGCTGATCAGTAGCCTTCAACAATCTCCTGGAAGGATTTTCCAGAGAGCTCGTGAGGATCCAGAGGCACTTCAGTCTAGAAGGGTTGCCACCGAGGAGGTCAAGTTCAAGCCCGGTCCACACTGAGCTCCTAGCCTGATATAATATGGTAACTACGGTGCTGCGGGCAGAGCTTAGGGTGCTGTCGGGTAGGCGGAGAGCAGTTTCCTCTACTCTCAGCCTGGGAGGCTGCAGCTAGCAGCCGGCAGTGTTGTGGTTACCAGGGCCTTGGGTTACAACACATGTTTGTTTTTTTAAAAACGTTGCAATACCTTTTAAATCAGGGCCCTGGACTGAATCCAAGGACAGTAGCAAGGACCAGCCCCCATGGCACTTCTTAAAGAAGCAGCTGCAGAGGGAGCCTTGGACTGGTAACTTGAGTCACTGGGGGGCTTGGAAGCAGGGCAAACCTGGAAGGAGAGTCAAGTCTCCAGGTCACTCCATTTCCCCTTTTCAGAATCTCCTTCTTTAAGACACTTTTGGAGCACTTGGAGATGAACAGTCTTCAAAGTTGCCTTGGGAAGCCAGGAGGAGTGGGTAGAGATCTCCAGGAAAATGGGGTCCAGCTTCTTGGGAAGAAAAGAACTTCCAACTGGTCAAAAAGCCAGGGGCTTGGTTTGACAGCGTGAGTGCTCCATTGTGGGAGGGACATGAGCAGAGGCTAACATTGGTCAGGAATGTTGGCGAAGGCATGTGAGTGTCTGCTGGAGGAATGGGACGCTCACATCCATTTTGATTGGGAGTGTAAGAGATCTTTGTGGGGGCCCCTTTTCAGAGGTAGAAGTTACTTTTGAAAGGAGTTAAGTTAGGAATTCTGGAGACTTCCATTCTGGCCCTTAGTTTGCTATTGATTTGCAGTGTGGCCCTGGGTAATTCACACGCATTCACATCTCCTGTCCCTCATCCTACATATTGCCCAGTGACTGGCATTCAATCAGCTCTAGCAGAGACTTGTTGAGCAAATGAGTGAATTAATTGGATTGAGTTCAAAGTCGGATTGGCATCAGAGGGCTTCAGAGGGTACAAGAACCTCCTGAAATTATATTCACAATTGTGCATGTATAAGCAATTCCATTTTTTCTGGGTAGAGTGTCTGTAGCTTTAATCACCATTACCATCGTTTATTAAGGTTCATCATGATGTTGGAGCCTTGGTGGCCCAGTGGTTAAGAGCTTGGCTCCTAACCAAAACGTCAGCAGTTCGAATCCACCAGCTGCTTCTTGGACACCCTATGGGGCAATTCTATTCTGTCCTATAGGGTTGCTATGAGTCAGAATCAACTCAACCGCAAAGGGTTTGATTTTTTATGATGTTAAAGTCTTTATATATTTTATTATATTTAGTCTTCAGGACCCTGTGAGGGAGATAGCATGGGTTACTATTTCCATTGTACAAATGAGGAACTTAGTTTTCTGGAGTTCAAGCTGCTCACTCCGAGTCATCAGCGGGGATTTGAACCCATGTCTAAAGAACTCCACAGCCTGAGCTCTAAACCACCATAATAAATTACCTCGGGTTCTCAAAGAGGTCTGTAACCTCGGAAGGCAAAGATAAAACATTCATTGCCTTAAGGTTCTATTTCTCTGCCTGACTGTGTGCGAGTGGGGAGAAAGGGGCGGAGGCGGAGAAAGCAAGCCAGCCAGAGCAGAATAGCGCCCATGCCGCCCACGTTGCAAGGGCTGCTATTTAGAGTGGGTCCCAGGGCCCCCGTAAAGGATGATGGGGGCGGGCGAGGATGAGCAGTTGTAAGGGGAGCCCCGCCCCTGCTGCCTCCAGCTCACCCTGTCGCCTGATGTCTAAATAAGGCTTAGAGGCACGCTCCAGGCGGCTAAAAATAAACTCTCGCCCCCCCCTTCTGCCCTTGGGCTCTGGCGACCTCCCCAGCCCCGACGGGGCTCCCCTTGGCTGGGCCAGCTCTGCGGAGCATGCCCTCACCTCCTGAGCTGTAGAATCTTGTCTCTCGGGGGACCTCACGGTCCTAGTGGAAGTGCTTCCTACTGCAAGATCTGGACCAGAAGTCAGGACTCCTGCGTCCTACTCTTGGCTCAGCCCTAACAAAATCGGGCAACTCTCTCTCTTCTCTTAGTCTCCCCACATGTAGAACGAGGTGTTGGAATAATGATATGAAGCTGTGGCATTGAAAAAAAAAAAGTAAATATATATATAATACAATGTTTGGAAGCTCTGTCATTTTTGAATGAAATTCATGGGGCTCCTTAGGGTGCAACTGTCCTGCGGATCCACTTTTATCCCACACAGTCTTTTATAAAAATCTGAATTAAAGATTTAGACAATTCACATACAAGTCTGGATTTCCAGTTTCTCTTCGAAAATCAGATCTGGCCACACCGGGCCAGTGTGTGTGTCTGGCAACAAGGAGAGGGAGCTGGGTAGCGGCTGCCCCCTGCTGACAGGACGAGTGTACTACAGTTGACGCGGACACCCGCACTCACGTTTTCGGCCCAGCTCTGCAGGCAATGGTGTGTGAGGCGCCTGGAGGGACTGCAGTTGGTACTGAGTCCACGTAGACTCTTGTTTGCATCCCAGAGCCCGGGATGGCTCCGGCAAATATTCACTGAGTGAATGAATGAATGAGACAGCTAATAGAATGCTTTGGAAATTGTAAAGGGCTGGTGCTGTGTAGCTGAAATCTAGAGCTCTGCTGGCCTCTTCCTGGAGTCTGAGTCCCAAGCCCTAAGAAGGAACAAGATCCTGAGCTTCATACTCCAACCTATATCCCTAGCTGGGAGTCATTAAGACAATTAAGGTTCTCTTGTGATAGGCTGCTACTTTAAAGGTTGGTGGTTCGAACCCATTCAGTGGCTCCACGGAAGAAAGGCCTGGCAAACTGCTTCCATAAAGATCACAGCCAGGAAAACCCTAGGGAGAAATTCTACTCTGTAACACATGGGGTTGCTATGAGTCGGAGGCCAACTGGATGGCAGCTAACAACAACAACAGCCATTGCCTGGGCCTCCTGTGAGATCACTGGGACTGTGGTTGGCTGAAAATTACTGGCAGAAACAACCAGGATCTATTTATCCCAAATAATTCTTGAGAGCCGCTCTGGAGGGTAATAGAGGGGCAGGGAAGGAAGGGAGGAAGAGATGTGGGGTAGGAAGAATAAAGCAGAGGTGTTTAGAGAACAGACCTCTGGTCAGCCAGCCTGCATTCACCCAGCTCCTCTTGGGTAACTCACAGGAGCTAGGCACTTCACAGAGTTAAGAATGCTGAGTCTGGACTGACCCTAGGACATCATGCAATGCACCCCCACCTCAATGTACAACAGAGTAATAAGGCATAGCTAGGATAACCTGGGAAGAACAGAAGCATTGGCCTTAATGTCCTGTTTCAGTAAGGGAAGGGGGAGGAGAAAGTTTACCAGTTGCCTTCCTTGGGAGGAACTAGTAGTGACTCCATCTGTATCCCACTCATGCCACCCATGGTGAGGAAAGTTAGTCCAGTCTAGATCCTTGCTACTCAAACTGTGGTCTGAAGACCAGCAGCATTGGCCTTATAGGGAACTTATGAGAAGCGCAAATCCTTGGGCCCATCCTAGGCCTGCTGAATCAGAATCCACATTTTAGCAAGATCCAAGGTGTTTTGCGTGCACACTATGGTTTGAGAAGCTGCTGTTTTAGACCAGTGGCTCTCAACATTTGTTGCACACTGAAATCACTTGGGGAACTTTAAAAAATGCTGATGCCTGGGTCCCACTCTGGGGTGCAGCTTGGAGGTGGGGATTGTTTAAAGCTACCCGGGTGATTTCAGTTGTAGCTAGTATTAAGAATCACAGCTCTAGGCAGAGGGCCTAATGAAATGAAAATCTTTGGGAATAAATGCCAACTTATTTAGGGCCTCCCATTCTGGGCCCTCAGACCTGAGGCTGGTTGGGGAGGCTGCTCCCAAGGCACTGTCCCTAGTCCTGCCTGGCCTGCCTGACCAGTCCAACCCCTGCTCCCCAAGGCATCATTGAGTCTCCAGTTGCTTTCAGGTTTCTGACTGGCGAGGTAAGAAGGGGTGGTGTGCCCATCATCTCTACAATCCTGCAGAGAGGAGTGGCTCTGGGCTGGAGACCACAAACCTGGGTCCTCATCCTACCTCTGCTGGATGATCTTTGGGCAAGGCAATTTCTGTCCTTCTCTGGGCTTCAGTTTCTTTCTCTCTAAAATGAGCTGGGAAGAGAGGATTGAAATAACTTCTAGTGTTTATTCTAGTTTTTTTTTTTTAATAATATTTTATTGTATTTTCAGTGAAAGCTCACACAGCAAATTAGACAATTTGATAATCTATACACAAATTATTCAACAACTTAGTTACATTTTCACAATATGTTAACATTTTCTTTAATTGTGTTCTGGTTGTTTCTTTTCCTGTACTCTAGTTTCCCTGCCCCCTTATCTTCTCATCTTTGCTTTAGAGTAATTGTTGACCTTTGGTCTCATATAGATTTTTTTTTTCCATTGTACTTTAGATGAAAGTTTATAGAGCAAACTAGCTTCTCATTGAACAATTAATACACATACTGTTTTGTGACATTGGTTGCCAACACCACCACATGTCAACACTCTCCCCTTCTTGACCTTAGGTTCCCCATTGCCAGCTTTCCTGTCCCTTCCTGCCTGCTCGTCCTTGCCCCTGAGCTGATATGCTCATTTAGTCTCGGTTTGTTTTATGGACCTGTCTAATCTTTAGCTGAAGGGTGAACCTCTGGAGTAACTTCCTTATTGTGATAAAAGGGTGTCCAGGGGCCATACTCTCAGGGTTTCTCCAGTTTCTGTCAGACCAGTAAATCTGGTCTTTTTTTTTTTGTGAGTTAGAATTTTGTTCTACGTTTTTCTCCAGCTCTGTCTGGGATCCTCCATTGTGATCCCTGTCAGAGCAGTCGGTGGTGGTAGCTGGGCACCATCCAGTTGTGCTGGACTCAGTCTAGTGGAGGCTGTGGTAGTTGTGGTCCATTATTCCTTTGGACTAATCTTTCCCTTGTGTCCTTGGTTTTCTTCATTCTCCCTTGCTCCAGACGGGGTGACACCAGTGGAGTATATTAGACAGCGGCTCACAAGTTCTAAGACCCCAGACGCTACTCACCAAAGTAGAATGTAGAACATTTTCTTTACAAACTATGTTATGCCAGTTGAGCTGTATGTTCCCAGAGACCATAGGCCCCACAGCCCTCAGCCCAGTAATTTGGTCCCTCAGGGAGTTTGGATATGTCCATGGAGCTTCCATGACCCTGCATTCTCCAAGTTGTTCTGGCTTCCCCAGCATTGTGCACTGTCTTACTCTTCACCAAAGTTACCACTTATCTACTGTCTATTTAGTGTTTCTCCATCCTCACCCTTTCCCTCTCTCATAACCATTATTATTTCTTTTTGTGTGTAAATCTTTTTATGAGTTTTTATAGTAGTGGTCTCATACTATATTTGTCCTTTTGTGATTGACTTATTTCACTCAGCATAATGCCCTCCTGATTCATCCATGTTGTCAGATGCTTTGCAGATTCATCATTGTTCTTTATCGTTGTGTCATATTCCATTGTGTGTATGTACCATAGTTTGTTTATCCTTTCATCTGTTGATGGGCATCTGGGTGTTGTTTCTTTTAGTTTTATACATACACACAAACTCTCAAATTGAAAGGGATCTGAAGATTATCTAATCTGACCTTATCTTCTTACAAAGGGAGAAATGGAGGCCCAGTGAAATTGAAGGGTTAGCCTAGAGTCAGAAACACCATCACTTATTCACTAATGTCAGTTTTGCCTGTTGTTGTTAGGTGCCATGGAGTCTTTTCCGACTCATAGTGACCTTATGTACAACAGAACGAAACACTGCTTGGTCCTGTGCCATCTTCACAATTGTTGTTACATTTTAGTCCATTGTTGCAGCCACTGTGTCAGTCCGTCTCGTTTGAGGGTCTTCCTCTTTTTTGCTGACCCTCTACTTTACCGAGCATGACGTCCTTCTCCAGGGTCTGCTGCCTCCTGACAACATATCCAAAGTATGTGAGACAAAGTCCTGCCATCTTCACTTCTAAGGAGCATTCTGGCTATACTCCTTCCAAGACAGATTTGTTCGTTCTTCTGGCAGTCCATGGTATATTCAATATTATTTGCCAACACCATAATTCAGTTTTGCCTATAGACATGTAAATTTTTGTTATGTAGAGCTTAAATTGACATTCTCACTGTGGAAGAGACCAGTTTTACCTTCATTTGCACATTTACCTCAATACTCCTGATCTATATATGTGTCGATTCTTTGGATTCTCCTGTGAATTGGTTGTAACATCTTACAGGTTCCCTCACAAATGAGTTAAAATCTTTCACATCTGTTCATTTTATAGCTGTATGAGAGTTATGATCTGATCTTCCTTTTGAAACTTACCCTTTAGTAACAAGAATAGCTAAGATGTAAAACCAAGTGTCCTGACTAAATTTGGTGTTGAAACCTCACAGAAACCAGGTAACAAAAGTGGGAGATGTATATCCTGTAGAGGCTGTGGAGGCTGGAGAGCTTAGGCCCTACCTAAAGGGTCGGAGACAGCTCAGCTTCAAATGATTCATGCCCTGTGGGAATGCAGGCTGGTGTTTCCATATTCTCTAATTTTGCAGGAAAAGCTGGAAATTCATAATTTAATGAGAAGTAGTTTTTTTTGCAGTTTTATAACTATTTGATAATCAGTTGTTAGTTTTCGTCTACACTGACGGTTTGTAGGTTTTTGAAAGTAGTGACAGGTACATAGGTAACCAATGTATAGAGCTTGTCTGATGAATCTTCATCCTTATTTTGTTTTCTGGACAACTGGATATGAATACAGTATGGGGCATTCCTTATTTCTTTGGCCCAGACAACTTTGTTGAGCCTGGTGTCAATGTGTGCATCTGGTGTTCCCATTCCTGTCACGGCAAATTTCTGAATCTTCTTGAGTGCCCTAGAGACACGCCTCTTGAAGCCCACTCCACAAATGCGCTTGTGCGTGTTGATGATGTACTCTCTGGTTACCACTTCCTTATAGCAGAATGACCCGTCTTCTTCTTGCCACCTTTCTTTGCAGGAGCCACTGTGCCAGGAGCAGGTTGGAAGGCAGAAATAGTTTATTTTTACTATACATTGGCAACTGTTAAAATTTAATGAAAACTCAAAGAAATCGAAACACAAGGTTTATTCTGAGCAGTTATTCTATATGCATATAGGGAGACCATTCTTATTTAAAAAAAAAAAAAAAAAGACAAAACCCAAATGTCTCCAAATAGGCTAGTTACAATGAAGCTTATAAAGAGAAGAGGGAGAAGAATAGAAGATCAACCATTGGCTAATCTTAACATGATTGATTGAACTCTGCCCTCCTTCTTTTACTGAATCAACTGATATTAGGTCAAAAGGTGGTCTCTGGCCCTCCACCCACCTGAAACCATGATACCTTTTGAAATTCAAATTAAGAAGCCTGGTTTAAGGAGTCCTGGTAGCAGTGGTTAATTGCTTTTCAAACCCACTGGCCTCGCCGCCTCTCGGGAGAAAGATGTGACTGTCTGCTTCCATAAAGATTACAGCCTTGGAAACCCTGTGGGCAGTTCTACTCTGTCCTATAGGGTCTCTATGAGTCATAATTGACTCGACAGCAACAGGTTTTAGTTTGGTTAAGCCTGGCTTTGAACATAAAAGAAAAGATTAACAACTTTGGGTTAAAAAAAACAAAAAGAAAAACTGATGGCGGGATTAATTTTGGGACAGGAATTTTTTTACAGTTAATATTTGTTTTCATGGGTAAGAAAAACCATAAAATCAAAATAAGATGTCTGTTATTAATTTTTCTGTTTGATACAACTAAGCAGAATTTTCTAAGAAACACCATGCACACAAACAAATCATGTTGAGACTTGCATCACCTATCTATGACCACTACATCTAACCCATTTGCCTCCTCTGTATGTATGTAAGCTGGGCAGCACTCCACATTACACTGAGGGCACATGCATACGCTAGCTTTATGCACACTCCTGTATAGGCAACACTAACCTTTACCACACACAGGCATGGCTGGTAGGTTGTCCTGGTCCAAGTTATTCCTGGTTCCAGATGTAGTTTATACCTCCCAGAAGCCTATTGTAATTACAGTACTGTAACCTGGATTTCCAGTTTTCCAACACATCACTTCTAGAATGTGAGTTCTTTATGGGCAGGGCTTTGTGTTAATAATTGCCACACTTATGTAGGAGCCCTGGTAGTGCAGGGGTTAAGAACTATGGCTGCTAACCAAAAGGTCGGCAGTTTGAATCCACCAGCTGCTCCTTGGAAACCCTATGGGACGGTTCTACTCTGTCCTATAGTATGAGTTGGAATCGACTCGATGGCAACCTTTTTTTACTCTTATGTATGTGTGCATCTTTTGATGTGAAAGCTGGACACTGGAAAACGAAGACTGAAGAATTGACGCATTTGACTTGTGGTGTTGGTGAAGAATGTTGAATATACATGGACTGCCAGAAGAACAAACAAATCAGTCTTGGAGAAAGTGTAGCCAGAATACTCGTTAGAAGTGAGGATGGCGAGACTTTGTCTTGTTTACTTTGGACACATCATCAGGAAAGACCAATCGCTGAAAAAGGACATCATGGTTGACAAAGTAGAGGGTCAACATAAAATGAGGGAAAACTTCCACCAGATGGATTGACACAACAGCTGCAACGGTAGGCTCAAACCTAGCAACAATTGTGAGGATGGCGCAGGCACAGGCAACCTTTTGTTCTGTTATATACAGGGTGACCATGAGCTGGAGCTGACTCGATGGCAATTAACAACAACTAATTTCCCCCAGATTAGCCAATGAACACCTTATGGATCACAACAGAACAGTGTCCAACTCAATTGTTTTGGACATGGTCAAGTGGGTTCAATTGCTGGAGGAGGACATCATGTTCGGTGAAATAGAGGACCGGCACGGGTGTGGGAGACCTCAGTGAGATGTATTGGCATAACAGCCGCAATGATGGACTCGAGCATGCTGGCAATTGTGAGAATGACGCAGGACTGGCAACATTTCATTTTACTGTAGATGAGGTTGCCATGAGTCAGAGTTGACTGAGGGCAACTAACAAAAACAACAATAGCAGCAGCATCACCCTCTGAGAACGTCTTGTTTATTTCTATTCTTGGGGGTGGGGAGCATTGGGGTGGGAGGAGGGAGGTCTGCTGTGGCTGTGGGGACAGAATCTTTATTTTTTTCAATTGTTGAATCAATAGTTGGTTTTGTTTTGTTTTTTTTTTAAATGAATGGCCTAGCCCTGGAGGGTAGTGGAATTTTTTAAATTTTTGTTTTGCAAAGGAGAAAACTGAGACCAGAGAAGTTAAAGCCTCTGCCAGGGTCTTGCAGCAGGAGGTGGCAGAGCTAGAATGCCAGCCCAGGTCTGCAAGTGCAGGAACAAGCCACTGTCCTGTCTTGCCTTCCATCTTGGTTATGGTCTTGGTTTCCAGCCTGTGGGTCTGTGACCTTTAAAAATATCCCCTAAAGTCCTTCAGATGGAGATACCACAGACCCTAATTTTCAAGGAATGTGCCTACTCATGGAGAGGTACCTCAAAGAAAATGAGAGGGTTTTTAAACTTTTACTGCCCAAGGCCATTGACCTCTTGTGTGAAGGATTGTGCCTGAGACTGACAGAATGGAAGATTCAGGAGTCCTGTGGAACAGCTTGGCTACTAACCGAATTGTTGGAGGTTCGAACCCACCAGCTGCTCCACGGGAGAAAGATGTAGCAGTTTGCATCCATAAAGATTTACAGCCCTTGTGGGGACCACAGTGTCAGGGAACATCTAGCTCAACTGGCATAACATAGTTTATAAATAAAATGTTCTATATTCTACTTTGGTGAGTAGTGTCTGGGGTCTTAAAAGCTTGTGAGCAGCCATCTAAGATACTCCACTGGTCTCACCGCTTCAGGAGCAAGGGAGAATGAAGAAAACCAAAGACACATGGGAAAGATTAGTCTAAAGGACGAATGGACCACAAATACTACAACTTCTACCAGAATGAGTCCGGCACAACTAGATGGTGCCTGTCTACCACCACCAACTGCTCTGACAGGGATCACAATAGAGAGTCCCAGACAGAAATGGAGAAAAATGTAGAACAGAATTCTAACTCCCCCCAAAAAACAAAACAAAACAAACAAAAAAACCCCCCCAGAAAGACCAGATTTACTGGTCTGACAGAAACTGGAGAAACCCTGAGAGTATGGCCCTCGGACATCCTTATGGTTCAGTAATGAAGCCACTCCTGAGGTTCACCCTTCAGCCAAAGATTAGACAGGCCCATAAAACAAAACGAGTCTAAATGGGCATACCAGCCCAGGGGCAAGGACCAATAGGCAGGAGGGGACAGGAAATCTGGTAATAGGGATCCCAAGCTGGGGAAGACGAGGGGCTTGACATGTCGTGGAGTTGGCAACCAATGTCACAAAACCATATGTGTACTAATTTTTTAATGAGAAACTAGTTTGTTCTGTAAATCTTCATCTAAAGTACAATAAAAAAATCATTAAAAAAAAAAGATTTACAGCTTTGGAAACTCTTTGGGGTAGTTCTCTGTCTTGTAGGGTTGCTATGAGTCAGAATAGACTCGACAGCAGTGGGTTTGGGTTTTTTGGGTGGAAGAGGGTACTAGAGCTTAAGGGAACATGGCAGCTGCAAGGATGGATTAGTAATGATGTTGGAAGGGAGGCTTCGTGGGTTCCCTTCCTATTTCTCAATGAGGCTTCAGGACATTAGGGTGTTGGCATCCAGTTTGCCACCCACCACCTACACATCCATCAGGAGCTACGTGGCCATCTCTCATACAACCAGCAATGATGATGAGTCTCAGGAAAAGTGAGTTCTAGTCTCATCTCTGCTGTATGACATTGAGCAAGTCCTCTTCCTCTCGGGGCCTCAACTTACCCATATGTAAAATGAATAGATTGGGCTAGGAGAGGTGAGAGTTCATCAGAATGGGAGGAAGGTGTGCAATTTGAAAAAGCATATTGAAAGATCATGAGGTAAAGTAATGTCCAATATCAGTTTCTCAGTTTTGATAAAAATACTGTGACATCCCAGCACAACTAGATGGTGCCCGGCTACAACGACCGACTGCTCTGACAGGGATCACAATAGAGGGTCCCAGACAGAGCTGGAGAAGAATGTAGAAAAGAATTCCAACTCACAAAAAAAGACCAGACTTACTGGTCTGCCAGAGACTGGAGAAAACCCGAGTCTATGGCCCCCAGACACCCTTATAACTCAGTAATGGAGTAATTCCTGAGGTTCACCCTTCAGCCAAAGATTAGACAGGCCCATAAAACAAAACGAGACTAAATGGGCACACCAGCACAGAGGCAAGGACGAGAAGGCAGGAGGGGACAGGAAAGCTGGTAACAGGGAACCCTAGGTCTAGAAAGGGAGAATGTTGACAAGTCATGGGGTTGACAACAAATGTCACAAAACAACATGTGTATTAATTGTTTAATGAGAAACTTGTTTGCTCTGTAAACCTTCATCTAAAGTACAGTTTTAAAGAAAAAGTACAGTGATGTTTTTCTGTTAACAATGGGGGAAACTGAGTGAGGGCTGCATAGGACTATACAGGGAGTTCTGTCTGCAGTGTTTCTGCAACTTTTCTGTAAATCTAAAATTATTCCAAAATAGAAAGTTTACCTAAAAAAATCATTAGGTAAGTTTTAAATTCTACTTATACATCCATTTATTCAACAAAGATTTATCAAGTGTCTAATACATGTTGGGCGCTAGATGTACATTACTAAGAATCATGGTCCCAGCCCTTGTGGAGTTTACGATCTAGTGATAATTTGGTGGGAATAATACCCCTATTACATTTTTTTAAAAATTTTTTATTGTGCATTAAGTGAACACTTGGAGGCCTGGTGGCACAGTGGTAAAGAACTATGGCTGCTAACCAAAAGGTTGGCAGTTCGAATCCACCAGCCTCTCCTGAAACCCCATGGGGCAGTTCTACTCTCTCCTGTAGGGTCGCCATGAGACAGAATTGATTCGACGGCAATGGGTTTGGTTTCTGGTTTGGTTTAAGTGAACGTTTACAAAGCAAATTAGTTTCCCATTGGATAGTTCGCACATAAAGTATTCCACGACATTCGTTCGTTTTGTTGTCAGTACTTTCCCCATTTCCGTCCTAGGTTCCTGTTTCCTTTTTTCCTGGTTTTCTACCCCTTCCTGCCTTCTCATCTTTGCTTTTGGGCATATGTTGCTCTTTTGATCTCGTATAATTCATTGCTCTAAGGACCACGTTCCTCTCAGGTGTTATTGTTTATTTTATGGGCTGTTGATGGTTTGGCTAAAAGGTGGTCTCCAGGAATGGCTTCAGTTCCTGTTCAGAAGGGTGTTTCAGGGCCCTAGTCTCAGGGATTCCTCCAGTCTCTGTCAGACCTGTAAGTCTGGCCTTTTCTGTGAATTTGATTTTTTGTTCTACAGCCAAGAAAACCCTATGGAGTGGTTCTACTCTGTAACACATGTGGGTGCCATGAGTTGGAAGCAACTCAGCGGCAATGGGTTTAGCCTGGTTTTTGCTTTTTAAGTAAATTGAAAACACAAAATGTAGCAGCTTGACAAAGCCTTTACTGGTGGGATGTCTAAGCAGAATCCTCCTTGCTCTATCACTTAGTAGCTGTGTGACTCTGGCAAAACCAACTGTGTGTTGTTATTCTCAGCGGTAAGATGGGGCAAAAAAAAAAAAAAAAAAAAAATTGATTTCTTCATGTTGTTGTCAGCTGCCGACGTGTGAACTCCAACTCATGGTGACCTTATGTACAACAGAATGAAATGTTGCCCAGTCCTGTGTCATCATCACAATTGCCCACATGTTCAAGTCCACTGTCACGTCTGTTGTGCTAATCCATCTCACCAAGGGTCTCCCTTGCCCTTGCTGGCCTTGTACTTCACCAAACACAGTGTCCTTGTCCAGAGATCGATTCTTCCTGATCATGTGTTCATAGCAATTGAGTTGAACAGCGTTCTGTTGTGATCCATAAGGTTTTCATTGGCTTATTTTTGGACGCAGATTGCCAGACCTTTCTTCCTAGTCTGGAAGCTCTGCTGAAACTTATCCCTCATGAGTGACCTTGCTGATATGTGAAATGCCGGTGTCACAGCTTCCAGCAACACCGCAATGTGCAAGCCACCACAGCATGACAAACTGGTGGTGCATTCCGCATAGATTTGTTAAATTAAATGATCTAATGCATACAAAGTGCTTAAGAGTGCTTCCAAAAAAAAAAAAAAAAAACACAACCAGAAAACCCATTGCCTCATAGCGATCCTATACGACAGAGTAGAACTGCCTTGATACGGTTCCCAAGGGGAAGCTGGTGGATTTGAACTGCCAACCTTTCTGTTAGCAGCCAAGCGCTTAGCCACTGTGCCATCAGGGCTCCCAACAAAAGTTCTCACGATGCCTTACAGCACTTACTAAATGTTAATTGTTATTATCATTACTACCATAGTTGGTAAAACACAGTGATTCGCAACACAGATATGGGGAAGGGTACTACCGGCAGGGAACGTGACATTTTTGTTAAGAAGGAGATGGGTGAAAACACTGGATCTTTGAGTTCCTAAAAGTGCTTCCTGCGGTGACAGTCACAGCGAGAAGCCGGAAACAACAGCTCCGCCCCTCCCTCCCACTCAGCTCTGTCCCGCCCCTGGCGCTCATTCCCGCCCCTTTTCTCCTCCTCTCACCCCCCTACCCGGCCGCCCGGCTCCGGCCCCGCCCCCAGCAGGAAGTGTTGAGGGGAGGAGCCAGAGGAGATCCGTCCTACTCCGGCTTGGAAATCTTGGCCCGGGAGGGGCGAACCTTTAAGTGGCTGGGCTCGGCTTTGCATAGCAATGCGCAGCTTTGCATAACCAACGCAGGAAGGCATTTAAAGGCGCCACCGCCGCCACAGCCACAGACCTTCTAGTAACCCTGCGTGGACTCACCCTTCACTATGACTCTTCTGATGCAGGCTCCACTCCTGATAGCCCTGGGCTTGCTTCTCGTTGGCCCCGCGGCCCCTGCACGCGTTCTCCTGATCCAGGTGAGCGCCCTTTAAGACACCGCTTCAGTATTCTAGTCCAGCTGTGGGTGTGTGGGGCGGGGTGGGTTGTGGGGGTGGGCACTCCAGTCTCTAGAAGTCGTCACGAGCTATGGGACTGAGTGGGTCCCTTTCTGCGGATTTCAGTTTTCCTATCTGTACGATGAGGGTGTGCGCTAAGGTCTTGTTCTCCAGGCTTTTTGGAGGGGGTCCATCTAATTCAAATCAGTACCTTCTGTCCTATCTTCCCAAGCGCCTAAGTGAAATCGCACCAAAAAACCAAAAACCCATTGCTGTCCAGTCAATTCCAACTCATAGTGACTGTACAGGACAGAATACAACTGCCCCATAGGGTTTCCAAGGAGCGGCTGGTGGATTCAAACTTTTGGTTAGCAGCTTAGCTCTAACCACTAGCCACCAGGGCTCTAAGACACTGAAAAGCTATGGCCTGTCCCCAGGCCCAGAGATGCAGTCCAGCTTCCCCCGCACCTCCCTGATAAGGCCTGCCGCCTATCCCCTTCCCTGTGGCACTGCTCTCAGGCTGGCCCTGAGGGGTGGGTGGGTTTGAGAGGCCCTCCAGGCCAGCAGGTCCAGACCTGCCCAGCTGGTGATAAAGATCCAGCTCTGTGAGCCCTTGGCTTGTGAGCTCCTGAGAGGGCAGGCCCCCACCCTCCAAGCTGCCCCCTTAACTTCTCATTCACACAAGGCTGCAGACACCTCGGGAAGAGAAGTCCTGTCATTACGAGACCTAGAGAAGCCCAGTTCCATTCCTCTTTGCTACATGACTCTAGGGCAAGATGCATCTCTGGCTGCAGTCAGAGGCAGGTCCACCTCATATCCCCTCCCTCCTACCACCTTGGAAGTGTTGGTCTGGGATCGAGGAACAGTGTGGAGTAGTGGAGAGTGGACAGGACTGAGAGCCAGAGGCCTAGGTTCTGATCCCTCCTCAGTTTCTAATCCATGGTCATGGCATTTGGGCTCCCTGGGCCTTGATCTCCTCATCTGTACAGTGGGTATGATGATGGGTGAATGAAAATGCTTTCATGGCTGGAAAAGCTCTAAAATAGTAAACAAATGAAGTGTTATTAATCAGTTGGCTTGGCCCAACTCTGCCCCACTATTGCCTGTTGAAGGAGCAAGGCCCTCTTGGCCTCATTTGCCCTGAGGATTTGCACCTTGTTCCTGAGTGTAGGTTGAGAATGCTTCTCATGGCTCCAGGGATGGCCACTATGAGGTGGAGTCAAGTTAGAGGTTCTGAGCTTGTCCTACATCCCTGTCTTCCTACATGTCTTAGCTAGGATGCTGTCCCAGAGGATCTTAGATCAGCAGTTCTGGAGAGGCCCTGAGACATCCAGTCACCACCTCAGAGGCCCAGAGAGGATAGGGACTCACCCAAGATCACACAGCAAGTGGCACTTTCAATCCTTATCTGCTATCATCCAGGACTTCTCTGGGCTCATGTGGTTAGAGCCCTGAACCTGAGACCACAGGCCGGTTGAGAGCTATGGGGAAATAGTACTCACTATCTAAGTTTGAGTTTCGAGAAGCCTGAGTTCCAGTTCCTCTTCTGGCATTAACCAGCCTTGTGACTCTAGGCTGTGGTGAGCGTTAGATAACAGGGGAGACTGTCTAGCCCCTGCTGGACATCTTGTTATTAGCTGCTGTTGAGTTGGCCCCTGACTCATGGTGACCCCATGCATAGTGGATCAAAACACTGCCCAGTCCTGTGCCATCCCCATGATGGTTACAGATTGGACCGTTGTGATGCTAATCCATCACACCTTCTCTCCCAATAAACCAGGCCTTGGTCACAGAATTCATTGCCACAGAGGCCTCTGGCCAGGCACTCCTGTCGAGAACCATTTTGTTATGCCCGGCTTAGGGCCTGGAATGTGTGGTGTATGTGTGCGTGTGTGTGTGCGTGTGCGTGTGTGTGTGTTGGAGGGGGAGGCGTGCTTAGGAGAGAGGAGAGGATTCTTCAGCCTCAACAGGGTTCTCTGGACGCTTCTCCAGCCTAGATCCAATGCTAAATGTGAACTAGGCTGCTTAAAATCTGTGTGAACAGCCCCAGAAAATGGTTAGTCCTCCTACTCTCCAGTCCAACGCTTAATTCCAGGCATTCTTTCATTTGACAGTGGCCTCCTAACTGGTTTCCCCTTCTAATCTTGTCCCTCTCCAATCTGTTCTCAACCATACATCAGAGCAGGGCACTCTCCTTCCATGGAGTTCCAGGGCACATACAGTAAACCCAGTCTCTGGACTATGACCTCTGAGGTCATAAATGACCCTGCCCACCCCTCAACCTCATTATCCCTCATTCACTACATCTAGCCCACTGGCTTTCTTGTAAGTACCCGGAGCAGCTAAGCTCTTTCCTAGCTACCTCAAGGCCTTTGCCCATTCTTTCTCCCTGTGCCTCACATGGTTGGTTCCTCATCTGCGGGAGTCCAGCTTACATATCAATCCCTCACCACCCTTTGTTACTCTCAACATCACTTTCTGTTCATTTCCTTAATAGCACTCACAAGTCATCATGGGTAATATTTTTTTACATTAGACTGTAAGCTCCATTAGGGAGGGCAGGAACCATATCTTAATTGTTTATCGCTATTGACACAGTGCTTAGCCCAGAGCCTGTAATCGTTGCTTCATAAATATTTGTGGGATGACTGTTGAATAAAACATTCATTAGCACCTACCCTGAGTAAGGGGCTGTGGGGAATGCAGGGATGAATCAGACCCTGCCCCTGCCTTTCTTAGTCACAGCACGTGCCATTCCAAAGAACAGAAACCCATTCCGAGAAGCTCAAGTAAAGGGGAAGTTTACTGTAGGTACACAAGGAATCTCATAGAACTAATGGCAGGAAGGATAGGCTGGAAAGTCCCTGAAATGTCCGATGCTATGAGTTGGAATTGACTCGATGGCATCCGGTTTGTTTTTTGGTTTTGATCACTTAGTGAGTGTCTTAGTTATCTAGTGCTGCTGTAACAGGAATACCACAAATTAGTGGCTTTAATAAACATAAATTTATTTTCTCACAGTTTAGGAGGCTAGAAGTCTGAATTCAGAGTACCAGCTCTAGGGGAAGGGTTTCGTTATCTGTTGGCTCTGGAGGAAGGTCCTTGTCTCTTTTAGCTTCTGCTCCGGATGATCTTCCTGTGCTGCGGCATGTCTTTCTCCACTTCTCTTTTTCTCTCACTTGCTTGTTTAATCCCTTTTATATCTCATAAATGCCTCCATGTCAAAGATGTCAAAATTGAGATTCTAACGGGCTTGATTTGCCTATAGAGCCACATGGTAAATGTGGCTGAGCTATGACTTCAACCCAGGTCTATTTGACTGAAGCCTTGATTTACCACATGACTCCATCTATTCCACCTGCCATAGATCAGCTGAGCCCTTGGTTCTATCCCGTACCCAACCTCAGCTTGCTCACAGGTCCAAGTGCTCCAGCCCCACCCCAAAGCTTATGACCCAATGATAGCGCGAAGCCCAACATCCTCCAGGTGACTCAGTCTCTGTCTCAGTTCCAAAACCAGGGACAGAGGGATCTTTGTATAGCTTGGGTTAGGTGTTCTAATCAGCCAGTTGGTGTGTTGAAATGGGGGTCAGGGACTGGCAGACTTTCTTTCTAAGACGGGGTATGCATGGTGGGAGTGCGGAGTGTAGGCTGCCTTCAGGGCGCTTGGAAAGGCGTGGGTGTGGGGGCAGAGTCTGCACGCCGTGGGAAATTTCGGTCATGAGACAGGCAGACAGGGGCCCATGGAAGTGGGAAGTGGGTGGTCATATGTATTTGGACAAGACTATGGTGGAATCAGCAGATCTCCTAGAGGATGTGGAAGATCGGGAGAAGTGGCTCAGCAGAGGAAGGGAGGGTGATTTAGGCACGAGCACAGCATGAGCAGTGGCCTGGGATTGGGAAAGCCCAGGAGTGGGGAAGTTCATTCACTGAGAATTGTTTCTCACATGCCCCACTGGGCATTTTTTCATGAGTGTCCTATTCCCTCCCAGGGTTAATTGCATGCCCTTGAGGGTGGGGTTTTGGGTGCAGTTCTGTTTCCCACCGTGTTTTCGTTTCCCACTGTTCCTGGCCCTGGATTGGGCATAGAGTATGATGTGAACAGGATTCTGGGCATGGGCTACAGAGCTAAATCCTCCAGGAACTTGCTTTCCAATGGGAGCCCAAGATCAGCAGGTTGGAGAGGAACAGGAGACAGTGAGGTAGGAGATCAGAAAAGGAACCAAAGGCGGATGAGGTTAGTCTCCTCTTTTGTTCGACTCAAAGTCTTGTCATATGGTGCTTTGTAGTTTACAGCTTGCTTTGGGTGAGTATGTCTTTTGAGTCTTTTACTTTTGTCCTGCCTATAAAATGGGTAGCAGAAATGTTATCCTGGGTTTACAGATGTGGAAACTGAGGCCCAGAGAGGGGAGGTACCTTTCCTAAGGTCATACCCCCAGTAGCCAGTTCTGTTGATTCTTCTGACCTGTAAGCGTTACTTTTGTCAACTTTTCTCTTTTCTTCTTTCCTTGCTGCCTGATTGTCTTTGGCCATCTCAGCAGGGTAGCTTTTCCTGGGATAACTGTGACAAGGGGAAGGATCCTGCCGTGATCAAAAGCCTGACACTGGAACCCGACCCCATTGCTATTCCTGGAGATGTGACTGTCAGTGTCGAGATCAAGACCAGCGTCCCTCTTGAGTCTCCTCAGAAGGTGAGCCTGGGGTGGGTGGGGATGGGGGAAGGTGCTGGAGGGAAGGTGCCATGGGCAAGCTGTCGGAAGCGCTGACAGGAGTAGACTCCGGGAACTTTGAAGAATTTTGGAATCCTGGAATCCCACAGCAGCAAAGGGTGCATAGATTCATAGACTCTTACTCAGGTTCATAGAATCTCAGGGTCATGGGGTTGAAAGGAATCTCTGATGTCAGCCCCAACAATTCCCTGACGAGGACATGAGTGACCGAGACATCACACCTGGCATGTTGTGATGGCACAGTGCTCACCGTTGTTGGACAGCTCTGGTTGGGCAATTTGGTTGTTTAGTTGTTAATTATAAAACGGACATATTGATTAGCAAGTACTATATAGTCACTTTAGGAAATGCAAGTGATCAAAAAGAAGAAAAATTAAATCACTTGAAATCTCATTACCTGGTTATAAGGAGTAAACACTTTTAACATTTTGTAGTACAGTGAAAGCCAGAACTCGACCTGACTGCCTTGTTTTTCTGGGTCTTGCAAGTTTTCTGCTTTTAACAGGGTGCAGTCTACCACTTTTCTGTTGCTCTCTATGAAAAATCCTACACGTTTTAGTTTGGAGTTTTCCTGCTCTGACAGGTTTCCGCCTTTCACAGCTTCTGGCTTTCGCGGGTTTTGCTGTATATCCTTTGGAACTTCCCTCATACAATCACATATAAACACACATTTAACTTTAATGGATATATATGAAAATAAGCAGTACTCATTGTAAATGTTCTGTATTCCGACTCCTCAGGAGATAGTCATTGTTAGCTGTTTGCATAGTCTGGCAGTTTTTTATGCATATGTAAACATATGTGCATTTATACTAATGGGATTATATGACATGTGCTATTAAACTTGCTTTTTTTTTTTTGGCATCATACTATATTTTTCATACTCTTTCCATGACATTTGGTATCGTTATTGTGTGCTGTTGAGTTGATTCCAACTCACAGCAACCTTACAGGACAGAGTAGAACTGCCCCATAGGGTTTCCTAGGTTGTAATCTTTACCGGAGCAGATTGCCAGGCCTTTTCTCTTGTGGAGTGACTGGTGGGTTCTAACCACTGACCTTTTGGTTAGCAGCCGAGCACTTAACCATTGCACCGCCAGATCTACCTAATTGTTTTTAAAGGCAGCAAATATTGTGTTGTGGATTTGTCATGCTTTATATAACCAGTCTCCTGGTTAGTTTGTTTCCAGATTTTTTTCTTTTTTTTTTGCTATTTCAAACACCTATGCAGAAATTATTCTTATAAGACATCTTTGTACACTTTTCTGATAATCTAGATAGACTCTAAAACCATAAAGGCTTTTTATGTATCCATGGCGGCACCGTTTATTGACCATTCCTTTTGTAAAAATGGTGTGGCATCAGAGGTCCTCTAACTTCACAAGGCGGGAGGAGAATCATGATCGGCGTCGGCCCAAAACCCAAGGCTGATTCCTAGTGGGGGAAGGTCAGACATACCTCCACTCTCCAACCTTTTACCAATTCTGAAACCAGCTGTCCCTCTCACAGCACTGTCTACTTCTCTGTTGGGTTTGATAATTTGTTGCAGTGGACACACGAAACTCACAGACCATACTCAGGATTAATGGGGTTTATTAGGGAAGTAATAGGTTATGATTTGAGCTTGAGATCAGCTTGAAAGTAACAGGAACAACTCAGGTTACAGTTCTTCTTTCAGACAGCTTCTTCATGTTCGCAGGCAGGCCTCAGCCACCGGGGCCCTCATTCTTGGCCTGAGCGCTCCCTCTTGACCTGGGCCCCTGCTCTTGTCCTCAGCCCCCTGCTTGGGCAAGGGTTACAGCTGTTTAGTTCTGTCAGTAAGTGTTTGGAGGCACCCCAGTTGGCCAGCGAGCCTCCTGCCTGAAGGCGCCCTCAGCTCTCTCGCTCCGTGGGTTGCAAGCCCACTGTGGCTGCCTCGCAATGTGGGCTAGGAAGCCTACCACGCCATCTCACACCAGTCTCCTGGTTCTGCTGCTGCTGTTTCTCTGCTGTGCTTGCCCTTGCTTCTCGCTCTCTCCAGTGTTACAACTCTATCTCCTGGATCTAGGAGATTCTCAGTGCAGGGAGCCTGGATCCAAAGGAGCACTCCGCCCCTGGTTCTTCTTCTTCTTCTTTTTTTTTTTGTATATATGTCACAAAACATTTGCCATTTCAAAATTCTTTACATGTATAATTCAGTGACATTAATTGTGATTATCATGTCATACAGCCATCACAATTATCCATTTCCAAATTTTCCATCAGATATAACAGAAGCTCAGTGCCCCCTAAGCAGTGAATCTCCCTTTTACCGGTTCTTTCCACCCACACCCCTGGTAACCACTATAAACTTAGATCTGTATATACTTGTTTGTTCTAGACATTTCATATAAGTGGAACCAAACACTATTTTCTTTTTGTGACTGAATTATTTCATTCAGCATGATGTTTCAAGGTTCATCCATGTTGTAGCATGTATCAGTACTTCAATCAAATTGGCTCCCAACTTCTGTGGGATTGGTCCTTTTAAGCCTAACAGTATGGCAAAACTGACCAATCACCTGCAAGGGTTCCATGCACCTTATTTATACAGTCCCACCCCTGCAAGGGTTCTATGCACCTTATGTGCATTAGAAAAACTGTCCAATCCCCTTGGTGGGCAACAAGTACCTTACTCGCATAGTACCACACAATCGTTTTGTGGGAGTTACAAGACTACGGCTAGAAAAGACCATATAAAAGTGATTCATTGGACCACAGGCCACCCCTTGGCTTTTCTAGTCATGGTTCTTTCATACTTGGAGGATAACTTCCCCTTCCTGGTCATTTTACCAGTCCAAATCAGTCATTCACTATTAGTCCTTCAGTTAGGGCAAAAAGGTCACTCAGGTACCAGCCACTCAGGTCTGCTGCAGGTGTCCATCTGATCTGGTTAGGTTCTCCAAAAGTCATCTCGGCTTCACCCTTTCTGGCATCTGATAAAATTTAACTGAGAGAATATTATTCTCTTGCTCTGAGCCTCACTAGATATCAGCATAGCAAAACCTTTAAGAGACTTTAGGTTTGGCCACGGTACTCCATTCCAGCAGTGCCTCTTCTTTAGTTCACTCTTTCATAGTTTTCAACTTCTACAATTAGTTTTTACAATCACAATTAACCCTGATAACAATCAACATTCACAACTGAATCATATAAACCGATCAGCATCTTACCCCACCCTCTCTTCCCCAGAGCCATCAAGAAAAAAGGAATCTTTTCAGTGGGGATCCTCCCTTGTCCTCCTCATGTTGAGTGTGAGAACACACTAATGAAAGTGTGTAAGCCAGCCACTTCATGCCTTTATCTCCTGCTGTTTGAGACAGCCAATGTGTAAATTGCCAGTCCCTATCAAACCAGTACTCTGAGGAGATAAGCATGCTGCTTGGTTGGAAGAATCTTCTGTTCCATTTAGAACTCTGAGCGTCAGCATTCATCAGCAAAGTCCAGTCCAGGGCAAGCCATCAAATTGCAGCAATCTACACCAGCTCATGGTGTCAAACATCTCTCTCTTCCTCCTTTACCCAGGGGACCAGGTCATCTCATCCCCATTCAGTTGGGGTCAGCTCATCTTCATCCCCAGTCAGTCGGGATCAGCTCATCCTTAGCCATCCAAGCTAGGTCAGTGGATACCAGCCATAGGCTCAGGAGTGTACATACCTCCCTGCACTTCAGACCAGCCAGCCCCTTCTCTCTCTCTCTCTCATTCCTGGCCCCAATGGCTAGATGAAATGGGTGCCAATGGAACACATCTAAACTCAACCCATCTCTTCATTGCTATGCGTCCCCTACTTCCACTTCTCTAGCAGACCCAAGTGGTCACCTCAGATGAGCATAGCAGGCTGTCTACTCATTGGCTCCCTTTAACCTCCAGTTCTGGAAGGAGGTTCTTCTGATGGGCACAGGCTTTTCCTGTCTCAATGCATCCATCGACAAACCACTTGCTTGCAGTTCGAAAAGCAAAACGGTCATTTTTTATTTCTCTGTAGGTCCTTCCTTCAAATGCAAATCTCCTGCTATACCATCAGTTCTGAGTGGGTCTACGTGTCTTTCAAATGAAATTTCCTGACTCCAAAGATTCTGGGTGGGGCTTGGGTTTTTGACCTAACCCTAACACTCTATACATAGATCTTCTACATTGAAACGAACAGCCTGTGTTTCTTTCGGGCAAATCTTAGTTCCACCTTTAGCATATTCAATCAAGTATTGAGTGAAGGTGGAGTTACATGCTCTCTGTTTTATGATCTGTAGTACCCAGTGTTCATTTCCATCATACATTTAGGTCTGCTTTATAATACTAGGTAGGAGAAACATTCAACATCCACATTACATTCAGGAAAGTACATAACCTTTTTTAACATTGAGGTTCATGTCTTCTACACCCCATGACCATCTTCCCATTCATATGCATATGGCTTTGGAACTCTGGATGGGTGGAACCAGAAGACCCTGACCCTGTGTCAATCATCTTGCTTAACCTGCCTGGCTTTGGTCCCAAGCCACTCCAGATGTGGCTTTTCTCTCCTCTGTTTCCCTATCTGCTGCTCCAGCATAAGATCTCTTACTCTCCTTTTAGCCATTACAGATGACAACAACCAAAGTAACCATCCAGGAATCAAAAGTTTCACTTCCCACACCTTTTCATCCTTTCTCTTCCAAAATCCCATACTTTCCATGAGTCAGGAGCCATTGCAGTGAATCCCACTTCTGACACTAACTGTAAAAATTGTGTGACTGTGTGGCATCAGAGGTCCTCTAACTTCACAAGGTGGGGGGAGAATCATGATCAGCATCGGCTCAAAGCCCAAAGCTGATGTCTGTGGGGTGAAGGTCAGACATACCTCTGCTCTCCAATCTTTTTATCAATTCTAACACAAGCCGTGCCTCCCACGGCACTTTCTACTTCTCTGTTGGGTTTGATAATTTGTTTCAGTGGCCACACAGAAATCACAGACCATACTCATGATTAATGAGGTTTATTAGGGAAGTAACAGGTTACAATTTGGGATCAGGATCAACTTGGAAGTAATAGGAACAACTCAGTATACAGTTCTTTGATCAGACAGCTTCTTCTCAGCCGTGCCCACAGGCAGGCCTCTGCCACCAGGCCCCTGCTCTCAGCCTGGGCCCCCGCTCTTGGCCTTAGCCCCTGCCAGGCAAGTGTTACAGCTCTTTACTTCTGCTGATAAGTACCCAGAAGTACCCTACTCTGCTGGCAAGCCTCCCACTTGAAGGCACTCAGCTCTCTTGCTCCATGGGTTGACAAGCCTACTGTAGTGCTTTGCTCCATGGGCCGGGAAGCCCACAGCGCCATCTCAAGCCAGTCTCCTGGTTCTGCTGCTGCTGTTTTTATGCCACTGGACTCTGCTGTGTTTGCTGCCACTTCTCGCTGTCTCCAGTGTTACAACTCTGTCTGTCTCCTGGGTCTAGGAGGTTCTCAGCACAGGAACCCTGGGTCCAAAAGACTCATTCCACTCCTGGCTGTTCTTCTTAATGGTAGTGAGGTTTCCCCCCAGCCTCTGTGGGATTGGTCCTTTTAAGCCTAGCAGGACAGCAAAACTGACCAATCCCCTGCAAGGGTTCCATGTACATTATTTGCATGGTCCTACCCCCTAAAGGGTTCCATGCACCCTATGTGCATTAGCAAAACTGTTCAATCCCCTTGGTGGGCCACAAGCACCTTATTTGCTTCATCCCACCTAACCGTTTTGTGGGAGTTATAAGACCATGGTAGAAAAGGCCATATAAAAGTGATTCATTGCAGCATCACACCTTTCCTCACTAGTTTGAAATTATACCTTTATATGTGTTCTTATGCCCTTCATCTCATTCCTGTTCTGTATCTATTCTGGCACCAGTTTTGTTTTGATTATTTAAAAGGTTCTTGATTTGGAATCTATGTCTCTGTAACCACCCTTAAACTGGTTGCCACTGAATTGATTACGACTCATGGCAATCTCATTCGTGTCAGAATAGAACTGCTCCATAGGGTTGTCAGTGGCTGATTTTTTGGAAGTAGATTGCCAAGCCTTCCTTCTGAGGTGCCTCTGGGTGGACTCGAACCTCCAACCTTTCGGTTAGCAGCTCAGCATGTTAACTGTTTGCACCACTTAGGCCTGGGCTAATCATAGCCCCTACCTCATAGGTTTCTTGTGAGCAGTAAGTGAGTTAATAGCATAGAAAGTGCTTTGCACAGTACTTGGCACACAGGACGTGCTTAGTATGTATTAGCTGTTATAAATATTTCAATTGGTATCAGTCTTTTCCTGTGGCCCCTTTGGCCAGCTGGAAATCCTATACATGTAAACAGCTCTTAGGTCATGCTTCCCCCACACCTCCTCCCACGTCTTCTCCAGGTAAGGTTATTCTGTTTTCTTCAACTGTTCCTCCGGTGATAGCGGTCAAACCCTGCCCCCTCAAATCTGGGCAGAGTGAGCAGAATTTTTCCCTGTGTATGGACACATCTGCCGGGGTCATACAGATGCCATCATGTGCTCCTCTGCTGTATCTGGAGTGTAGCTGTAGGGCAGGCTACATGCTTGTTCTTTGCCCATTGCCATGCAAGCCGCTGGTGTTTCTGAGAACACAGATGCTGTGGAGTTAACTTGGAAGGGAAAAACTGGCAAACTCTCTCTTCTGCCCCCAGCCTGCTTTTCTGGCTTCTTCACAGGCCATTAAGAAACTTCCCATCTACTCCCCTTTTCTGTTGTGATCCATAGGGTTTTCACTGACTAGTTTTTAGAAGTAGATTGCCAGGCCTTTCTTCCTAGTCTGTCTTAGTCTGGAAAAATCTGCTGAAATCTATCGACCATGGGTGACCCTCCTGGTATGTGAAATAGCTTCCAGCATTAGAGCAACATGAAAGCCACCTCAGTACAACAAACTGACAGAGTCTTAGAAGAAATACAGGCAGAATGCTCCTCAGAAGTGAGGCTGGCGAGACTTTGGCTCGCTTACTTTGGGCATGTCATTGGGAAAGACCAATCACTGGAAAAGGGGATCATGTTTGGTAAAGTAGAGGGTCAGCGAAGATGAGGGAAACCCTCAGTGTGATGGATTGACACAATAGCCACAACAATGGAGGCAAACATTCCTATTATCCTGAAGATGGTGCAGCACTGGGTGATGTTTTGTTCCGTTTTCCACAAGGTCGCCATGAGTCAGAGCTGATCTGAGGGCAACTAACAGCAACTCCTTTTCCATTACTTTATTACCTGTTACAAATTTGGGCCTCTTTTGTCTTTACCCTTACTTGTGATTTGTAAAAGTTGGCCTCATCCCCTCTGTCCCTCCCTCTCCCCCCACATTTCTCTTCTGTATCTGTTTGGTTTAGTTCCTTTATCTTTTCAGGGTATGTGCATATCAGCTATTAAATGAAAGCCTCTCTGACCACTTGGGAAGGGAGGAAGGATGATTTGCCTCATTTTACAAATAAGGGACACTGAGGCTCAGAGAACCTGTGTGTATAGCTTATATAGCTCGTCATTAGCACTTGCAAAGCTGGTGTGATTCCTGACCCTGTGCCCTTTCCAGTGGGGAGGTAGATTTAGTACTTGGTGTGTTTGCAGGGGAGTCCCTGGGTGGTGCAATGAACTTGCTTGGCCGCTAACCAAAAGGTTGGAGGTTGGAATCCACCCAAAGGTGCCAAGGAAGAAAGGCCTGGTGATTACTTCTTAAAAAAGTCATAGCCATTGAAAACCCTATGGAGTGTAGTGCTACTCTGATGCGCATGGGGTTGCCATGAGTTGAATTTGACTCCACAGCAACCAGTTTTACTGGTGTTGATAGGTGTTAGAGGGGTGTGCTGCATATTCAGTTCCAGAACTTTCTCCTTGCCCAGCTAAGACCCCCTTATGGGAGCTGCCCAGACCCAGGACCCCTGGTGGTGCAGTGGTCAAGAGCTATGGCTGCTAACCAAAAGATGAGCAGTTTGAATTCATCAGCTGCTCCTTGGAAATCCTATGGGGCAGTTCTATTCTGTCCAATAGGGTTGCTATGAGTTGGAATCGACTTGAAGCCAACAGGTTCAGATCCAGGCACTATATGAGCCTCGAGGGCCTCTTGAGGTCACTGGCTTTAACCCCTTGTTATACTGAGTCCCAGAGAGGAGTGTGACTGGTCCCAGCACGCATGACCTGCCAGCAGTAGAGCCAGAAAGCCAACTGGAATCATCCTCTGACTCAGTTGAAGTGAAAAATACCTTTACTCAAAAGTCTCACCTAGGGCCTGGATGGATTTAGCCACAGCTTTAATTTTTAGAAGTTAATAACCCAGTTCTATGAGTCATGGGCAGGATTGGGGCCTGCCCAGGAGCTCATTTTGCCTCTTCTGGTTTGCTCCGCAGGGATTTGTCATAATTTATAACCTCTGCTTGCCCAGCCCTCCCTCAGCTTCCAGCTCTGGGCCCCCGATTTTCCCATCCTCAGGATTGTAAATTGTTGTTGAATTTGGCATAGACGCTTAGTTAAGGCTTTCAGACACACAGCTTTCAGACCTGATGGTGTGCCCCCAGCTCCCTGCAGTGCCCCTGCCTGAGCTGTGTGACCGAGCTGTAACACCTGCCTCTCCTCCATATCATCAAATGGCCACTCCTCAAGTCGGTTGCTGGCAGCTGGTCTTTATCTTCAGTCATCAAAAACCAAACCCTTTGCTATAGATTCCAACTCCTGGTGACCCCATGTGTTACAGAGTTACAGATTTCCATAGGGTTTTCTTGGCTGTAGTCTTTACAGAAGCAGATTGTCAGGCCTTTCTTCTGCAAAGCTGCTGGGTGGGTTTGAACCACTGATCTTTAGGTTCATAGACAAGCACAAACAATTTGTCCCACCTAGGGAGCCTCTAAGGAGCCCTGGTGGCACAGTGGTTAAAGGAATCGACTGCTAACTGAAAGGTCAGTGGTTTGAAACCATCAAGGGCTCCACGGGAGAAAGATGCAGAAGTTTGCTTCCATAGAGATTTACAGCCTTGGAAACCCTATGGGGTCGCTAAGAGTCAGAATCAACCAGCAGCAGTGGGTGGGTGTGAGGGGCCTTCTAGAGTCATTAGTAGTAGACAATTTCAGGATTCTGAGCACTTTGCTACATGTTTACATGCATTGTCTCACTCAATACTTAAGACCTTGTAAGAGGGGCCAAGAGAAGTCATTTTTTTTTTTTTCATCCTGCAAGAAACTTTGATTGTTAGGATATAGGAATTGGTAGGTGTCTTTCAAGATCATGAGATCCAAATACCTTGTTTTAAAGTTGTGGAGAAGCAGAGGCCCTGTGAGGGATGCGTGCTGACCTCTGGCTGGAACCCAGGGCCTGGCCCTGACCAGGCACCCTGTTGCACAGCAGTGCCATTATCTGTCTAGTTGTTGAGAGCCAAGACCGGGACACAGAAGAGCTTAGGTCTTGCCATGGAAGTGCTGTGGAAGTCGCCCAGCCTTGCTTGCTCTTCTGAGCCATATTAACAAGTAGATTGAGAGTAGGGTGGGCAATGGGCCATAATTTGTATTCCCCAAATGGTGGGCATGGCTGCAGTTGACTTAGGTTCAGTGCACTTTCACTGAGTGCCTTATATGCCATGCTAGTGTGGGGAGGAGGAGGATGGTGATGAGGAAGGCACTGCTCCTTCTGCTGGATGCAGCCCCACAGGCTCCAGCTTGGTGGGAGGAGCCGTGGCTGGATTTGCACCCCCACTGGTGCCCTCAGCTGGGTGTTTTTGTTCAGGGCATGGCCTTCATAACCATTTTCAGCGGGCTGGTTCAGTGGTAGAATTCTCAGCTTCCACATGGGAGACATGGATTCTATTCACGGCCAATGCATCTCTTGCACAACCACCACCCGTCTGTCATTGTAGGCTTGTGTGTTGCTATGATGCTGAACAGATTTCAGTGGAGCTTCTGGACTAAGCTGGACTAGGAAGAAAGGCCTGGCCATCTACTTCTGGAATCAGCCAGTGAAAACCCCATGGATCACAACAGTCCAATCTGCAACTAATCATGGGGATGGTGCAGGACTGTGCAGTGTTTCATTCCATTGTACACGGGGTTGTCATGAGTCAAGTGTCGACTCCATGGCAACCAACAACAATAGCAAAACAAGGAGAGGGTATTGGCAAAGGGAGAAGGTAGGATAGAAATCAGGTAGTAGGCACTTTCAGGATTCCAGGCACTGAGCTAAGTGTGTTACAAGCATTGTCTCACTCAATACATAAGACTTTGTGAGAGAGGTAGGTACTATAAATTATCCCAGTTTTGGAGATGAGGGAATGGAGGCTGAAAGACATTAAGTAACTTCCCCAACGGCACAATACTAGAAAGTGGCAGAACTAGGATTCCATCCAGGTCCTCTGGCTCTTCTTGGAAGAGGGCTAGAGTAGACATGGCAGGGGAGAGGAAGGGCTGGGAGGGGAACTCTGCATGACTAGGGGTGGGATGAGCAGGATGAGGCCCGGGAGGGAAGCAGCTTTAACTTGTCCGTTCAGGATACAGGGTGTGCAACTTCTGCCTTCTTTCTGGGCCTGGGAAAGTGGCCAATATCCCAATATCTGGAGCAGTTGGAAGACTGAGTCCACAGCTGGGGAACCAGCCAGAGCCCAGCAGGGTCTAATTCTAGAGCTGAAAAGGATCCTCAAAATGTGGTTTCCTGCCGTAACATCCACAGGAATCAAACACTTGAGAGAGAGCTAACTTCCTCAGCTGACCTTTCCTCACAATTTTCCCGTGACACCTCTGGGGGGACATGAATGGGGTCCTAAGGGAGCACTTATATGGCTCTGTTGTTGTTAGTTACTGTCGAGTCAGTTCCAACTCATGGCGACCTCATGTGTTACAGAGTAGAACTGCTCCATCGGGTTTTCTGGGCTGGAATCTTAACAGAAGCAGATCATCAGGCCTTTTCTTCTGCAGGTTTGAACTGCCAACCTGTAGGTTAGCAGTCGAGTGCAAATCAACTAGAACTGTCCACAACTAGATCTGTCCATGTTGAATGAAGCCTTGGTCACTTTTTCTGGGTCAGTGCCAACCTCCAGAACAGGAGCAGAATCATGACAGCTTAGGGTTGTGAGCATGTTATAGATATTCTCATCCTGCGTCCATCTGTACACAGGGGTCCTTTTGCAGCTCCCCCAACTGAGATCAGTGTGCCCACTACATCTTAGGGTAGTTCATTCTACTGTAAGGTAGCTGTGATTGTTGTTAAGATCTTTCTCATACTAATCCCAAAGTGATCTCCCTATAAATTCCTATTGTTCTTGATTCTGTCTTCTATGGCAATCTGGAGAAAATATGATCCAAGAATAGCAAATAGGTTTCATTTTGATAACCAACTCCAGTCAGTTTGTTGGCGCTGCCTGAAGTCCTGGGTAGAAGAGGGTTATGAGGCCAAGACTGGGCTCCCAAGGAAAGTCCAACAAACTGTGACATAATTAGCAGTTAGGTGACAAGTGGGTTTCAACTCAAGTTTTAGCTCCAATCAATGGGTAAGGAATACCTGAAGAGTTCTAAGGCTGTATGTGAGTCAGTGAGGAGGGAAAGGAAATCACAATCAATTATTAATGTCTGTCACAGGCACAGGAAATGACAATATTGGTGCATGTGCCATGATACTGTCATTCCTGGATCAGATGATCCCTAAGGTCCCATCCAGTTAAAAATTCTGTGATTAAAAAAAAAGGTGACCTTTTAAAGAAGCAGAGGAGTTGGAATGTTTGTCCCTGGAAATCCCACTTGTAACCTTTTTCAAACTCTTCCTCACTAGGTGGAATTAACTGTGGAGAAGGAGGTGGCAGGCTTCTGGGTCAAGATCCCATGTGTGGAACAGATTGGCAGCTGTACCTATGCAGACTTCTGTAATGTGCTCGACAGTTTCATTCCCCCTGGAGAGAACTGTCCCGAACCCCTGCACACTTATGGGCTTCCGTGCCACTGTCCCTTCAAAACAGTAAGTACTTGGGGAGGGATGGCATTATCCCTCTGGCTGGAGTAAAGAGATTGGGTTTGGAGAGAAGGGCCCTGGCATTCTTCTCCTGCAGATCTGGATGTCTGTGGTGTAAGTTGGTATGACCTATCCTGAACCACCTATCTTTTCTGGGCCTCAGTTTATCCATCTAAGAAATGGGAGGCTTGAACTCGGATGTGATCTCCAGGGTCCTTTAGCTGTAACATTCCATGCTCTGCAGTGCTGTGGCCATCTCTAATCTTGTGTGGCTCTTAGGAGAGCAGTTCATGGCTGTAATCCTAGAGATGGCTCCAGGAGAGGGTCCCATCAATAGACTCCCACTGACTGGTGGTCCACTGGCTTTCCTGCAGGGCACCTACTCACTGCCCAAGTCTAATTTCACCTTGCCTGAACTGGAGCTGCCTGGCTGGCTCAGCACCGGGAACTACCGCAGCAAGATCATCCTGAGCAACAAAAACAAGCGTCTGGGCTGCGTCAAGATCTCTGCCTCTCTCAAGGGCAAATAACATGGTACCAGCCACAGCTGAATAATGGGACATGAAGAAGGTGTCTCTTTCCTGTCTTGCATCTGTCAAAGCTGGATTCTGACTTTGTCCCCTTTAAGTCCTTTTCTGCACTGATTCCACCACCCTTGTAGAAAATCATTTCCTGCCACCTATGCTGTAGGCTGGGGCAAACCAAGGCTTTGAACCGATTTGTTCTGGTTCGAACACCTGCTGAGAATCTGCATTTCTAACAAGTTCCCAGGTGATGCTAATGCTGTCGTTAGGGACCAGTTCTGAGAACTACTAGTAGAGCAGTGGGTCTCAAAATTTATTATTCGTAAGAATCACCTGGGGATCTTGTTAAACTGTAGCTTCTAATTCAGTATATCTGGGGTGGAAAAGCAAATTGTCAGCAGCGGTTAAAACTGGAACAAACTGGTTTGAAGCCCTGGGGCAAACAGCCCTGGTTGAAGAGAGGAGAAGTTTGGCACTTTTGGACAGCACAGGACATCTGCTGGGCTGGCCATTTCCTTTTCCTCACCACCCCTGTGGCCTTCTCCCTAAGAGCTTTGCTCATTTCCTAAATACTCAAGGAATACAAATGAACATGCCATGGAACCCCAAGTTCAGGTTGACCCAATCTCTTCAAGTACCTTTATAACTTTCTCATTCGTTTTTAATTTTTTTGTCACTGGCTTGAAAGCAGAGCAAGTGTATTAACATTTTTTCATTTTACTCTAACCCCCTCTTATAGTGAAGCAGTTGATTTAGTCTGTTCTTTGATTAGCTTCTATGATTCAGTATCCTTTCCCAGGTTTGCCCAGCTAACACTGGGCATGCGGTACCCCAGAGAGGCAGAGCCTGTGTAGTGGGGGATCCCTTGGAGGAAGTATTTAAGGATGCTCTACATGTTTAAGATAGAGTTGGCAATCTCAGGTGACTTCAGGGCCAAGCAAGAGACATAATCAAGTGACTAAGGCCATGAGAAACATGTCACTTTCTATGTGTGTCTTCTTGTCTCCTGTTTTGATAGAGACATGGGTACAATAAGTGTTTCTTAAACTGTATGAGCAACAACAGGACACGTGCGTTGATGCCAGATAGCCAGCACCCAATCTCGAGTTGGGATATAATCAAGGATGGTAAGGGCTGGAGTAGTTGGATAGGACAGGTCATTCGGTAGGGGCACCTGCTATTTAGCTATAAGCCAATTAGTGCCACACGAGAATGTAGGACCAGTTTAGCCAGACATTCTCAATGTTTTTCCCTAGAGAAGCCAAAAACTCAGACTTTTATGTGAAATCTTGAAATTTTTAAATATTGGCAGCTAATTATTTTTCTACACACTGTGGGCCAATGGGGTCAAACACATTTGTGAGTGGGGAAATCTGGCCCGTGGATAGCAGTTTGTAACCTCTGATCTAACAGCTTGAAGGCCTTGTCCTTTCAGTCTTTGGACAGCTCTGTCTGGTACCATTTCTCCCTCCATAGGGCCAACCCATAGTGTCTGGCCCCAAGGAGAAGACTCTTCCAGTGCTAGGGAAGTTAAGGCAGCCTCTCTGAGAGCTGTGAGCTGCGGGATCACGAGGCTGCCTGCCCCAACCTTGGAGCCTTGTCAGAGTGAAGGGAGCAGAAGCTGAAGAGTCAAACCCACCAGCAGCTGCTTTGTGGAGCAGGGATTCAGTGAAGAGAGATTTGTCCATTCGTCCGTCATCTCATGACAACTCTGAGCTATGTTCTGAACTACAGACCAGCCCCAGGTCTGGGCTCATTTGAAGCCTAGAATGAAAATAAAACTTTTTAACTTGCTGCAAAATCCTCCTTTGTCTTGGTTGTATATTTCACTTATGTCTCAGGAAATCTTAGCAACTGTTTGTAGTGGGTTGTTTCTGTTGGATTTGAGGCGATTGTTGTCTCTGCTTCATCCTGCTCAGTCACCATCCAGCTTCCTCAGTTTGCTGATTCTGCTTTCCCTTCACATCATGATCTCCCACCTTACCTGTCTCTGTGGGATCTTTCAGCCTTATTCTTGAGGTCATTTCCTAGTTCACATTTTTGAATGGAATCTGGTTAGCTCAGTTAATCTTATTATGTCATGCTTTGTCTTAGAATGAGATGGTAGACACGGGGTCAAGAGCTCCAGGTCTTCTCATCTCTTGTGACTCTTGGAAGGGCAGGCACTTTTTCCAACATTGCTTGTACACTTGTTTTCTTACCTAAGAGCACTCAAAGACTTCCCATACACATAATTCCAAAGAGGCCCTTGTCTTATACAATCTATTACCAAACAAACATATTCACTCCTGCAGTGGGATGGTATCTGCAGAAGTTAGAATCTTTGTAGCTTTAAGTAACAGAATTCAACTAAAAGTGATTCAGACATCAATTATCTCAACTAACAAGTTGTTTTTGATTAATTGGTGACTCAGTGATGTCCTAAGGTCCCAGGTTCCTTACATATATTTCTCTGCCATGCTTAGGGGGTTGGCAGTTTCCTCTGTGGCCCCATTATTTTGCAGTTCCAGGTGTCAGGTGTAGGTGACAAATCTACCCAGGAAATTCCTCCTAGCAGCTCTCCAGTGGATTTGCCTTCATGTCTCACTGGCCAGAATTGTGTCACATGGCTGTGACTAAACGAGTCTCTTGGTGGGGGAAGTGAGGCCACCAGGATTATTGGTTAGACCAGTAGATTTACCTCTTGGTGTCAGGGAGGAACCAAGCCACCCTGAAGGACATGGTCACCTGGAGGAGGTGAGATGCTGAGTGCCTGTTGTTTATATAACCACCAGTGTTTGACACTAATCCCAAAGTCATGTCCATCTAACAGCCAGGAGCAAGGCCAAGGAGTAGTACTGAACACTGCATGTCAATCTCTTCTTCAGTCTCAGTTTCAGTGATTTGGCCCAGATGTTACTTCCTGTTATTTTGCAATCATGTTCTAGACATCAAATTTAACCACCACTAACTCACCTGAGAGGAGCAATCAGGCCTGTCCGTTCATTAACAAATTCTGATATTCAAGAATAGCCAGGAAAACATTGAAAAAGGAAAAACTCTGAAGGGAGGCTAGCCTTACCAGATATAAAAACCTATTAAAGCTCAGAAATGGACCCAAGTACATGTGGAAATTTAGTATACGTTAAGGATGGCATCACAAATCATAGGGCAGAGTGAACTTTGTAATAAATGATGCTGAGACAACTGGGAAGCTCTTCGGAAAAAGATGACGTTAGCTCCATATTTCAAACCATTTGCAAGAATAAACAAATGGACGGGGGATCTAAATATAACAAGAAATCATACAAATACTAAAAGAAAACATGGATGAGAAATCCAGAGGCAATAAATGATTGGTACAGTGGTTAAGTGCTTGGCTGCTAACCTAAAGGTTGGCGATTCAAACCCATCAGCTGCTCTGCAGGAGAAAGATTTGGCAGTCTGCTTGCATAAGGATTATAGCCTGGGAAACCCTATGGGACAGTTCTACTCTGTCCTTTAGGGTCACTATGAGTCAGAATTGACTCAATGGCAATAAGTTTGGTTTTTAGATTTGACATAAAAATTTAAAAGTTTCTGCAAATCAAAACTACAACGAGATACTATCTCACCCCTGCAAAAATGTCACCGATCAAAAAAACAGAAAACAAAAAATGCAGGCTAGGATGTTGGGGAGATTGGAACTCTTATCCACTGCTGGTGGGATTATAAAATGGTACCACCACTATTGAAAATGATATGGCACTTCTTTAGAAAGCTAGAAATAGAAATACTTTATGATCCAGCAATCCTACCCCTAGGTATATACCCTAGAGATCTAATAACAGTGTCACGAATAGACATATGCACACCTATGTTTATTACAGCATTATTCACAATAGCAAAAAGGCGGAAATAACCTAAGTTCCCATCAGTGGATGAATGGATAGACAGAATGTGGTATACAATGCAAGTATAAAGAACAATGATGAGTCCGTGAAACATAACGTGGATGAATCTGGAGTACATTATGCCAAGTGAAATAAGTCAAGCACAAAAGGACAAATACTATATGATAGTACTTTTATAAAAAGACAAAAATCAATGTTCTTTGGTGGTTACCAGGGATGGGAGTGGGAGGGAAGAGGAATCATTCTCTAGACAGTAGACATTTGCTATTTTTGGTGATGGGAAAGTCAATACCAATGTGTGTGAAGTGTGCACGATTTAACCAAGGTAAATAATGACAATAAGAAATACACAAGATTAAGGGACCTTAACTGGTAAATGCTATAACATACACAGTTTGGCAACAACAGCAGTAACAACCAAAAAATATGTGAGTGGTTACATAGGTAGATGTATATGTATGTATGTGTATAGCAAGGTCTAAGTGTGTATATCTATGTGCATATATAGGTGTATCTGTAGGCATAGATATATACATGTTTGTGTGTGCTGCACATATATTCATATACATATATATGTTTTATATATATATATATAAAACAAACCACATAGGGAACACAGTCATGGTTCTCCCAGACATAACAAACACCTCACAGGATTGGTTTACTGTGGGTTTGAAGGTTTAGCACATAGTCTTGTGGGACAACTCTGTCAATTGACACAACATAGTCTATAAAGTTTATGTTCTACAGCCTGGTATGGTAAGTAGTGTCAGGGGTCTTAAAAGCTTGCGAATAGCCATCTAAGATATAACTATCGGCCTCTACTCATCTAGAACAAAAGAGAAGGAAGGAAATCAACGACTTGAAGAAGAAACTAGTCTGCAGGACTAATTGTCTACATGAACCACAGTCTCATCTATCCAGAGACCAGAAGACCTAGATGGTGCCTGGCTACCCCACTGACTGTTTTGAGCAGGGACACACTAGATGGTCCCAGATAGAATGGGAGAAAACTGTAGAACAAAACTCTAATTCTTACTTAAAAAAAAATAAAAGGCCAGACTTACTGGACAGGTAGAGACTAGAGGAATCCTCAAGACTATTGCCCCGAGATACCCTTTAAACTCTGAACTGAAACTACTTCCAGAGGTCACCTTTCAGCTAAATGACAGATTTGCTTATAAAATAAACAATATCACCCGTGAGTACTGTGCTCCCCACCCCCTTTTTTTTAAATCATCTGTATGAGATCAAACGGTCAACATTTACCCTAAAGCATAGATGAGAAGGCCAGGGAGGGCAGGAAAGCTGGATTAATGGAAGTGGAACAACCAGAATGGAAAAACAGAGAAGGCTGATACAATGTGGAAAATGTAACCTATGTTACTAAACAATATACATAGAAATGGGAACCTAATTTGCTGTGTAAACTTTCACTAAAAACTCAATAAAATATTTTTTAAAAAGTTACTTGATAAAAAAATTCATAAAAATATTTTGGGAGAAAACATTTACAACATATATCCTAGACAAAGGGCTAATATCTCTAATACATAGTGAATTAAACATTAAAGAACAGAGGAGAAAAACCTTGCTAGAAAAGTAGAAAAAAGACAGAAGTAGACAACTCACAAACAAATATATAAAAATGGTCCTTAAACATGAAAAAATGTTCAAACTCACTCATGATAGGGAAATACAAATTAAAACAATACTGAGATACCATTTCTCATCTCTCAGGTTGGTGAGGAAAAAAAAAGTATGAAAGCACATTCTATTAGACAAGGCTGTAGAGACAAAGGAGCCCTGGTGGTGCAGTGGTTAAGCACATGGCCGCTAACCAAAAGCTCAGTTGTTCAAACCCACCATTCACTCCGAGGAAGAAAGATGTGGCGGTTGTTTCTGCAAAGATCACAGCCTTGGAAACCCTATGGGACAGTTCTCCTTTGTACTATGGGGTCATTAGAAGTTGGAATTGACTCAATGACAGTGGGCTTGTAGAGAAACAGGCACTCTCGTATGTTGTTGGTGGGACTGTAAACTGGTATGACCCTTCTGGAGGAGGAGTTGAGGGACCCCTGGTGGCACAATGATTAACCGCTCAGTCGTTCGGCCAGGATCTGCTCCAGTAAGGATTACAGCCTAGGAAATCCTATGGGGCAGTTATACCCTGTCCTATAGGGTCACTATGGGTCAGAATTGACTCAGTGGCACACAACAACAAAACTACAAAATCACATACCCTTGGATGCAGCCATTCCACTTCTACGAATTTCCTCTGAAGATACCCTTCCAATAATACGAAAATACACAGGCACAAGATTATTCATCGCTCATTGTATGTAATTGCAGAGTACTCCAAACAACCTAAATGCTCATGTTTAGGAGAGAGGTTGAATAAACTATGGTACATTCATGATTGAGTACTATTTAGCTGTAAAAAAAAAAAGAATGAGGAGGATCTCTATGAACTGATATGGAGTGATTTCCAGGATATATTGTTAAAGGCAAAAGTATAATGAACTACTTTTCATGTAAGAAGGAGGGGATATAAGAAAATATATATGTATCTGTTCATTTGTGAAAAAATAAATACAGAAAAGATTAGCCAGAAACTAATGAGACTACTTATTTCCAGGGGTGGGTGGGAATAGAGTGGAAAGAAGGGGAAAATAACATGGTAAAAAGATGGTAGAGTAACACAATTTTCTGAGTATATCTTCATATAACTGACTCTCAGAGCCATAGCAATGTTTCTCACACTTCTCCAAAAATAATAATTGCCTCCAAGAACAACTGCCGTCTTTGCCGTGAGACCAGAAAAACTGGATGGTGCCAGGTGACCATTACTGAACATTTTGATCAAAGATTCTACAGAAGAATCCTGATCAAAAGGTGTGGGTGGTGGTGGTGGTGGTGGTGGATGCAGAACAGAATCTCAAATTCTCATGGACTCCAAACTTTCTGGAGCCATGGAGGCTGGATGAACCCCTGAATCTATTGCCCTGAGATAATCTGTAAAACTTTAACCAAAAATATCCCCTGAAGTCTTCTTAAAACCAAACAATAGTTCAGCTTAACTAGTAAAGAATATCTGCCTTGAGCATTATGCTCTTTTAAAAAGTATCCGTAGGGGATCAAGTTGATAACAGCTACTCGAAAAATGAGACAGGAACCTTAGGGGGCAGTGAGTTTATGTTACTAAGGAGGGAACAATTCAGAAAAGGAGGATGAGAATGGTTGCACAACTTGAAGAATGTAATCAGTGCCACTGAATTGTATATGTAGAAATGGTTGAACTGGTGTATGTTTTGCTGTGTATATTTTCAACAACAACAAAATAAAAAAAATTAAAATAAACCAGATACGAGGGGAGTTAAAAATGGAATACAAACAGTAACAAATGAACTAATTGTATTTCTAATGAATACTATAATCACACTGAAAGTGAGGGGAGAAAAAGAGCTAATCTAAGCTACAGTATTTTGGTGGGATACTGTCTTAGGCTGGGTTCTCTAGGGAAGCAAAACCAGTAAAGTGTATAAATATATATATAGACAGAGACTATATCAAGGAAGCAACTCACGAGATTGTAGAGGCTAGAACATCCCAAGTCTGTGGATCAGGGCAGAGGCCTCTCCCAAGTCACACAGCCGCAGAAGCTGGCAAGCCCAAGATCAGCAGGTCGGAGAGCAAGGCTCCCGCTCACAGGCTGTGCAGATCGACGAATCCCAGGTTCGGCAGACAAGCTGACAGCTCAAGTCCCAAGAACGGGAGATGAGACGACAGGAAACAGCTGCAGGATCCAGAGAAAGCAAAAAGCCAGATCGTCTGCTTATATTCAGACGTGGGCCACACCCCCAAGGAGACTCCCCTTCATCTGATCGGCCACTCACAGTATATTCAATCATGGGAGTGATTACATTAAAACACTGAGAATCACGGCCCAGCCAAGTTGACACACAATCTCAACCATCACAGATACTATCTTAGTTATCTAGCACTGCTGTAACAGAAATACTATGAGTGGATGGCTTTAACAGAGAAATTTATTCTCTCACAGTCTAGTAGGCTATAAGTCCAAATTCAGGGCATCACCTCCAGGGGAAGGCTTTCTCTCTCTGTCGGCTCTGGAGGAAGGTCCGTGTCATCAATCTTGCCTTGGTCTGGGAACATCTCGGCTCAGGAACCTCAGGTGGAAAGGACGTGCTCTGCTCCTGGCACTGCTTTCTTGGTGGTATGAGGTTCCCCTGTCTCTCTGCTCACTTTTCTCTTTGATATCTCAGAAGAGATTGGCTTAAGACACTGTCTAATCCTGTAGACTCGTCAATATAACTGCCGCTAATCCATCTTGTTACATCGTAGTGATAGCATTTACAACACAAAGGGAAATCATATCAGGTGATAAAAAGGTAGACAATCATACGATACTGGGAATCATGACCTAGCCAAGTTAACAGATATTTTTGGGGGACAAAGTTCAATCCAAGACAGATACTATACAGCAATAGAACTGTATACAAATGCTGTAGTCTAGTCAATTTGGTTTTCACAAGAGTAGGGGCTAACAATTTTTTTTGGTTAAATATACATATATATTTTATTTATTGTGCTTTAGATGAAGGTTTACAGAGCAAATTAGTTTCTTATTAAACAATGCACATATTGTTTTGTGACACTGGTTGCCAACCTTGGAACGTGTCAACACTCTCCCCTTCTCAACTTTGGGCTCTCCATTTCCATTCGTCCAGCTTTCCTGTCCCCTCCTGCCTTCTTGTCCTTGCCCCTGGGCTGGTGTGCCCATTTAGTCTCATATACATGGCTGAACTACATCTATTATTGTTTGTTTTATGGCCTGTTTAATCTTTGACTGAAGGGTGAACCTCAGGAGTGACTTCAGTACTGAGTTAAAAGGGTGTCTGGGGGCTGCACTGTCCAGAACCCTCTGCTGTGATTCCTGTGAGAGCAGTTGGTGGTGGTAGCCAGGCACCATCTAGTGGGGCTAGTAATTTTGAAACTACTTTATGTGTATATTACAGTTAAGGAAATCAGTAAAAATATTGTAGATAATGAGAGCATGGGGGCATATGGAAAGAGCACAGGAGCCAACTTGAAGGAGTTCCCAATGGCCACATCTTGGGCAATTTGAGTGACAGAATAAATAATGATAGTAATGGATTATACTCCATAGAATAAAACAAATGTCCATGAGTCCATATGCCATAGAATCCCAGTTAAATGTAGCAGGAATGATAGAAAAAAGATCATTGGGCAAACACTATAGTAATTGTTGCAGACAGAAACATCTCTGGATGCTAAAATTAGTGGGTGAAAATAGGATGTCAAATAGGATTTTGTACAGTCTCATAATACTTCCCCACAAGGTACTTATTAATTACAAAGAGAAAATACATTCACTTCATAGTGGAGGAACTTGGCAGACACCACCTTAACCAAGTGGTCAAAGTTAACTGCACCAGTAATAAGACATATTGACGTTGTGTACCTCCCAGTATGATGCACCAATAAGGGCAGCCATCACTTCTGCAGTATTCTTGCCAAAATGTATAATTTTAAATGACTGTGAGAAAAGTTCAGATCTATTTAATAGTAAGACTTCCATATGTTTTGCAAAGCCTCCCCTTTTCCTGGATCCAAAAGAGCAAAGGTTATATTATTGGTTTATAGCTTTCTTATCTTGTGATAGGATGTTCCTCTCTACCTCCCACTCCTTCAGGATGCCACAGTCATCTCACATCTCTCCTAAGAGGCTCCTGTTTGACATCTGACCCCAGGAAAATGAATGACAATCCATTACAGGATGGGATCTCTGCTAACTCCAGCTGGGATTCCTGTTATTCAAGTCCTAGTACCAATCATCTATAAAAGGTGGGGTTGAAAAGTGATGTTCCCTGCAAATATTTATTATACTGTAGATTAATGTTTTATGTATTTTCCTGTATGGGTGTTACATTTCACAACAAAAAGTTTGAAAAAGTGATGTTTCCATTAGAGTGAAACAAATCATCATTAATTCATCAATAATTTTCTTTTTATCCCTGAAATGAAGTTTATTTATGAAAATGATGCATTATTTCTTTAAAAAAAATTAAACCACCTAGGGAAGCAAAAAAAAAAAAAAAAGCCATGAAATTTACTTATAATTCAACCCACTAGGAGATAATTCCTATCGACATTTTATGTTCTGCATATCCTTCAAAATTATTTGAAAGGTCAGCAGTTTGAATGCACCAGCCACTCTTTGGAAACCCTATGGGGCAGTTCTACCCTGTCCTATAGGGTAGCTATGAGTTGGAATTGACTCGACGACAATGGGATTTTGTATGCATACAATTTTTGAAACCAAAATGGAACCATGCTTCACATTCTGTTTTTTAAATGGTTTTATTGAGGTATCGTTGATATAAAATAACCTGCACACATTTAAAGTGTAAAATTTGATAAGTTTGACATACATACACACCTGTGAAACCATCCTCACAATCAATATAGTGAACATATCCATTACTCCCCACTGTCATACAGCTTTGTAAAACCCTCCTCTCACAACTCTCCTCCCACAAGCAACTACTGATCTGTTTTCCGTCACTATAAACTAGTTTGCCTTTTTTTGATTTTTATATCAATGAAATGTACAGTTTGTACTCTCTTTTTGTCTGAATTCTGTCTCTCGGAATAATTATTGTGAGATTCATCCATATCATTGTTTTTAGCTGCCATCGAGTCAGCCCCTGACTCATGGTGACCCCATGCACAACAGAATGAAACACTGCCCAGTCCTGCACCATCTCCATGGTTGGTTGCAGCTCAGACTGTCATGATCCATAGAGTTTTCACTGGCTGATTTTTTGGAAGTAGATCACCAGGCCTTTCTTCCTAGCCTGTCTTAGTCTGGAAGCTCTGCTGAAACTTGTTTAGCATCATAGCAACACACAAGCCTCCACTGACAGATGAGTGGTGGTTGCACATGAGGTGTATTGGCCAGGAATCGAACCCGGTTCTCCTGCATGGAAGAATTCTACCACTGAACCACCACTGCCTCATATCCATGTTATTACGCGTATCAATAGTTCGTTCCTTTTTATTGCTGAGTAGTAGTCCATTGTATGAATATATCACAATTTGTTATCCATTTAACTGTTGATGGATATTTGGATTGTTTCTAACTTTTTGCTATTACCAATAAGGCTGTCATGAACATTTGTGTACTAGTCATTTTATGGATATGTATTTCTTTCACTTTTAGGTAAATATCTTGATGTGGAATGGTTGGATAATATGGTAGGTATATGTTTAACTTGTAAAGAAACTATCAAACTGTTTATCAAAGTGGTTGCACCATTTTTCATTCCCAATAGTAGTGTATGGTAGTTTCGGTTCCTCCATATTCTTGTCAAAAGATGACATGGTTGGTCTTTTTAATTTTAGTCATTCTAATCAGTGTGCAGTGGTATCACATCATGGTTTTGTTTTGCACTTCCCTAAGACTAATGAGCAGCCCTGGTGGCACAATGGTTAAGTGCTACTTAACCACTGTGGTCACTATGAGTCGAAATCGACTTGACCGAAATGGGAGCCCTGGTGGCGCAGTGGTTAAGAGCTACAGCTGCTAACCAAGGGTTGTGGGCAGTTTGAATCCACCAGGTGCTCCTTGGAAACCCTATAGGGCAGTTCTACTCTGTCCCATAGGGTCGCTATCAGTCGGGATCAACTTGACGGCAATGGTTTGGTTTGGAATGACTAATGATGTCGAACATCTTTTCACATGCTTATTTGCCATCTGTTTATTTTCTTTGACTAGAAGTGGTGAAAGTGGAATCCTTGTCTTATTTCTGATCTTAGGGGGAAGCGTTCAGTCTTTCACCATTAAGTATGATGTTAGTTGTAGCTGCCCTTTATCAGATGAGGAAGTTCCTTTCTATTCTTAGTTGCTGGGCGTTTTGTATCAGGAATGAAAATGGATTTTGTCAAATACTTTTTTGTGTCTATTGAAATAATAATATGGTTTTTCTTTTTTGGTTTGTTAATATGGTGAATCATATTCATTGATTTTCAAATGTTAAACCAACCCTGCATTCCTGGGATAAACTCCACTTAGTCATGATGTATCATTCTTTTACTATATTGTTGGGTTTGATTTGCTAAAATTTTGTTTAGAATTTTTACATCTATGTTTATGAAGGATTTTTGGTTTACAGTTTTATTTTCTTATAATGTCTTTGTCTGGTTTTGGTTCACACACTGTTTTTAACTTTTTTCTACTGATGAATCACATATATTTTTGCCTATTAATAGGTACAGTTTTACAAATTTTGGGGGCATCATAACATTTTATTCTGGATGAATCATAATTTATTTTTTATTGTGCTTTAGATAAAGATTTACAGAACAAACTAGTTTCTCATTAAACAGTTAGTAGACATATTGTTTTATGACTTTGGTTTTATGACCCCACGACATGTCAACACTCTCCTCTTCCCAACCTTGGGATCCCTATCATCAGCTTTCCTGTCCCCTGCCTTCTAGTCCTTGCCCCTGGGCTGGTGTGCTCTGTTAGTCTCGTTTTGTTTTATGGGCCTGTCTAATCTTTGACTGAACAGTGAACCTCGGGAGTGACTTGTCATAACAGAGCTAAAGGTGTGTTCGGGAGCCATACTCTCGGGGTTTCTCCAGTCTCTGTCAGACCAGTAAGTTTGGTCTTTTTTGTGAGTTAGAATTTTGTTCTACGTTTTTCTCCAGCTCTGTCCAGGACCCTGTATTGTGATTCCTGTCAGAGCGGTCAGTGGTGGTTGCTGGGCACCATCTAATTGTACTGGACTCAGTCTGGTAGAGACCATGGTAGATGTGGTCCATTAGTCCAGAATCATAATTTATTTAACCTAATGTTGGATATTTGTTCCCAAGTTCTTACTATCATAAAAAGTGTAAACTCCTGTTTGGCAAAAATCTTTGCTGACACAAAGGATTGTTAGGATAAATTTGCAGGAGTGAAATTGGTAGGTCAGAGGGCTATGTATTTTAAGACTTCCATATTGTAAAATCGCATTTCAGAAAAGCCTTAAGAATGTATATTCCCCATTTACAGAGTATAAGATTGTTTTTCTTTTTTCAAAGTCCTTCCCCAAATTAAGTATTATTTTAAAAAGTAGGTCAGTAGTCCTTGCACATGATGAAATCCTTTTCCCCCAAATTGCTCCAACCCCTTCAGCATAAATCAGCTCTATGTGGTCTGAAGACATCAGAGAAGAAGAAGAAAAAAAGAGGTGATTTCCTTGTAGGCAGCAAACAGTCATAACATTGTGGTATTAACAGGAATGTAAGTTTTGCTGAAAGACAGAAGTGTAATGAGGATCGCCAAGAGAGATGCTTTTATCCCTTAATCTACTTTCTGGTATACTCATATCTCCAAGGCAACAGGGTAACTTGCTGATGGAAACCCAACCATTTTCACACATTTGGTTGGAAGATACATTAATTCTATTTTTTTTTTAACTTTCAGAATGTCAGAGCTGAAAGAGCCCTTAATAATCAATTAATCCAACCTTCATTATGTAGATGAGGAACCGAGACCCAAAGAGGAAAGAGAACTGGCCAAAATCCCATAGGAAATCAGTGGCAGAGCCAGTGGTTAGACAAAATTACCTCTAAGGTCTATTTTTGCTCTGATTCTGTGACTCTTCCACTTAGAATAATATCCAAACAGAAAACTCCCTTTCCCCAATAGACACTTTTCTAAATCAGATACTTTAAGAGCAGCCGTCCTGGTATAGAGAGAGTAGTTGCTTTTACACTTGCATTCATGTTTGGTCTCTGTTTCCAGGAATATCATGAGTGAATGGTATTCCTTTTCCGATTAAGTAAGGCTGATAATATGAATGGCAGAATGAGATTGGTTCAGGGGTATAAAAGACCCCCAAAGAAATACAAAACCAAAAAAGGCATACCCTGAGAGGCATCAGCACTAACTTGTGTCCTCTACATTTCTTTTGGAAGGATAAAGAAGCCACCAGTTAATACAGAGATGTTGGGGTTTGACGCATGTATGTATCATCCACAATGAAAAACAAATTGGGGGTGGGAGGAAAGGAGAGCTATTAGAATAAAATAGATAATTATGCATAGACATCTGTGGCATTGGCCATGAGATGGTTGATGGGTTGGGTTGGTTCATATAGGGCTTGGTATGTCCTAAGTGTACACCCCCAAAATGCCCAGGATGGTGATCATGGTGTCCTTTGCAATGGTGATGCAGTTCTTGTCTTCAGGGTAAAAGGTGAGGATCTCCAGAAAGGATGAGATGATGAGGGTCAGGGTGCTGCTACTCAGGGAGCCTACTAGGGAGATGATCACGTCGAGGTGGTGGATGAAGATGACTGAGACACCTGTAGCGAGACAAGAACTTTAGAATCACTGAATGTCTGTGCAAGAAGGGAGCTCAGAAACAAACTATTTTCTTGGAGCCCTAGAATTCCGCAGATGCCTGAGAGACTGCTTTGGAGAGGTGGGGTGGAGCCCACTGTGGGCTTAAGCAGTAGATCAGACACCGTGACTGGACTCCCACCCCTGATTTGACACCAAAGCAGATGCTCTCCTTTTTATCTACCGGATTTTCACACATAATTTTTAAAAACTTTTATTTATTTTGTTGTTGTTGCTGAGAATATATAGCAAAACATACACCAATTTGACAGTTTCTACATGTACAAGTCAGAGACATTGATTTCATTCTTCGAGTTGTGCAACCATTCTCACCCTCCCTTTCTGAGTTGTTCCTTACTCATTAACATAAACTCTCTGCCCTTTAAGGCAGAGACAGCAGCAACTGTAATCTGTTTTCACTTTGTTCCCATATAGATAGTTCTTAAAAGGCATAATGCTCAAGGCAGACATTCTTTACTAGTTAAGCTAAACTCTTGTTTGGTTTTTAGAAGATTTCAGGGGATATTATTGGTTTAAGGTTTAAAGATTATCTCAGAGCAATAGTTTCAAGGGTTCATCAAGCCTCCATGGCTCCAGAAAGGCTGGAGTCCATTCACATATAATCTTTACTGGAAGGACTCCTCTACGACTTATCTACTATAATCTCCTCATTGTAGATCTGAAGAAATCTGGGATTCAAAGGGAACAGGACTTGCCCAGTTCACACAGAGCTGAGCTGATAATCCATTAGGATGCCCACGCTAAGGATTCTAAGGTCCTTTCCACTCTACCATGCTGTCTTATATATATATGAGAGAACTTGGTACAGAGTAGATGCTCAATTAATGTTTGAATCTCACTCAGACACTGAATCAACCTTTGTACCACCTACATAATATAACCACTGTTTATAAGCAAGGATGGATAAAGAGAGAGAGAGAGAGAGACATAGCTCAGTTTCTTTCAGAATTTCAGTCACTTGTTTTCCTACTTTCAAAAGGTTTCTAGTAATTAAACAGGAAATAAAAAATGAAGACACCATTAAGCTGCCCACCTCCCATCACTTTTCTTCTATAAACACTCCTAAATCTTTTCATATACTTACGTTGAACGTATATCATGGATTTTCCACAACAATCCAATTTCAATCATGTTTGAATGAGTAAATATACAATTTATGTAATTTAATTTTCAACAACTATGTTATTTTCCTATGAATAATTTAGGGAGAAACTGGAAAGCATCCATACTAGCTTGGTGGATCTTGAAGAAAACATCACCTCTTTCTGAAGCTGCTCCAACATATCCAATCAGATAATGAGAGAGACTCATGGTTGGAGTCCATCACTTCTTGGATGGGATGATCCCCATCCACAGATTTCCTCCATTGAATATTTAATGAGCTGCTTACTGGAGGTGCGGAGAAAAATCAGCATCTATTCTCCAGAAGAGCTCACACTAAAAGGGTATAGAAAATATATATGTTCAGAAGCTATAACGCAAGGCAGGCTAGAGAGGCACTCTAAGAAGGAACAGATCTGGTGAGAGTCCTTCCATGGCTCCCTATTGCCCACAGTCTTTAGCACAAAGCTCCTTAGAACTTGGGCTCTGTCAAACTTTCTTCCCTAACCTCTCATCACTCCCCACTGCTTGTAGTTCTCCAAGGGCCCATGTGCAAGTACTTGCCTCAGGTCTGTGCGCAGCCTGTTCCCTACACCTGTATAACGTTCTTCCTTCCTCCATCTTTCTCCTACTTATCTTTTAGGTCTTAAATGAAATCAGGCACGGATTACCCAATAAGCAAGGTACGCATGGGCTTACTTGTGTTTACTTACTAATCTGTAGTGCACAATTTCACCACATGTGCATTACAGATTAATAAGTAAACACAAGTAAGCCCATGCGTACCTTGCTTTCTGTAAGCCCATGTGTACCTTGCTTACTGGTTAATCTGCCCCTGACTGAAATATCACTTCACTGGTAAGGACTCTCTGACCTGGCCCAGGCTGACTTATAGGACCCTCCTATGTGCTCTCAGGGTAGCCTCTGTTTACCTCTGTTTTAATACTTATCACAATGTCTTGTGTTATTTCCTTGTATGTATTTTCCACTCTACCATAATCCCAGTGAGGGCAGGGACTATTCTTCATTCTTGTGACCAGTACAATGCTGGGCATGAAGCAGGTGCTCAACAAATGTTTGTTGAATGAATGAAGGATAAAGGAATTTATGGATGAAAAAAGGAGGAGGAAGTGGCCATTTAGCATATACCGAAACAGGACATGTCATTAGATGGTCAGCCTTCTCTAGCCATGCTTCCCCTGGTCCCAAGTGTCCTGAACTACTGAGCCTTTCCTTCAGCTTACACCGTCCCTATCAGGAATAATTTCTAAAACAATATTATTTACATGTTCTTGATGGCTTGCTATAGACTGGGAACCCTCTGTCACACCTTAAACCAAGTAAGTATGCAGTTTCTGCTTCCAGAACTCCAGTTATGGGAACCTTATCTCAGCATGTTCTTCTGTTGGACAGCTCCAAGAGTTACACAATTTCTCCTGACCCTGAGATAAGACTCAGTTCCCTCAACTTTAAACTCTGACTCCTGGAGACTTTAAGGCTAAATTTGCTCTGTCTCTTGCACAACAATCCCACAAGTGTTTGAGGACAGATACAGAAATTCCCCTGAGCTTTCACTTCTCCAGGAAAAACATCCCTAGTTCATTTGTTCATCCCTCATGGGGCACTTTTTCTGACTTTCACAGCTCTGTTGGTGATGTCTCCCAAACGCCTACAACAGCACCTAACATAGAATGAATGAGTGAATGAATAAATAGAAGGATGAAAGGGAGGGAGGAATGAAGGGAAGAGAAAAGAGTATACCCCAAAACGATCTTCAACAATAACAATTCAACCCCTTGGGGTTTTCCATATGGTTAAACACTACTTTATGATACGGGATTTGACCTTAATTTATGATAGGAAGGGGTGTGGCACCATGGAAAGACAGGCTTTGGTGCCACACAGCCTGTGTTCAAATCCCAGCTCTGCAACTTACTAGCTGCATGGCTCAGGCATGTTGCTTAATTTCTCTGGGCCACAGGTCTCTTAACTGATGATTTGTTTTGCTAGGCTGTCATGAGTATTAGATACAGTCAGTACATTACTTGTCATATAGGAGACACTCTATATGTTATGTGAGTGCACGACTGAATGAATGATACTTCTCTCTCCCATAAACCAGCCTATGTGTACTTTCTATGTGTCGGCAGTTGATATTACTGTAATGTTTCCTATATACAGTTGTGTTTTTTTAGGAAGGCCTGGTGGCATAGTGGTTAAGAGTTCGCTGCTAACCAGAAAGTCAGCAGTTCAAATTCACCAGCTGCTCTTTGGAAAGTCTATGGGGCAGTTCCACTGTGTCCTATAGGGTCGCTATGAGTTGGAACTGACTCGAGGGCACCTATGTTAAGCCCATTTTTCCAGGTGGAAAAGTTGAGGTTCAGGAAGGCGAAGTTATCTTGTCCAAGGTCACAAAGAAGGCAAGCGGCAGAGCCAATGATGGTGGGGTAGGTGCCAGTGTAGCTCCCAGCCACAGCTTTGGGCAGAATGCCCTTTTGTCCTACTCACAGGTCAGACAGACCAAGGCTGTGCAGACAGACAGGTTTACAAGCAGTGCCCAACTCTCTGACAACTGGAAGACAGAGAAGGGGGATGATGATGTCAGCTGGGATGTGGAACTGGAAGGCATAGGTGAAGACGATGCCAATAGAGTACATTAGCTTGACTGACTGGTAGAACCTGGGGACAGATCGATGGGTCATGAAATGGAATGTGGCTCCCTGGGAAGGGCTCATTCATTGCTCGGAAGCTGGGAGTTGTTATTGAGGTATAGAGCTGGCCAGCTTCTGATGACTCAAGCCAGATGGCCATCAGAGCTGCCTCGGAAGCTTGTTAAAGTGCACATTCCTGGGGATTGTGATTCAATAGGCCTGAGGCTCAAGAATCTGTATATTTCCCCCCCAAAAGGTAATCCCTGCATAGAATAAAATTCACAGAACAAAAGTCATACAGTGAAAAGCCTCCTTTCCACCCTTAATCTCCAGTCTTCAGTTCCCCTTTCTCTAGGCGAGCGCTTTTATAGTTTTCTTTTAGCCCTTCCAAAATAATCTGTGGCTATGCAAGTTTATGCAGAATGTAGGTACACACTTACTGCACGCACACACACACGCTCACATACACACATACCCACATACATGCACACACATCTACACACACACATACACATAGACATACAAACCTATGCACACACACATGCATACACACATGCACACACAGATACAAACACACACATACACACACAGCAGCATCTTTTACACACTGTTGTACTTTTTTTATTAAATATTTCTTGCAGAACGTTCCCAGTCCATATACCTAGACCTACCTTCTCTATTTAATAACTGCTTGATAATTCAATTACCTGAGTATTCTATAATTTAACCAGTCCCCAATCAATGAATGCTTAGATTACTCCTAGTCTTCTGCCAAGTAAACAATGCTGCAGAGAATATCCTTTTACATACATCTGTGCACATATAGGATACAACCTCAGAAGTCGAAACGCTGGGTAAAAGTATATGAGTTTAAATTTTGGTAGCTATTGACACATGGCCCATTTTTTGTTTTAGTGTATGAGCATGTCTGCTTCCCCACGTCCTTGTCAAAATGCAGTGCGTGAGCACACGCTTGTCTTTGCGATTATGTGTCTTTTTCTTTTAAACTGGCATTTCTATTACTATAAGGGAGACAAAGCATCTTTTTTAAAAAAAAGGCCATTTTAAAAATTTGCCTGTAAACTGATCGTTGATCATCTTTACCCATTTTTCTTGGTCTTTTTTTTTTTTTCCCCAGTGGGAAGGGGTGTTTGTCCAAGGCTCCCAACCAAATCTGATGACCAGCCAGATGCGGAGCAGACGTGAAGTCCTTGCGGCACCCAATCCCCACACTTTTTAGCTGAGGCCCCAGAAGTATGGTGCCCTGTCCAAGGTAGTCAGTGGCAGCCTGGCTGGCCCAGAATGAGGGCCAGCACATTAGGATGATGTCTTACTTGTGTGCACTACTCCACAACTTCAAAGAGATCCCACATTTATTACCTCATCTAATCATTACCACAAAACAGTGAGGTGGATGGGGCTGCTGGTATTTTTCTCATTTTACAGCTGTGGTCTTGTGGGACATGAAGGCCCCATCAGCTTACTCACCTCAGAAAGATCAAGGCCTGGTGGACACATAACAATGACAAAAGCTAGCACTCAGTGAGCACTTACTATGTGCCAGGCACTTTTCTGAGCATTTTATGTATATAAGCCAATTAATCCTCACAATAACTCCAAGGGGTAGTGTGGCAGTCATTGGTGCTGTTCACCAAGTACTTCCAGCTCTTCTGGGCCCATGGCAGAATGGTACTTCCCTGCCCCCTTGGAGTGAGGTGTGGCCATGTGATTTGCTTTGACTGATGAAGTGTGAGCAGAAGAGGTGTGCGTCACTTCCAGGTGAAGTGTTACCAGTTCCATAATAAAGTGCATGAATAACTGTGTTCTCAGTGCTGTGGCAACCAGCAACGTTTCAGCGTGGCCTCTCCGTCAGCCTGGGTCCTCCATCACCTGGGTCCTGGAGTGGGAGTGGGGGTTCAGAGCTGATCCCCAGCCATCCCATAATAGACATGTAGCATGAGCAAGAATTAAACATTTGTGTTCAGCCGCTGAGATTTTGGAGTTGTTTATTACTGGGGCATAACCTAACCTATCCTGACTGGTGCAGATAAACCAAACCAGTTGCTGTGGAGTTGATTCTGACTCACGGCCACCCCATGTGTGTCACAGTAGAACTATGCTCCATTGGGTTTTTAACGGCTGTGATCTTTAAGAAGTAGATCCCCAGACCTTCTGGGAGGACTCAAACTGTCAAGCTTACAGTTAGTAGCCAAGTGCTTAGCCATTTGTGCCACCAAGAGACTCTGACTGGTACAGATAGGCATTAGTATTATCCATACTTTACAGAGGATGGAAATGAGACATGCTAGAGTAGGTAGCTTGTCCAAGGTCACTGAAGAGTCAGGATGCAAATCTCATTAGTCAGTTTTAGAGCCTGTGCTCTTAAACACTTGGGTATCTGACTGCTTTGTCACTGTGCACCCAATACTCCTAGCCCCTAAAGTGTTTCTTGAATGAATGAGTAGTCAAATACAATAACTCCGGACAAACTTCCAACTGGGACATAGCAATGGCAGCCTAGTCCAGTTCTGTATTGGGGACCTGAGTGGAGGTCCATCTGTGGGACCCTCGCCCACTACTCTGGAGGCATAACTTTTGTTGTTGTTTCTGTTCCACAACAAACCCAGGCCATTCCTGTCTCAAGGCCTTTGCACTTTAGAGTCAGACAGATTGAATTCAAGTTTCAGCTTCTCCCTTATAAACAGTGTGAGCTGAGCAACTTATGTATAGCCTCTCCAAATCTCAACTTCCTCATCTATGTAATGGGGTCAGTAATAATAATGCTAACTTAACTCATAGGGCTGTTGTGAGGATTAAATAAGATAATGCACAGTGCCTGGATTATCAAATTTAGCTATTATTATAGTTAATACTAATATTAACGTTTAATATTCATTGTTAATGATTACCTAAGGCAATGTCATATTCTATTGCTAAGGCTCAGATCGTGTGCCTTCCCCCACCCCCATGCCCCAGCAGGCAGGGATGTACTAGCAATTGGGCAAGTTGAAGGTGATGTTGGCTTGGGTGCCTGACCCAAACTTGATGTAGCCCAGTGTCCCTAGGCAGATGTAGAGGACAATGACAAGGGTCATCTCCAAGTACAGGACAAAGGAAAACTGCTGCGGATGCTTCATCTGGTTTTTGAGGGGCAGAACGTGGAGGTCAAAGGAAGTTGGGGAAGAAAAGGTAGAAAGCGATGTGGCACATTGTGAAGGAGCAGGGTTCCCTGACAAGCACAAACTTCCTTCTCCAGGTTCACCCAAGTCAGGGAGTGGCCTCTCCACATGTGCTCACCCCCCTCATCTTCTCTTGTGCTTTCTATTCCAAGAGTACCCTTCCCCTCAATTCTCACTCCGTCTTCAAGGCCAGGGTCTGGTGACCTTCCTTTTTGAAATCATTTTTACCTCCTCTCCTCAGGCAAAATTAATCACACCCTCCTCTATGCCTTTGCCTATGGCTCTTTCATTCCAAAAACTTTTGCCTGTCTCCTGCACTGGTCACATGAGTCTGTCTCCCACGCTAGACTGGGAACTCTCTGACAGCTACCACATCTTATTGGCTTAGTTTTTATAGTCTTATTAAGACATAATTGACAAAAATAAAATGCACATATTTAAAGTATATAATTTGATAAGTTTCCATACACACCAGTAACACACGTACACACACCCACACAGGAAATCATCACCATAATCACAATAGTGAACATATCCATCACTCCCAAAAGTTTCCTCACGTCCCTTTGTCATCCTTCATCCTGTCGCTCCCCACCCTCTCCATCCCTATCTCTAGGCAACCACTGATCTGTTTTTTGTCACCATAGATTAGTTTGCATTTTCTAGACTTTTTAATAAATGGACCACCCACTATGTACTCTTTTTTTTTTTTTTTTGGTCTAAATTCTGTCACTCATAATTATTTTGGGATTCATTCATGGTGTTGCTTGTATCAATAGTTCGGTCTTTGTTATTGTTGAGAAGTATTCCATTGTCTGGATATGCCACAATTTGTTTATCTGTTCACTTGTTGATGGACATTTGAGTTGTTTCCAGCTTTTGGATATTATGAATAAAACTGTTATGGACATTTGTGTATAAGTCTTTGTAGAGATTTGTGTTTTCCTGCCTCTTGGGTAGATACCTAAGGGCGGAATGGCTGGAGCAAATGGTAGGTGTATATTTAACTTTTAAAACTGCTATCCAAAGTGGTTGTACCATTTCACATGCCCACCAGAAGTGCGTGAGTGCTGCACGCCATATCCTTGTTAATACTCAGTGTGGTCAGTCTTCTTAAGTTTAGCCATTCTTTCATCTTTCAGTGATGCAGTGCAGATGCCAAAACAGGTGGGCTGCATTTTGTTTGACCTGCATAGTGTTTTCACTTCTTAAAACAGTTAAGTCAGCTGCCACATTTGAAAATCAGGAAGATTTGCACAAAACCCAGATTCTCACTTCTTTGAAATATCAGGAGCAGTGGCAACAACAACGCTCACAAACCTCCATGGCAATAATTGGTTGGAGCTGAGTAGCACCTGCTCCCTTGAGACGGGACATATCCTCTCCAGTTTGCCACAGTCCCCACCCCTCCCTACTGTTAACTGATGGCTCATTTTACTCACTTATGTTATCTGCCTCATCCCTGTAGACAACCAAATTTTCAAACTCCGTTCTACGGCTTAGTGCAGCGTATGCAGCAGTAGGTATCCCGTGAGAAAGTACCAACTTTCCCTCCCACCAGGAGAAGATCATATTCTACACTTTTCATAAATACTATTATTTAGGCTCCTGAAACAATAACCAGCTGCCCTGAAGAGCACCAGGTATCATTCACTTAAACCTTACATGAACCTTACCATACCAACGCCTTCAAATGTGAAGATGGCAGTACCAAAGAACAGCAAGAAGATCTTCCAGCTTGCCATCAAGGGTAGTTTGCTGGCATCTGGGATTCCCTGAAATGGAGTAGAAGAAGGGCATTGGCTTTGCCAGGGCATAGAAGTCATCTCAAACCTTTGCCTGGTAGGAAGAAGTCGTGTCACAACTGACTTCAACAGAGATAGTCAGTGCTAGGAGTACCTGTAAGATATATAGAGTTCAATCAGCCTTCTCACCTTAAATCTCATCCCCCCCCCCAAAAAAAAACCATTGCCGTCAAGTTGTTTCCGACTCATAGCAATCCTATAGGACGCAGCAGAACTGCCCCATAGGGTTTCCAAGGTTGCGAATCTTTATGGAAGCAGACTGCCACATCTTCCTCCCATGGAGATGCTGGGTGGGTTTGAACCTCTGACCTTTCGGTTAGCAGCTGAGCACTTTAACCACTGTTCCACCAGGGCTGTCACCTTTACATGTGGGGAAAGAGGGACCCAGGGAAGGGAAGGGAGTTGCCCAGGGTCACTGTGCAAACTAGTGGCACAGCCCAGATGAGAATACAGGTCTCCTGATTTTCTCAGCCCTCTATCACCTCTTTCCTATCAGCTTCTCTCAGGACTGTGCCGTCCAGTAGCTGTTAGAGCAGCTATCATGGATCTAGGGGAGGATACTTATTTTTTTTTAAAAATGTTACTTGTTTTTTGTGTTGTTGTTGAGAATATACCCAGCAAAACATATGCCACCTCAACAGTTTCGGCATGTACATTTCAGCGACATTGATTACATTCTTTGAGTTGTACAACCAATCTCACCCTTCTTTTCTGAGTTGTTCCTCTGCCATTAATATAAACCCTCTGAATCCTAAATTTCCTAGCTAATCTTTTGAGTTGTTGTTGTCAATTTGATCCCATATAGGTAGATCCTAAAAGAGCACAATGCTCAAGGCAGACATTCTTTACTAGTTAATCTAAACTATTGTTAGGTTTTAAGATGACTTAAAGGGATATTTTTGGTTTAAGGTTTAACGACTATCTCAAGGCAATAGTTTCGGGGGTTCATCCAGCCTCCATGGCTCCAGAAAGTCTGGAGTCCGTGAGGATTTGAAGGGATGCTTATTTTTTTTTTAATATTTTATTGTACTTCAGGTGAAGGCTTACAGAACAGATAGTTTCTCATGTAACAGTAACACACATGCTGTTTTATGACATTGGTTAACAACCCCAC